>NC_134531.1:125596890-125899921 GCF_050624435.1 Tenrec ecaudatus
AGCTCAATTAAAAAAATCAGAAAGCAACAAATGTTGGGAATGTGTTGAGATAGGAACACTCATTCCCGCTGGTGGTCTTGTGGATACATACAGGCATGGTGGAAAGTGATTTGGTGAAACCTAAAACATGGAAATCGAGTACAACCCAGCAATTCCACTACTGGGCATATACCCAGAAGAACTAGGAAACAGGTCACAACCAGACATCTGTGCTCCAGTGTTTGTCGCTGCATAGTTCACAATCACTCACAAAGAATTGGAAACAGCCTAAATGTCCATCAATAGATTATTGGATTAAAAACTCTGGTACATACACACAATGGAGTACTATGTATCCCTAAAAAGTAGTGATGAAAGGATGAAGCACCTCGTCTCAAGGGAAGAAATGGAGAATATTATGCAAAGTGAAGTTAGCCATGCACAAAAGGACAAGTGCAGCATGAGTACACTGAGGTAAGTTCAACCAACAGAATGGGCATAGGGGAAATGTATGTATCGCACAGTTCCTGGGCTGAGGACTAGATACTCTGGCAGGAGCCAGAGCAAACCAAATGATGCAAAACTCATCAAAATTAATTAATTAAAAAGATGCAGCTAGCACCTGTGCTGAAAGCTATCTCCCCCTTGGCCTGCCTGCCCTCCTCTCATATGTCTTTAAGGCTCACAGAGGGGTGGGGGAAGAAAAAAGATGACAGTGGGGGACCAGGGCATGAATCTGCCCAATAGGAGGGTATTGTTTATGTCTCCACAGGAAAGGGAGAGAAAAGGTAGATTTCAATGGTCTGCCAAGCGTTGAGGGTGATGTTCCTGCTTGGAGACGGCACATTCACAGAGAGGACTGTAGGACTGGCTTCAGATCGAGACACGACGTCCCCTCCTTAGGTGACAGCACTACGGAGGACAGCACTGAAAATACAGTTTGAGAGAGCAGCTGGTCTGACAGGCCCCCATGGGGACAAACCAAAAGAGCTCTGTGAGACCAGGCCTCGAGCAAAGCTGTGAAGTCCCTGAGGAATCCCAGTTGTAGACTTGTGACTCAGGGGAAGTGCTTGACACCTCAACTGAGAGTACTGAAAATTTAAATGTGTAACAAAGGCTGGGATGGGGTGGCCACTAAACCGCTCTGTCCCTGACTGCAGGAAGAGCAATAAGGACTTGTAGGAGGTGCACTGAGGAATAAAAAGGTTTAAGTGCTGTACGTATGCAGGTCCAGGATATGGAATCCTGAAAGAAAAGCGGATTGGACCAATGGATTATAACAGGTCCTGCTTGCTATTTAACAGAGGGATACCCATCTACTCTGGGACAAGATAGACTTGGATCTATTTGTATGATCTTTCTTCTTCTTTTTCTCTTTTGGTGTCTATCTATATAAGATAGGCAGAATAAGCAACCCCAAGGAGACAGGGAAGGGACTAAGGGTTGGGGGAAGAGCAATGGAAGGGGAGGAGGCTGAGGCAGGTGAGCGGCAAACCAGTAATGACAAGGACAGGGGAATAGCAAGGGTTCTAAAATTGACAGTGAGGCTGTGCAGCATTCCTGGTGTGTTGGATCATTTTTTTTTAATTCAAGGATCATTTGTTGGCCTTTAGGAGTGTTTTCCAGTACAGTCTGTTGGGGTACCATGCCCTGACCCCAAAGTCTACCTTCAGCATTCCCTGGGGACCTTGCCGCTCCATTCCCTTGCTGTTCCACTGCAGGTGATGTCCCCCGCAGGGCCATGGGTCAGTGAGGGATGTCATGTCTCATAGTGGGGCTGGCCATGTGGTCCTCTCTGTGGACTGGCTGGTCTAATTGGGGTCATCGTCCTCAAGGCCTGGTGGGTCAGGATGTGCTCCACTTTCTCCTACTTCCCCTTTGTCTGCTCCCATGTGCTCCGATCAGATATGACCCTCTCCTGGAGCTGCAGATTAAATGCCATCCTTTGATATCAATTTTAATGAATCTGAGAAGAATTACTGAGAAGTGAATGATGGGTAAACATAAAAGTGGGGCAGGAGGATAGAAAAAGGAGAAAGAAGAAGAAATGAAAAATTATATATATAGCTATCAATATAGATATGTATCTATGTAAATATATAAAGGTAGGTGTGTTTGTCTATGTATGCATGTATGTACATACAACAAGGAAGCAGATATATTATGAACCTCTACTTAACTCTTATTTCAGTACATGAATGGTTTGTTCTAATAATGTGGTACTTTATGATACTCACCTTCCCAACATGATCCCTGAAGGCAAAATGGGTGCATAAGCAAATGTGGTGAAGAAAGCTGATGGTGCCAGACTATTAAAAGATATAGCATCTGGGGTCTTAAAAGCTTGAAGTTAAACAAACGGCCATCTAGTAGGGAAGCAACACATTCCATATGGAAGAAGCACACCAGCCTGTGTGATCATGATGTGTCGACGAGGATAGGTATCAAAAGTTCAAAAAGAAGCAATCAAATTGATGTGAAGGAGCATGGACAAAGTGGAGACCCCAAACCCACCTGTAAGATAATTGGACAGTCCCTCACAGAAGGGCCACACAGAAGGGATGATAAATCTAGGGACTGGTATAGCACTGATGAAACACACAACTAACCTCTAGTTCTTTAATATTTCCTCCTCTTACTATTATTATCTTTGTTTTACTTCATTAATCTTCTTAGACCTGTGTATGTTCATTTGTATAATTAAAATCACTTGATGCAAGAAAGCCAAGTAGATAACCCTTCAGAACAGCAACAGGAGTACTGATTCCCTGCTGGTATGGGAAAGGGGTGGGGGGAGCTGATAGTAATGATGGCTATATAACCCCACTTGAAGGGAACAAATAACAGGATTGCTGGTGAATGATACATTGGATGGTGTAAGATATGGCAAATTATATATATTAAGGGTGGGGTAGGGTGGGGAAGGGAGGGGATAAAGAGGAGCTGATATTAAAGAGCTAAAGAAGAAAGAAAATGTTTTAAAACTAGTGGTGGTGCAATTGTAAAATTATGTTTGATCTAAATGAATTATGGATTGTTTTAATATCTGTAAGAGCTCTCAATGAAATTAATTTTAAATGTCATTAATTTGTAATTATATTAATGCAACATTTTTAGGTGCTGTGAAGTTCATTTTGAACTTACAGTAGCTCCATATGACAGAATAGAACAATCCCCAAGGTTTTCTAGGCTAGAAACTGGACTGACATAAAGAAAAATGTGGCATTAAAATTGGAGAAATGCTCATTAACAATCTGTGCTATGCAGATGACACAACCTTGCTTGCAGAATGTCAAGATGACTTGAAGCATTTATTTATGAAAAAAGGCTACAGTCTTCAAAGTAGAATGCACCACATTGTACAAGAAGCCCAAATCCTCCCAACTCAACCAATAGACAACATCATGATAAACAGAAAAGATTGAGTTTCTCACGGATTTAATTTTACTTGGATCTACGTCAATCCTCATGGAAACAGCATTCAAGAAATAAAATACAAATCTGCTGCACAAGACCTCTGCAAAGTGTGAAAGGGCAAAGCTGTCACTTTAAGAACTAAGGTGTGCCTAGCCTGCCCCAACAATGGCATTGTCAATACCCCCGACAGCTGGACACTGAGTAAGGAAGACTGGAGAAGAACTGATGCGTTTGCCTTAGGGTGTTAGTGACGAATACGTAATGTAGCATGGATTGCCAGAAAACAAGCAACTCTGTCTCGGACAAGCGCTTCTTACAAGTGAGAACAGTGGGATTTACTTTCACGTCATTTGGACGCGTTATCAAGATAGATCAATCCCTGGAAAAGGACTTCTTTCTTGGTAAAATAGAGGATCAATTTTACCCTTCAAGATGGATTGACACAGTACCTGCAACATTAATGTTAAACAACATTAATTGTGAGGCTGGTGCAGGACCTGGCAGTGTTCCATTCTCTTTTAGAGAGGGTTACTATGAGTTGAAGCTGACTGAATGGCACTTAACAACAACAATCTCTACAAAAATACCCTGTTTCCCTGAAAATAAGACAGTGTCTTATATTAATTTTTTGCTCCCACAGTTGCGCTAGGTCATATTTTCAGGAGATATCTTATTTTTCTATGAAGAAGAATACGGTACACATTTATTGTTGAGCAACAAAAAAAGGAAATTTATTACCTGTATTTGGTACGGTAGTAGTGGATCTTCTTAAAGACAGTTCACTTCGCTGAAGGAAATGATCCAGCCAGTGTTGTGATGCTTTGAAGTCTTGGGGGCTTGGTCAAACTGTGGTGCCATTGCAAGGGCAAATTCTTGAATCTGAGCCCTCTTCACCACCAAAGGCTTTGCTCTCCTGTCAACAACCCATTCACAGATCAGGTCTTCCAGCTCCAGAAATAATGGTTGCCGACCTGATCCACACTTGTGCTTCTTAGCATTTCCCTGTCCACTTGTTCAACAAGGTTACCATACTCTGCTGGCCATTTTCAGACCAATCAGATACTCAACATCTTCTCTTTGCAGAAAGCAGTAAGATTTTAGCCCCAAGAGTCTTCCACGATTCCTTTCTTGTACTCCATGGAGTAGGTTGTTGTTGTTTTTTTGCGCTCATGTCTAGGGGTAAAAAAAAAAATGACACTAGGATATCAGGGTTGGGGAATGGGGATCACTTAAAATGACCCAGGAGGATCAGAGGGGGAATCAAAATGACACAGGAGAATCAGAGGGGGGCACTGCCATTTTGAAACCCCTTCTGAGCCTCCTGTGTCATTTTAAGTGATACTCCAGTGCCATTTCAAGTGATCCCCCTCCCCCTGAACCTGTGCTAGTGGACACCTTCACCAGGCATCCCCCCCACCTTTTTATAAGACATTTTCCCCCTACCTCAGTCATCCTGTGTGTCCACACAAGGTGCCCTATTCCTGCCCCGTGCAACTCACTGTCTAATTGTGAGTCAGCTAGACTCCATCAGGGCAGAGCGAGCAGCAGGCAGCAGCCTGTCCTGGTGGAAAGAGACCTCGCACTTCCTGTCTGCTCCGGCGGCTGCGCTGCGGCCAACAATGAGCTGCGCAGCGGCACTAGCCGCTATGGTCCAGAGTCCAGAGTTACGGTAGCTTCGGGACCTTATTATAGGGGAGGCCTTATGTTCAGGGGAAGCCTTAGTATTGGAGAAGTCTTATTTTCGGGAAGGTCTTATTTTTGGGGGGATGCCTTATATTTCAGCAAGAGGCAAAACTGTAGGTAGGTCTTATTTTCGGTGAATGTCTTACTTTCGGGGAAACACGGTAGATTGACAGCCTTTTCTCCCATGGAGCTGGGAGGGTTCAAACTATCAACTTTTCTTTCAATTAGTAGCTTAACTGTTAAACAATAAGGGCTCCTACATATCAATGGGAAGGATTCCATGTTTAATTCCATTCTTCCATGAGTCCTTCCTTCATAATAAATTGATTTTTCATATTGGTTAGCAATGAGTTGTGTCCAGAGAAAATGGATCACAATTTTGTTACTGGTTGATTAAGAATTTTGATACGTAAGGAAGTTGTGGTACCAAACCCAGGGACAAGGGAATAAGGGATCCAAATTGGTGGTGAGGTGGGAGTGGCAGGCCTGGTAGGGAATGATCAAGCATAAGGTAATGAAGAGTTATAGCTGAAACCCAGATGGGGACGGAGCATGATAGTGGGACAGGAGGAAAGTCAAGGGAAATAGAGGAAAGAGCTAGGAGGCAAAGGGCATTTATAGAGGTCTAGACAAAGACATGTACATGTGCAAATATATATATATGAGGATGAGGAAATAGATCTATGTGCCTTTATTTATAGGTTTAGTATTAAGGTGGCGGAAGGACCTTGGGCCTCTACTCAAGCACTCCCTCAATGCATGAATACTTTCTTTTATTAAATTGGCATTATGTGATGCTCACCCTCCCAACACAACCGCTGAAGCCAAAGCGGGTGTACAAGCAAATGTGAAGAAAGCTGATGGTGTCTGGCTATCAAAAGAGATAGTGTCTGGGGTCTTAAAGGCTTGAGGATAAACAAGTGGCCATCTAGCTCAGATGCAACAAAGCCCACATGGAAGAACACACCAGCCCATGTGATCACGTGGTTCCGAAGGGATCAGTTATCAGGCCTCAAAGAAAAAAAATCATACCATTGGGTGCACACCTCCATGATATGATTGCCGAGGACAAACAGGTGCATAAGCAAATGTGGTGAAGAAAGCTGATGGTGCCCAGCTATCAAAAAATATAGTGGCTGGGGTCTTAAAGGCTTGAAGATAAACAAGCGGCCATCTAGCTCAGAAGCAACAAAGCCCACATGGAAGAAGCACAGCAGCCTGTGCGATCACGAGGTGTCCAAGGGATCAGGTATAAGGCATCATCAGAAAAAAAAATCTTACCATAGTGAATGAAGGGGGAAGTGCAGAGTGGAGACCCAAAGCCCATTTGTCGGCCACTGGAGATCCCCTCCTAGAGGGGTCTATGGGAGGAGATGAGTCAGTCAGGGTGCGATGTAGCACCAATGAAGAATACAGCTTTCCTCCAGTTCCTAAATGCTTACGCCCCACCCCACCCCCCGCCACACCCAACTACCATGATCTGAATTCTACCTTACAAGTCTGGATAGAGCAGAGGATGTACACTGATGCCGATAGGAGCTGGAGGCACAGGGAATCTAGGGTGGATGATACCTTCAGGACCAGGGGTGTGAGTGGCGATACTGGGAGGGTAGAGGGTGAGTGGGTAGGAAAGAGGGAACCGATTATAAGAAGCTACATGTGACCTCCTCCCTGGGGGACGGACAACAGAAACGGGGTGAAGGAAGACATCAGACAGGGTAAGATATGACAAAATAGTAATTTATAAATTATCAAGGGCTCATGAGGGAGGGGGGAGCAGGAAGGGAGGGGGACAAAAGAGGACCTAATGAAAAAGTCTTAAGATGAGAGCAAATGCTTTGAAAATGACGAGGGCAAAGAATGTACAGATGTGCTTTACACAATTGATGTATGTATGGATTGTGATAAAGAGTTGTATGAGTCCCTAATAAAATGTTTTTTAAAAAAGAATTTTGATAGGAAAAGGATTTATAATAAGGCAAAGCGTTGCAGAAAGGAAATCTATATAATAAGACTTGAGGAAAACTTGTGAAACATGATAGAGAGTAGAAAGGAGATAAAAACCTCCAAACTCTGACGAGCTGCCTCAAAATCATACCCAATTTACAATTTTCCCTGGTACCAGTCTGTCCACATAATCATTACAGAAGAATTAGAAAATGTCTTTGAAACATTACTTCTTTTAACATTGAATGTGAGATCTCTTTGTGTTGTGGTTAGCTCCTCAATATAATGCAGGCTAATTGAATTGCAGTTTCTTTTATACTTTTGGCGATTCGTACGTGAATTAGGCACAATCTGTATCTTAGAACGTTATGAAGAGTTGTACTAGGTGCGAGGCTTAGTAATGCAGTTGTTGGCAGCAAAATTAGGTGAAGGAATTTCATTACATTTTGGTTCGAGTGGTCATCATGACTAAGACTTGGGTACTATACCGTAGTATTTACAACTTGCTATTTAAATACTGTGCTCTCGAGCTGCCCTTTGGCATTTTCTGCTCAGTTCTTTCACTTCTACTCTATGATTAGGAGAAAGCTTCAGTCTCTGCAGACAGGCACCTTTATCTTTTCTTTCTTTCCTGTCTTTTTTTTTTCTTCTTTCGATTTTTTTTAAAAAACATTTTATTAGGGACTCATACAACTCTTATCACAATCCATACGTATACATACATCAATTGTATAAAGCACATCTGTACATTCTTTGCCTTCATCATTTTCAAAGCATTTGCTCGCCACTTAATCCCTTTGCATCAAGTCCTCTTTTTTACCCTCCCTCCCCGCTCCCCCCTCTTTCATGCTCCCTTGATAATTTATAAATTATTATTTTGTCATATCTTGTCCTGTCCAGTGTCTCCCTTCACCCCCTTTTCTGTTGTCCATCCCCCAGGGAGGAGGTCACATGTAGCTTCTTGTAATCGGTTCCCTCTTTCCAACCCACTCACCCTCTACCCTCCCAGTATCACCCCTCACACCCCTGGTCTTGAAGATATCATCTGCCCAGGATTCCCTGTGCCTCCAGCTCCTATCGGCATCAGTGTACATCCTCTCCTCTATCCAGACTTGCAAGGTAGAATTCAGATCATGGTAGTTGGGGGGGGGGGCGGGGGAGTAAGCATTTAGGAACTGGAGGAAAGCTGTATTCTTCATCGGTGCTACATCACACCCTCACTGACTCATCTCCTCCCATAGACCCCTCTGTGAGGGGATCTCCAGTGGCCGACAAATGGGCTTTGGGTCTCCACTCTGCACTTCCCCCTTCATTCACTATGGTAAGACTTTTTTTTTCTGATGAATACCTGATCCCTTGGACACCTCGTGATCGCACAGGCTGCTGTGCTTCTTCCATGTGGGCTTTGTTGCTTCTGAGCTAGATGGGCACTTGTTTATCTTCAAGCCTTTAAGACCCCAGACGCTATCTCTTTTGATAGCTGGGCACCATCAGCTTTCTTCACCACATTTGCTTATGCACCTGTTTGTCCTCGGCAATCATATCATGGAGGTGTGCACCCAATGATATGATTTTTTTTCTTTGAGGCCTGATAACTGATCCCTTCGGAACCACGTGATCACACGGGCTGGTGTGTTCTTCCATGTGGGCTTTGTTGCATCTGAGCTAGATGGCTACTTGTTTATCCTCAAGCCTTTAAGACCCCAGACACTATCTCTTTTGATAGCCAGACACCATCAGCTTTCTTCACATTTGCTTGTACACCCGCTTTGGCTTCAGCGGTTGTGTTGGGAGGGTGAGCATCACATAATGCCAATTTAATACAAGAAAGTATTCATGCATTGAGGGAATGCTTGAGTAGAGGCCCAAGGTCCTTCCGCCACCTTAATACTAAACCTATAAATAAAGGCACATAGATCTATTTCCTCATCCTCATATATATATATTTGCACATGTACATGTCTTTGTCTAGACCTCTATGAATGCCCTTTGCCTCCTAGCTCTTTCCTCTATTTCCCTTGACTTTCCTCCTGTCCCACTAGCATGCTCTGTCCCCACCTGGGTTTCAGCTTCAACTCTTCATTGCCTTATCCTTGATCATTCCCTACCAGGCCTTGTTATTCCCTTGTCCCTGGGTCTTTCCTGTCTTTTTAATGTCATTTTGTCTTGTATGATGTTCTTGTCAGCCCACAGATAACTACTGTTCCATATAATGCATCACCTCAATTTTTGATATACTCAAGTCATATTTTGGCTTTTCTTAACTTGGTTTAATTTTGTACAGCTTCAACCTGAATTTAATATGATCAAAAATCTATTCCTCAGTCACACCCTGGCCTGGTTTTAGTGGCTGATATTTAGCTTCTCTATCTTCTCTTCCCACAGAAGTAAACAATTTTATTTCTCTGTATTTCATCTGGAGAAGTCCACGTATATAGTTGCCATTTGTGTTGTTGAAAGAAGATATTTATGAAGAAATCACTGGTTTTGCAAAATGTAATCTCCAGATGTAATCATGTATCCTACAGCTTCATTTCTGTCACCAAGGCCATATTTTCCAACTATTGTTCCTTCCTATTTGTTTCCGAATTTTGCATTCTGATTTCCAGTAATTAACAATGCATCTTGATTACATCGATCAATTTCAGATTGAAGACGCTGGTATAATTCTTTCATTCCTTTATCACTAGTGTCTAGTGGGTAGTACTATATTTGAATTACGGGTGTGTTGATTTATTTTCCTTGAAGGGGGATAGTTATTATCCCACCAAATATCACATTGTACTTCAAGATAGAGTCTGAAACATCCTTTTTTGCAATGAATGTGATACCAGTTCTCTTGATTGTGTTATTCCCGACATAAGTGAACCATGTGATTGTCTGATTCAAAATGGAGATACCTGTTCAAAATGGACAATAGATTAGGCTATTGCTCTTTATGCATTTCATTTCATTTTTGACGACTTCTAATTGTGCTGGTCATCGTTTGTACACCCAAAGTTTCAATTAGCACTAGATGCCGGGAGCTGTTTCTTCTCATTTTGAGTTACTCCGCTTCAACAAATGAAGGCCCTGTAGGCATTACTCTTAAAGGTTCTGTTCCACTCCTGTCACTGTGGTCAATTGTCCCCCGAGAAGGCAGCTTTTGCTTTGTCATGTCTTGAGCACCTTCTGACCTGAGGGGCTCCTCTTCTGGTCCTATCTTGACAATGTTCCACTGCCATCCATAGGGTTTTCAGTGGTTAATTGCTCTAAAGTGGTTGCTGAAACTTGCTTACTTTAAATGACCCTGCTGGCATTTGAAATCCTAGTGATACAGCTTCCTGCCATCACACTAAGACAAGTTGACAGGAAGATGGTAGGGACACAGCTCAGTAGTCTTTATATTATAAGAAGGCAAACCAAACACTATTGGTTAGACAGTTTGGACTGCTGACCTTGCAGTTAGCATGGTGATAGGGCAGGTCAGATGAGGTAGGGAATGACTGTTGGATGGACAGCTGTTCAGGTTGTTTATGGTGGGGGTTTCTCATATGAGGCTTTCTACTCCTTGGAGTCTAGTACACTCACTGCGGCTCTCAGAGCGCGGGATCTCTAGTCGCCTGTGAAGCTTGCCCAGAGAGCAAAGTGCAGGCCTCATCAGTGGTAATTTTTCCAGCAGGTTGAGGCTTTACCCATGTGATTTTGGAAAGTTCATTGTTTTTATAATCTTGAGGTCTAAGAGTCCTGTGTGACCCATGGGAATTCAAAGGAAAAAAAAAACATTAAAGCTGGTATAATTGAAAGGAAGGTGAAGATTGTAAAAGAGCAGGTTTCTTTTTGTTTTTTTATGAATTTTTTTGACTAGAGCAGCCAATAAAATCTATTTTCATGTACCTTTTATTTCATTGTTATATATTAGTTTTCTGACCTTACTGAAAATTCATTAAAATTATATATATATTAATTGGCTCAAAGGATTATTTTCCTAATTTGACTTAAGGAATTTTAGTCTAATTTTGACAATCAGCAATATGTGAATTTGAGAAGGAGTCATTAATAAATCTTAAATTATAATGAGATTTTCTGTCATGAAAGAATGAAAGAAAAGGTGAAATGACTGATGAAAGATAACAGAAAGACATGTTGGACTTCTTAAGGTTGAGGCGGGGTGAGGCTTGGTAAATGCCAATTTAAACCAAGTGTGGTGAGTGCCTGTTGATTAGGTGCTATTTTGCATATGATATCTTATAATTAATGTGGTGTTTATTTATTTGGTTTCAAAATGCATGTGAGCGCTTATTTAGGAGACTTTGATAAGAATGATCCTTTTACTAGTTCTTTGAAGGGAAATTTGAGAGTGGGTCTACTCTTGGGCTTTATATCCACCTCTTCCAGACTCAATATCTATGTTCCTAAATTCCAAAGAAAATGTGTGTTCCCAAAGAACTTATCTCAATGTGACCTTACTAGTTTGTTTCGATAGACTAAGTTGGGAGTCACCTCAGAGGAACAGCACAACTCTGGGGGAAAACAGATGGATCTTGACCACAGACATGCCAGCTTGCCTTCAGAAGGCTGTAGACACAATCAAAGCCTTTCAATGGAAAGTACAGGTGAGTCACTGGTTGTGTTTAGAAGAGCAGAAAGTTGGGGGCTAGGTCACGTCTAACATGGCTTGGCTTGTTTTCGGTGCGCATAGTTCTCATTGAATTGGCTGGGAGTCCCCTACTGAGATCTCCTGGCAGACTGTGGCGCCCACTAAAACAACTGTGACTTTCAATAAAAATCCATGCCAGGGAGTGCCAAAGCAAACTTGTGAAAATTGTCCACTTTTAGGCAACCGGGACAAAAACCAACCGCAGGAGGGCTGAAGTCACTATTTAAAGGGCTCTCGACCTGAGCCAACAGAAATGTATCCCAAGTTATTTGAACACAGGTTCTTGTAAAAGACAAAATGGGGTGAGCCAAATTAGAATTTCATACCTAGATCCTGGTTTCTCATCAGCCTAAGCTGCCCCCTGAAAATAATGACGCCCCTTGCCTTTGATCCTTGAAGTGCCAAATGGAGATTCCAGGACTGTGTTGTGACTTGACTTTAAATGTAAAGACTCACTGATTTATGAAAGACTTGGACACATCTTGTTTTTCTGGAGAGACCATATCCTCTTTGAACTACAAGGGAAGTATTTTCAACAAAGCAGAAAGCAAGTGTGATTATGAAACTGGAAACCTTACAAAAATATTTTCATTTTCCTTTTTTGGTATTTGCGTTTCAGATTCTCATCAAATGCGAATTGTACCCAGTCTGTTTGCAGTAAATCAGGATGTCATCACTTGACTTTGGCAAAGTTACCTGGTAATGGGGATGAAAGGTGCATGGAACAATTTCTGTCGATCTGAGTCACCAACTTTTCCTTCAACAGAACAAATGTGTCATCGATTTTGTTGTGACAAGTCTTGAGCAATAGAAGCATCACGAGGAGGGGGAAGGGCCCTGAACTGTAAATTAGAAGGCGAGATGCACATGCTTGTATTTGTCAGTAAATCCATAGACTTTCTGGAAGGATATGGGATTTCTAATGGGGTAGAGTACTGGAGAGGGAACCTGATGAGTCAGGGTTGGGAAGAGAACTCATTATTTCATGAATACTCTTCCTCATTTTTCAGTTGTATAGTCCTATGACTATACAAAAAGTCTTCAAAAAGCTTGTGGGGAACGTAATAAAAAAATGGAGTTTTTCCATGGATTTTTTGGGAAGCCCTTCAGATGTCCCTTAATCCAGAAAGCGAATAATTAATAATAATAATAAATACAGCGAGAAAGACTTTTGGGGAAGGGAGTGGTCCACATTGGACTTGGTGAATGGTTTTCTCTCTCTGGGGCACAGATCCTTCTTTTGTGAAGGGAAATGGAATAAAAACAAAACACTCACCCCCGTTGGGTGGATCGCAACCTTATAGAAGCGAGTAGCGCCACCCTGGGGTTTCTGAGACTGTCACTCTTTACAGGAGTGGAAAGCCTCTTCTCCCTCCCACGGAGCAGCTGGTGGCTTCTGATGGAGTGGAACTGCTACTCCTTTACTCTATGAGTAAAACTCTCCACCTGCAGTCCCATCCTGGAGAGATAATACATTGTTAACAGTGCCAACAGGAAATGTAAACAGTTTCTTACCAGTCAGAAGGTTCAAAATCCAGGGGTTGTTGAGCATCTGCCCTGAGAAGGGCCGACAGGTAAGTCAGAGGGTAAGGGAGAACTTCACTGGGGAAGGAGCAGTGGGAGACCAGTGGACGGGGTGATTCATGATGCTGAGAACATAATGGGTCACATTCAAGGGCAGAGCTTGGTTCAGACCGAGCTACATAGCTGGGATCTTCACTTCACAAAAGCCTCTTCCAGTTGCTTTACCTAGGATCCAGTTCTAGTGTGATTACCCTTCACCAACTTAGCTGACCTTGTCTTACTGTTTGACTTTGGTCTTACTCTGGCCTCTGGAGCCCTAGTGGAAATGTGGGCTAAGCATTGGGCTGCAAATGGAAGTTTGACAGTTCGAATTCGCCAGCCACTCCACAGGAGAAAGCTGAGGCTGTCTGCTTCCATAAAATTCACAGCACTGGAAGCCCTACCTAGGTTCATTATGATTCAATGGGAAGGTTTTTAAATGTCTGACTTCCTTTCACTCTGGCTTCCCACCTCAGAGCTTGGCCTGGCTTCCTCTCAGACAGTCGTCAGCTTTCTTCCAGCCCATTCTCGATCCATCACAGCTTTCATGGTCAAGCCTGGGCTTCAGTTCTCTGTCCCTAGAGTAGCTCCAGTTGACTTTTGCAGGGCAGAGCCCCATCTTTCTCTTCATTTACATACTGCTAAATGTCTGAAGCTCGGCTGTTTGTGGCAGGTGATGTGGTAAAGGACGTGGGTTCTGAAGTCAGGAAGGCAAGAGCTGGGTTAAATTTCCTTAGTGCCCTCCCTCCCTCACTGGCTGGAGCAATATGAATATGCTCCTTTGTGAGGGCTCCTTCATCTGCAACATAACCGCCTAGCTATGCACCACAAGCCGGGAAGGTGCCTGCTGACCCAGCTCAGTCTAGAAAGAAACCAGCTCACTCAGAGAACACTCAGAGAACCCAGAGCACAGTTCTCAGCTGCAGCACTTCTGGGACCAGATCATCTCTCAGTTTGACGGGCTGAGCTTTGTGTTGTAGGATGTTTAGCAACAGGCCTATCTTTTACCTAGGCTGCAGGTGTCCTCAAACTGCGGCCCCTTGGCCACATGCGGCCCACCGAGGGCATTTCTGTGGCCCACCGGGTGTTTTTGCCCTGTTTTGTTCTTACTTAAAAATAAGATATGTGCAGTGTGCATAGGAATTTGTTCATAGTTGTTTTTTTTAAATTCTAGTTCGGCCCTCCAACGGGTCTGAGGGACAGTGAATTGGCCCCCTGTTTAAAAAGTTTGAGGACCCCTGAAGGGGATGCTGGGAGCATCCTTTTCTTTCACATGGTAGAACCAGAAATATCTCTAGCCATTGCCAAACGTAGCCTGATGTGGGGGCAAAATTGCCCTCTGTTGAGAACTCCAGATCTAGAGGATTATTTTTATATCACGATTCATTATGATTCATACAGAGTCAGACTAGAGCATGTGTCTGGGCAACACTATCCCGCACTTCCAGCCAGGTTCCTTTATCCGTCACCCTTTGCCCTCAATTCAGTTCTTTATAGCAGCTAGGTAAGGTGATCCAACACATTTTGGGCCCCCACCAGAATCAATTTAGTTCTTTCAGAGTCTGCAGGAAAGGCCCCCAAAGACAAACCAGCTTAGTCTTACTGATATTTCCCATCTACTTGATAAAGTTCTCCCTGCATTATTGCTTAGCTCTGTCTTCCCAAAGCCCTTCAGGATTTGACAGATGATGAAAGTTAGCTTTTCTTTCTCCCTGCATCTCCGAGTATAGTGCCTCCCTCTAACCAGTGGCCACTTTGCCCTCATTTGCTGGTGTGACAATGAAGCCACTGGCCCAAGAAGTGTAGACTATGACTTGGGTTTTAGATACCTAACTCCTGGGATAGGTTATATTCATTTATGGCAGGTCTTCAAGTCCATCTGAATAACACATACCCTTTTCCTAAAGCAATAATGCAGATGAAAGAAAAGAGAATTTCTGGTGGTTTGGAGGTCGCTTGTGCAAAAGCATGTACCACATGATGGAAATGGAGCAAAACTATTGGGTAAATGATTGGAAGGGTACTCGACGCTCTACGAAGGCATTTCAGTGAGACAAGGGGACACATCATATGGTGGAACAGAGAGAACAGTGAAAGGAAGGTGTGAGGAGAACTGAAGCCAAGGTTAGACAATTCTTTCTCGAGAAGGATGGCAGCACATAGCATACGTTTTTCAAGACAGAGGAAAATGAAGACTTTTTGGAAATTGAAGGGGAGAAATGTGTGTATATCAGAAATAAATGGTACTAGAGAGGCTCATCAGGGGAGCAAATTTCCAGAAATAAGGAAATTTCTTTCAGAGATTCCTTCCTCTGAGACTGGCAGAGAGAATGAGAAGAAAAGGGAATTCCCTTATGATTTACTGGTTTCAGTTAGAGTTTAATGCTTTTCATAAAATGTACACAAAAGGTAAAATATTAGACTGTTATCAACACAAAAATTTTCATGTAAACCAGTTTTAGAAATCTGTGGATAATAAACTAGTCAGTAAATATTTGTTAAGCATTTATTGTTCATATGTCATAGGATTTTGGACTTCTGCCAATTGTCTGAAAAGAGAGGCAAGATTATTTCAGAATGTCTAGATTATATAAAATAGAAAGCACTCATAAAACACTAACCCAGTGTTATCATCTCGTAACTTTTAGTCATCTACACCCAAACTGAGAACTAATATCTCTTTTAACAACAAACAACCTTCTGTCCAATATCTTCTTTTAATAGAAGTTGTCCACCCAGCTTCTGTGGTGTGTGCCGTCTCATCAGTTCCAACCCAGAGCAGCCCGATGGGCATAGAACTACCCCATGGAGTTTCCACGCTTGTGAATCTTTATGGGCAGCTCACCAGCCTTTGACAGACTCGAACCTCCAACTTTTCCAATTAGCAGTCAGACATTCAGCCATTCGCCACCAGGACTCCTCATTTCCCCAGCTTGATGTGCTTGGGAATCTTTATGGGCAGCTCACCAGCCTTTGACAGACTCGAACCTCCAACTTTTCCAATTAGCAGTCAGACATTCAGCCATTCGCCACCAGGACTCCTCATTTCCCCAGCTTGATGGACAAAATATTTCCCGAGCACCTACTATGCACAAGTACTGTATTAGGTCCTGCCTTTGTGGGTGTTGGAAAAAGAAGTGGAGGGACTGGGGCGGAGAGCTATACCAGCAGAGTTCTGGGAGCTAGTGCCACGGAAGACTCACAAGGAACACTGGAAACCTAGAAGCTTGGGTCCTGGAAACAGGTTTTACAACACAGTATATACTAAGTATTTTGCTATGAGTGGACCACTAAATATATTATTGATGCAGAGTACATAGAAAGAGAAAAAGAAAAAAAACTTTCTCTTTGCCTGGCAATGTTTTTTTCTGTTTTTGTTTTTAAATGCTGCAGATATTCAAATTAAGGGATCCTTAGAATTCTTAAAACTGAAGTTTGAATTTAAATCTATGCCCTATAATTAAACACTCTCCACGTATGCCTCGTCAGTTTTTATAACGTCACAGTAATGTCTTTTTTGCTTGAAGACAAGTGGCTGAATTAGATGTTGTTTTTGATTGCATTGTGACTTAGGTGGGGCTTTTCATCTCAGACCATTCGCTCTGTATTCCACAGTGTAAACACCTAGTCAAACTCTAACAGTTTGTGTTGCCCACTCCTTGAGTTCCCCTCGCCTTCCTGTGGATCCTGATCTTCTACTTCCCCCAAGTCGATCCCCCCCAACCATCCACACATTGCTCTGTCCTCCCTCTTGCTCTGTTTCTGGGAAACTCCAATGTCTGTTCCCTTGGGCACGAAATCTCTACCTTGGTTTTGTGTTTTTTCTCTTATAGTGGCTGCATACAATATTTGTCCTTCTGTGATTGATTTCACTTAGCATGATATTCTCCCGGTCCATCCATACCATGAGACACTTGGTGGTTTCATCCTTGCTTTTTACGGATGGATAGTATTCCATTGTGTGTATGTGCCAAAGTTTCTTTATCCATTCTTCCACAGATGGGCATTGAGGTTGTTTCCATGTTCTTGCTATTGTGAGCAGCGCTGTGAGGAACGTGGGTATGTGTGTTCATGCTGCGACTCTGAGATAGTTTATTTTGCCAGCCTGGCCGATAAACACAAGTGGGATTAATTGAAGGGCAGAGAGATAAATGGCTCGGTGAGCCTCTCCTTTCTTGTCTCTCGCTCTTTGATCATCGGACCAGTGTGCGGCTGCCTTGCTTGTTCTGTGCCTCAATTTACAGGTTACACTACATATGGGATGCCTAGCTTGTGGACTGGGTCGCTGTAAGTTGAGGTCCCGTTAAGACCACATGATTGAAGTTTACATCTCTTGAGCTGGGGACTGAAAGTTGGTGACCTGGCTGACCGTTGGTGACCTGCCTTGCTGTTTTGCTGCCTGTGCTGGAATAGGCTAACTTTCTCTACAGAGGACTACCCGGTGGCCCTCAAGACTTGTAGGACTGCAGTGTCTCACAACTCTCTCACTGGAGTGAGTTGCACTGAGCCATTTGTACTGCTTTATATTTTAACTGTTCATTTCTTGTATTATGTATCTATCTGTTTATAATTTAACAGTTCATTTCTTGTGTTATATCTATCTATTTTTATAAAAAATATATATAATGATCAGCAATCTTGTTTTATCTCTCTAGAGAACCCTGTCTAATACAGACTCTTACTTCCTTGGTTATACACCCAACAGAGCGCTGCTGGATCATATGGAATTTCTCTTCTCAGTTGTTTGAAGTGGTGCCCTCTCACCTTCCACCGCCGTTATAGCCCTTCCAGCTGTGTATGAAGGGTCAGTCTCTTCACAGTCTCCCCAGCATGTTATTTTCTGTTTTGTTTTAATTGGGTGTAACTGTTGGGGTAAGGCAGCATCTCATCATTGCTTTGATTTGCTTTTTTCCAGATGCCTAATGATCCTGAGCATTTAGTCATGTTTGTTCATCACTTGCACATCCTCTTTGATGAATTGTCTGTTTCTGTCTTTTGTCCACTTTTTAATTGGGTCCATGGTGTTTTTCTGATGGAGGTTGTGCAGTCCGCAGTGTTCTGGGTTTCCAGATTAGTTCCTTGTCCGCTGCGTGTCTGTCAGAGATTTCCACTCAGCGGATTCCCATCTTATAAGTCAGATGTTAATGTGAGGCCCCCTTTAGCTTTTGAAGTTTTATTTCTATGATCAATGCATAAATACACATTTATTGCACTTTCCCAAAGGAATCAGGGTTTTTTTCCTTTTGAGTATATAGTTAAATGAAAAATTGTTATTTGTTTACTTTTGGGGGGCACTTTAGGGCTGGTTTATGTGGATTCTGTGGCATACTGGTCATTTTCTCTGTTTATCAGCTTGACCATGGCTCATCCACCAGAAATCCATACTGTAAAGTGTTTCTTAGTGTCCTGCACGCATGCATTGTCAATGAACAGTGAAATGTTTTGGTAAGAAAAGGAGGCATAATCTTAGCTGTTATACTGGTTTACGACACAACAGTCACACTAAACAGATATATAGTATATTTGCAGTATTCTAAGTTCCTGGTAGGGGAGGGAGTCATTAGGAAGCACTGTTTTCTCACAGAGATTTCTGAGAAGCATATTGAAAATACTATGAACTGTTACAGGACAAATGGATCTGTCTTGGAAGAAGTCTGGCCAGACTGCTTCTTAGGGGCAAATATAGTGAGTCTTTAGCTTACATACTTTGGGACATGCTGTCTGGAGAGACCAGTCCTTGGAGAAGGATATCATGCCTGATAAAGGAGAGGGGTAACAGACAAGCAGAAGGCCCTCAACAAGATGGATTGGCACAGTGGCGCTCACAATGGTCTCAAGCACAGGAACAGCTGTGAGAATGTTCCAGGGCCGAGCAGAGTTCATCTGCTGTGCTTGGGGGCACTATGCATCAGAACTGAGTCATGGGCACCTAACAGCAGCCACAGCATGGTCTGTCAGGTGATATGAAAGGTGGAGAGTTTGGAAACCTCACTAAGCCATCTGGTCTTTACCTAAAACTCACCTGTAGCAGATTTAAGGAACTGACATACTCCCTTGGACTTAATTCTGAAATGCCCTCGTGTGAGAAGAAGCAGATGACCACCATCTAAAGGTTTTGGAATTAGTGGTTGTTGGATTTTAGTTTGGGTCTCTTGTTTTGAGGGCGCTCAGTGAATGGTGGCCTGGGGCTATCATATATTGTTTTTATGTTCTCTCTGCTATTTTATGGCATGCGTTAGTGTGGCAGGAATAGTTCTGCCTTTGTAAATGAGTGTTACGGAAAGTATTTTCCTATCCCTAATTTGATAGTGCTCATATAAATAGTGTCTGCTTCCTTCTATACAAGTCAACAATTCACATATTGCAGTTTGAAAAGCTGTCCTACACATGTTTATTTTCCTTTTAACAGGGTTTTAAATTCTATACCATTAACAGAATCAATGATGTTAAATAATATTAATTAATTAATGATACATTAATAGAACTACCTTATGTCCCATGGGGATGATTTATAACTTTTCTATCATAAAATGGTAATACAGTAATAATGATATCTAAAATGGACCATATATATATATATGTATATATATCACAGATATATGAATGGATTTAGGGCTAGCACTGAATTGCAGCCCTAACCTAAGAACAATTAGTTCTTGTGATGTGGTCCTACTTGATACTTGCCCTCATGAAGTGCTCATGGAAGATACAAGCAGATGGTGCCCAGTTGTCAGAAATAATAGTATGTGGAGTCATAAAGGCTTGTTTTAAAACAAGCAGCCATCTAACTGAGGCACCAGCTAAGTCAACATGGAAGAAGCACACCAGCTTGTGTGACCCAAGGATTGTAACTAATAAAATCTAAGCTCAGAGGGGAAATGATATTAGACTTTAAATTCTGAATATCCAGTGTGCAGATGGCTATGGATGACAGTGGCGACCACAAAGCTATTTTCAGGGTCCCCACAAGGATAAAACCTCTGGGGAATGGTCTCTGAACACAGTCCAGGAACGTGAGTAGCCTTGTAATCAGACAGAGACCACAGTACAGTTGATTCAACAAGATGTAGTTTAGTTAAAATGAAACTCCTTATCATGTGAGTTCTCTTCTGATGCATTTTAAAGTTGTTTCCATTTTCCATATTTTCTGCTTTCTTTTTGATTGAAAGAACAAAACAGACGGAGAAACATTACTTTCAAAGAAGGAGTCCTGGTGAATGAAGATCTATTGGACAAGACTCTTACTCAACACATAAAAGAACTTGTCTTTTAAAGTTATTAAGGTATGCATTTGAATGCACCCTCCTCTCTTCCCTTCCATTTCCTTTCTAATTTACCCCAGGACACATTTCGCAGTATATTAAATTCAACGCAGTATATAAAACTCAATTCATGGAAAAGGAGTTCCTGTGACAAAAGGCATAATTTGAAAAACAGCTCCGTCTTCTGAGATCAGACTGTTCTGTACAGAAATCTAGCAACAGGGTCTTGCGGGGAGGCAGTGGAAGGAGAGTTTGGGCACACCAGAAAGACAAGCAATTTCCATCCTAGATTTCAATTAAACACGTCCCAAGCCCCTCTGAGGGTAGGAAGGTAGTACTGGCATCTACTGGGTAGGAGGGAGTGATGCTCTTAAGCACTCTACAACACACAGCTCCTTATCTATCACATAAGAATATCCATACCAACTTGAAGGATTGGAGATAAGAAGATATCAAGTAATTGTCACTGGTTGTTTGAGTTTGCCTGTAAGGATAACATAGTCAATAAATGGGTACAAGAGAGAGAACAAGATATCCAGAGCATTTCTTGTGCCAAACTTCACAAATGTCCTTTATTGGGTCTTGCTGCTGCCTAAAAAATAGGCAGGTGTGTAGGTAGGCAGGCAGAGAGGAAAGAGGGAGGGAAGGATATAGGAAGGAAGGAATGATGGGAAAGAAAGGGAAGAGACGGGGAGAGAAATATGTACTTACAGACAGAAGACAGAGCTGAAACAAACTCAAAATGATTATCAATAGTTCGTTGGATAAGTCTTGGGTTTTGCATCAGTAAGGGCACATCAAATCAAGTTCACCAGTGAAATCAACTAGCAGTAGCATGTTTCTTGCTCTGAAATCCCCACGATTCAGTATTTTAATGAAAAAGTTAGAGTGGGCTCCAGCAGACACAACAACCATAGTTTATGAAAAGGCGAACCCCAAATTCCTCGTGGTGGCATTGCTGCCATAAGGGCTCAGATCTGGATTTTTGACGGGGGCTGGCATGATCTCAGGGTGACACACACAGATCAAAATCCCAAACCCAAACTCACCGCCATCCAGTCCATGTTGATCCACAGCCACCCTGGGGCAGAATCGAGTTTCCCAGACTCTAACGCTGTATGGTATCAGACAGCCCCGTCTTTCTCCTGCAGAGCAGCTGCTGTATTTGAACCTCTGATACTGCCGTTAGCAACCCAATGGGGACCTGGAAATCATAGCTCGCAAGAACTTGAAATTGCTTTAGATGAGAACATCCTAAGAAACAGCGAACCAGACCAGCCTCATTTAAGAGATGGCTTCAGCATCCTTGAGCTGAGCCTGGAGTCGTTGGTGCTGGATGCGGGTTGCCGGCTCAACAGATGTGAACAGTTTAACTGTCGCCGAGAATCAAGGGCTCCGTCCCTCTGATGTTATAAATAGGGATGATACGTGTTTTGGATTCATCTGCCCCCAAGTACATTTCAGATGTTTGGGATTCAACTGAACACAATAATACATCGTGCCCAACATGTTTTCCCCTCTTCTTCTTCTTTTTTTTTTTTTAAGATTGTGTGATTTTTGGAAAATGGGCTCCATGTGTTTCTGCTTCATTGACACTTAAATCATCAAAAGGTTGTGTTGCAGGAGCCTTTTGATGTTGCCTTTTTTGCATGTAAGTCTTTAAAAGCTGGAACCCATTCCTTTTAAAAGGGGACACACACACACACACACACACACACACACACACACACACACACACCCTTTGTGTTCTAATGGGACTAGGATTTGAAAGCACACGAAGGCTCCTCCCAGGCAGGGTTCAGAGGCAGCACCCCTGGATGCGGAGAGCAGCTGGCAACTGGCAAGTGAGCTTGTCACCCAGCCACGAACACGAGTGCAGACCACTGAGGCTCTGCGCTCAGTGGCCTCCAGAGAATGTGGCTCGGGTCCTGCTCAAGAAGGCGTTGCCCTATTGTAGCGTGGAAATGTCTGCTTGAGAGGTGCTTTCCCGGCGTGCCCCGCCCTAGAGCCAGCATTCCCTGCCCTGCCAACTGGCCCAAACAAATGCCGGAAGAGTGTGTGTCTTTAGGACGGTGTTTATTTACTGGGCACTTCCTTTAGAGAAACAGTGCCCCTCACTCACAAAAGGGCTGGCAAGCTGTGCAGTCTGTGCCACGTGAGAAATAGAACCAGCCCATGTTATAAGGGCCCACGAGGTAGTAAGCTGATAAGCTTAAAATGCTATGAAATCAGTAGTGTAAGGTTTTTTTTTGCCCTCCTTTAAGTATTTTAGTCAGGGCCATTTTGGCTGCTCTTAAACAATTTTAGACAAGTATCTTCTTTTTAAAAAATATATAGCTCAATTTATTTTTGGACAGTAAATACACAGGGCAAGAAATAGAATAATAACATTTTTATATGGTATCTTGTGCAAGAGTTCTGAAGGAAAGTATCAACATTAGAAATGTTTAAAATGCACAGTATAAAGTCTCTCTCAATATCCATAAAGAATATATTCATCACTGAAGCACGAGACAGTTCATAAGGAACTCGAACCAAAAGGACTGCCCTCTAGTTGGTAATGACTTGTAGCCAACCAACTGGGCCTGGTAGAGCTGCCCTGTGAGTTTCCAAGACTGTCACTCTTGATGGGGTTAGAAAGCTCCTTCTTGCTCCCATAGAGGGGCGGGCGGTTTCTAACTGCTGACCTTGCAGGTGGCAGCTGCTGGAATGTGGAACTTCATCGTCCAGCGGTCTTCAGATTGTGTGGTTTGGCGTCAGTTTATTTTTAAATAAGCTGCCCTGTGAGTTACATCCCCAATTCATCTTCTGTGAGTGAGGAACAAAGCCACCACCCCACTGTCATCCACACAATTCCAAGTCACAGTGGCCTTACATAGGCTTCCAAGAATGGAAATCTTTAGGGGAGCGAAAAGCTTGGTATTTCCCGCTAGGGGCAGCTATGGTCTTGTGGCTAGTAGCCCACTGCGTAGGAGTCCAATGGCGACCACTATGCCATCAGAATTGAGGGACAGAGCTCTGGAATCTTAGTTTAGAGTTTTTTTTCCTCTTTGGAGACAAAAACATCAACAAAATGGTCCTGACTCCTACTACCCAGAGCTAAAAAACCATGGCCACTGTTAACATTTGGATGTACACCCTTTGAGTTAAACACAAACATACTCGTGCATACACCACACAATTTAATCTTCTCCTGCCATGTCCTCTGTTTTGTGACTTCTTAATTTCCTTCAGTGCCGTATAGTGACATGGACTTTTGCCCATGTCATTGAACTTTGTCTTACGTCTAAGTTTGAATGCCTGCCGCCGAGCATTTAATTATGGAGTCGTAGCATAGCTAGGTTAATATCAGTGCTTTTGGACCTGGGGTTTTAAAAAATGGTGAAAATTGCACATTGAATAAGGAAGACCATAGAAGAACAGATGCATTTGAGTTGTGGTGCTGGAAGAGACTATTGAGCGTACCATGGGCTGCTAACGGGTCCAACCCATCTGTCTTAGAAGTAAGGCCAGAGTGCTCCTTTGAGGCAAGGATGGCAAGACTTCTTACATGCTTTGGGCAGATTGTCAGAAGAGACCAGACCCCGGAGAAAGCTATGTTTCATAAAATAGAGGGGCAGCAAAAAAGAGGCAGGCCATCCTTGAGTTGGATTAACCCAGTGGCTACAATAATGAAGGATTTTAAGGACGATGCAGGACCATGCGGTGTTTCATTCTCTCCTGCACAGGGTCACTATGAGTCAGAGCCGACTCACTGGCACCCAACAACAGCAACAACACAACAACAAATTAGCTGTTATACACATGCTTAAATGTTGACTTTAAATATATATGCATGTGTATTGTTTCAGTAAATATTCCAGTGAATGTTCAGTAAACAGTCCAGTTCCTCGTATTTTAGAAGTATGCGCCACCCTTCAAAGCCATGGCGAGTGACATGAGCCTCTCTCTCTTTGTTTCAGTAAAGTTCAAGTGCTTCTGCTTAACCATTTTGAAGGGCCCTTAAAAGGGACATCAGTAAGACAACCAGTAACTCCTTTCTCCTTTCTTCAAAAAAGCTCATTCTACATCCTTTCCACACTAAGGAAACCCTTGTGACTTAAATTCATCTGCCTCTCCTGGCTTCACGCTGAGTCCACTGGGAATGCTCCTATAGTCTTGACCTTGAAAGAAAGCTGAACTCTAATCCTATTCAGGTGTTTTTGAGTTCTTTTATCTCTTGTTTTGGATTTCTCCAGGCAGTTACTAGAGAACGCCACCGGTCTGTCCCTTTTGTTGACAGGTTGCCAGGATACATCCCAGCAACAAGGGCTGGGGTTCCTGCCCTTCAGGCAGCCAGGTTCACATTCAGGATCCCAAATGAGGGGCTATGAGTCCTGGAGCCCGGCTGTTCTCCTCCTGATTCCAACTAACCCTTCCCTGAACTCTCAGGGGGCTCCCCAAGTCATGACAGCAGCCCAAGTGGAAGAGTAAGGAGGCCGTAGTTTGAAGAAGGTGAGTCTCTCAGGCGGCGGCGTGTTTCCCCCTCTGTTGTCTAGCTTCTCACCTTTCAACTAATAGTGACTGCTGATTTTACATAGTCTTGCTCTCTTTCACTTACATTTCACTAGTACTTAGGAGGGCGACGGGGGCGGGGGGCGCTCAGGGTGGGGGCGATGATTAGGAAAGGCATTTACAGAAAAATAATTAGGCCTTAACTGAAAAACCTCAAGTACGACTAAATAAGATGAGAAATATTTTGTGTCACTGGGTGATTCTGGCAAGGCTATGAACTGTGAATCAAATGTTCTCAACGAAGAGAGAGAATGAAATTCCAGCGAAGGAAGGGGCACCTGCTCTGTTTGCTCCAACGGTAGGCAGATACAATGTTTCTCTAGGATTCTATGGGTATTCAGAGAGCTGGTGGCACAGGTTAAGCACTTGGCTGCTTATCTCAACGGTGCCGTTGGAGCCCCCCAGCTGCTCAGTGGAAGAAGGATGCGATTCTTGTTCTCCTGAAGGATTACAGTCTTGGAAGTCCACCGAGGCAGTTCTGCAAGGTTGCTATGGTTGCAGGGTTGCTACGAGTCAGACCCAACTCCTGGCAGTCAGGCTATGTTAAGAGCCAGATTTCCTCTGAAAGAAAAGGGTCATAAAGGTGATAGGTGCCCGGTTAGCCTGGCAATGAATTTTTATTGATTCAGCTAAAAGTTATATAAAGTAAAATACAACAAAACTCAAGTTTCCAGTTCAAGTTCTTAATTCCATGAGTTTGATAAATTAATCTGATATATTTGATAAATGATTCATGTAACTATCATTCAGATCAAGGCATATAGTTTCTTTTACCCCAGAAAATATCCTCATATCTTTCCCTCAAACCAATATTGATTTCTATCACTAAAGAGTAACTTGGCTGTTCACGAACTTCATGTAAATATAACTGTACACTAGGCCTTCTCATATCTGATTTCTTCGGTTGGAGGATAATATTTTTGAGATGTTATGTTGCTACATGTATTAGTAGTTAAAACCCTTTGACAGATTTGTGCAATTATTTCACATTTGTTTATCTACTCTTGATTGCTTTGGATGTCCAGTTTCTACTAGAACTAAAGCTGTTCTACCCCTTCTTGTGAACTTTTTTGGGAGATATATTTTTTATTTCTTGGTTTCAAATCTGGCACTAAAATTGATGGGCCCTGGGGTAGATGTTCGTATGTTTACAATGAGCCTGAAGTGGTACTTCATCACAGTTATAATTTGCATTTCCCTGGAGTCTCATGAAGCGACACGTTTTTACATAATCGTTTGTTAATTGTCTAGTCATATATTTTAATGTCCCTCCCTCCCTTACTTTAACTCTTCAGCCCCTGGGTGGTCTAAGTAGTCAATGTGCTGGATTGCTCTTACGGTTTGACTTGTGTCTATCAAATATATAGGTTGTAAATCTAACCTCTATGCTGTGGTCTTAACCTCAGGGAAAAAGCTCTGTCTTTGTTATGTTACTAAGGCAGGATTAGTGTAGGGTATATCTGGAGTCAATCTCTTTAAAGATATAAAAGAGATTAAACAAGCAAGTTAGAAGAAGAGATGGGGTAAGACAGACGCTCAGACATGTGAGAAGATCGCCAAGAATCAGGAAGCAGAAGCTTAAGAGACAAGCAAATACCTTCCTCCAGAACAGGGGTCAGTGACTTTTGAGACTTCCTTAGAGCCAATCACGTGCCTCACAACAATTTAAAAATTATTCAAAATCCATCAATTTAAAAAATATGAAATCACCATAATCTGAATAACGTCCTTCACAATTTTCCAATTTTGCTTCAGAGCCACATGCACATGGCAAAAGAGCGGCATTGCCAAATCCCGCTTCGAAACCACCAAAGCAAGTCTTCCCCTCGAGCCGGCACCCTGAGTTCGGCCATCAAGCCTCCTAAACTGTGCTGAAGTGCGTTTTTGCGTGTTAAAGTCATCCTCTTTTGATATTTGTGACAGCAGCACGAGATGATGAAGACAGTTGCCAACCCAAAGTTTGGAGTAGCTTAAGGCTACTCCAAAGGTGGCCATGGTGACCCCCAGGGACAGAAGAGAATCATGCTCCATAGGGTTTTCAGGGGCTGTGTTTTGGAAATAGATCACCAGGCCTTTCTTATGAGGTACCTCCAACTATTCTCTCGGTAGCCACACTGCACAGGGACTCCTTTTATATGTTTAATGATATACAATTTGCAAACAGTAAAACACGCCCAGGAGCCTGGTGGCAGAGTGGTTTCTCGATGGGCTCCATCTGAAAGGTCAACAATATAAATCACCAGCCCCTCCATGGGGGAAAGAAGGACTTTCTACTCCCACAAAGTGTCACAGTCTCAGAAACTCACAGAGGCAGTTCTGTCCTATAGAGTCTCTAGGAGTCAACATCAGCTCTATGGCAGTGACATTGAGTGTGAAAAAAGGCATCTATTTTAGGTACACAGTTGGATAAGGTTTGGCAAATGCTTACAAATATTTATGTAACGATTAATGAAATCAATATAAGAACATTTCCATTATACGATGTTCCTCCTAACATTTCTTGCCAAATTTTTACCACCCCACTCATCTGCAAGCAATCATGGATTTTCGTGCTAGCAGAACAACAGATAATTTTTCCCGCCCTTGTTTTATTTAAGTGGACTAATTCATTTGCAAATCCACATTTTCGCATCTGGCTTCTATTCAGCGTACTCTCTTTGACATGGGTACTTGCTGTATGTTTTAGTTGCTGAAACATAGTTTTAGTTGCTGTATGTTTTAGTTCTGATCATAGCGACCCTACGTACGCCATTCTCACAACTGCTGTTATATTGAGCCCCTTGTGTCAATTCATCTGGTCAAGAGTTTTCCTCTTTTTCAATGTCATCTACTTTTACAAGTGTGACGTCCTTCTCTGAGGACTGGTTTCTCCTGGTAACATGTCCAAAGCACGTGAGACAAAATCTCTTCATCTTTGCTTCTAAGGGGCATTCTGGCTGTACTTCTTCCAGGACGGAGCTATTGGTTCTGTTGGGAGTCTGTGCTATCTCCCACGTTCTCTGCCAGCACCATAAGGCCAATGCACCGAGTCTTTCCCAGTCTTCTTTATTCAGTGTCCAACTCTCACATGCATAGGGGGCAATGGAAAATACCACCGCTTGGGTCGAGCGCACTTTAGTCCCCCAAGAAGCATCCTTGCTTTTCAGCACTTTAAAGAGGTCCTTTATGCAGCAGATTCACCCAATGCTAAATGTCTCTTGAATTGTTGTCTGCTGCTTCCATGATTATTGACTGTGGATGTAAGTGAGATGAAATCCTTGACAACTTCAAATTTTTCTCTATTTAGCATGACATTACCTACTGGTCCAGTTGCGAAAATGTTGGTCTTCTTTACAATGAGTTGTAATCCACACTGAAAGCTGTAATCTTTCATCTTCATCAGCAAGTGCTTCAAGTCCTCCTCACGTTCAGCAAGCAAGGTCGTGTCACCTGCAATACTGCAACAGGCTGTGTTTTAGTGGTACTCATCATTTCTATGTGGAGCAATATTCTACTGCATGACTATGAGACTTTTTATACATTTACTTATTGATGACTATGCTGTTTCTAGTCTCTGCCTTTCATAAGTAAAGCTATAAATAACATTTATAGAAAAGTCTTTTAGTGGACATATATTTTTATTTCTTGGGTAAATATTTAGAAGTAGCATTCCTATGGAGTAAATGTGTGCTTAACTTTATAAGTGCTAAAGTGGCTTTAGCATGTCACACTCTTTGAAGGTATATATTTGGAGCTCATTGTTTCACATCTACACTAACAATTGGTATTGGGAAAATTTTTATATGTTAGCCATTCCAGTGCTTGTGCAATGGCATTGAGGTATTACACCTGACAACTAACAACAACATATACTAAGCAGGTTTTCATAGGTCACTTTGCTATTTATACATATTTTATTGTTTATTAAAAACCAGATTGCCTTATTGTTAAAGTACAAGGGTTCTTTATATAATCTGTATAAAAGCCACTATATGCATACATACGTATATATTGTATCTATATACATATGTTTTCTCCCTAACTGTGACTTTTCTATTCATTTAAAAAAATAATCTCTTAAAGAGCAGAAATTCCTAAGTTGAATTTCTAGTTAAAGTTCAGTTCTTTAATTTTTCTGCATTTACTGCATTTGGGGTTTTGGTTAAGAATTTATTATGATTATCAAAGTCATGAGATACTTCCTTAAACTTTCTTTGAAAAGCTTTGTAGTTTTAGTTTTTATATTTAGCTCAATGATTCACCTTAAATTATTTGGTGCGTATAGTGAAAATATGGGTTTGATATTAATTTTATTTCACTTGTGTGTCTAGTTGTTCCATTTTTGTTTTGTTTTTTAATTTCCTCCCTCCAGAGAATTTTATGGTATCTTTTCTAAAAGAAGAATTGACTACGTATGTGAGTTGACCATGTATCTCTGGACTTTCTATTCTGTTACATGAACTATTCTTTTATGTTCATTGACATCATAATTTGAAAAGTCAACTCATGTTGGTTTCTAGATAGTGAAGCAAATATTCAAAACAAATAAGGGTGTAGAGTCCTTCTGCGGATACTTACCATGCACAAGAATATGAGTCAGTTTGGACATCCTTATTTTCATGTTGTCTAAATCTTTCCCTAAGCAGTTACCTGAGTTTAAAATATTTTTAACAGTTTTATTGGAATATAATTCACATATCATGTGATTCAATAGTTCAGTCATATCAAGAAGAGTTGTACAATCATTACCACAATCAGTTTTAGAGCATTCTTTTCTTTCTTGTAATCATTGTTGTTAGCTCCCCATTTTCCCACAAACCGCTCCTGCCATACCCCCAAGAAACCACTATTCCAGTTACTGTCTCTATGAATTTATCTATCCTGGATTTCATATATAGACAAACATACCCAAAAAGACAACAACACAAAGTCTAACAATAACAATGTAAAACAGGAAACAAACTCAACATAAAAGAAAGTAGAGGATATTAAAAAATAGAACACATCTTAAGTTTGTCAAAAGGGAGATAAATGATAAGGTGTTAAATTTTAACCTAACTGCATCTGTAATAATTCATTTTCAAATGCACTGTGCATGATAGCAAACTATTCACATTCCTGGTCTATTATCTAAGACTGAATCCTCATATATTTCCCCTGCATGTGTTTTTTTTTAACAGAAAGAATTTTAAGATAGGTCAAAAGGGAGATCATATAATAAGGTTTTACATTTTACCCTAACCCTATCTTCCATAATTGAGTTTACAACGCTCCCTGTCTGATAGCAAGGCCATTCCTGTCCCTTGACTAAAGTCAGAGGGATTAGCTTGAGGCTTGATCCATGTGTGGACCCTGCAAATGAATTTAGAGCTTCCGCTGTCATGCACAGCCTTCTGCAAATGAGGTATTCACAATTGAAACTCTGATGGATTCCCTCCCTCCTTTGGGTTTGATCTTATTGGTTACAAAATTGCATCAATCAGTCTGGTGGGCTTCTTCCATGTGGCGTTAGTTGACATCTCACTTAGATGGCTGCTTGTTTGAAGACAAGTATTTAGGATATCGGATGCTATTCTATCTGACAGCAGGACACCATTTGATTTCTTCACAGTTTGCTATAGCACCCATATCTTCGGTGATCTCATCATCAGAGCAAGCATCAAGCAGGCCCATGTCATAAAAACTTATCCTTATATTGGGAATAGAATTAAGTGATAGCCCCAAACTCATCTATATACCTATGGTTTATATATGCCTTCGGTTAAGTTAAAAATACAAAAGTGATAAGCATATTTAAGAAGGATAAAGAGATGTATTTCCTACACCAGAATGTGATTTTAGCTTAATTTTTGTTTCATAATTTATTGTGTGCCTATTGATTTCTAGACACTCTTCTAGACACTTAGGAGTGAGGGGAGAAAACTATAATTTCTTAAAGGAAACATTACAGCTTCTGCAAGGAAATATAATTTATAACATCCACCTTGTCTTTAAACATGTACTTCTCATAATTGCAGAGGAATAATCCATATATGGTAAAATAGGCATCAAATTAGATGGCTTCAAGTATCCCTGACTTGACAGAAAATTATTAAAATTTTAAAAACACATAATTTTTTCCAAAGAGAATCATATGCTCAATGTTGCCAAACTTTGCCATCACCTCCATAAAAGAGTAATTTCTTTGTGAGCCAAAGAGTGAAAATTACTCTCTAGGAATTTCATTTTTTCCAGGTTATTTTAGAATTTTAATTTTGTTATTTCCAATAGAATTTTGTTTAAATACCAGGCCTTAATATAAGTCTTTGTTTTCTACATAATTTAAAAGGAATATGTAATGCGATGTAAAATGAACTACCCAGAACTTCTAGTGAATAATACACTTTCAGGAGCATATGCAACAAAGAATGTGTATAATTCTAGAACATCCTTGCTGAGGCGTAGAACAAACATAGTATCCTAGTCACCAAGGATGGCAATGCTGTAAGATTAAGAGAGGGAGACCAGGGAGGAGGCAAGTTGTTCATAGGTTAAAACAGTGCTGGATTAAAATAATTTAACAACTGGTTCGCTGTCTTAATAACTGTGTTAAGTATAAAAAATAAATGATATACCTAAAGGTAGTTTATTATTTCATGCAGTTGATACTTAAATGTGAACAATAACAGAGACATATAAAACTAGGCTGTTATAAGAAAGAATTTAAAAATATTAATGGAAAAATATCAAATAATAACTGACAAAGAACAATGAAATTGCTATTTAATATCTTTCCATATTGTTTTTTGATTGGCATCCTCACGTTCAATTTTCTTTTCTTTTATCTGAGCATCATCATCTGTGTGATTTATCATTAACCATCTTTTCACTGTAGGAGTAGGATCATGTTCCTTTAGAGGAAGGCCAATTAGACAATGGTCCTTGAGTTTGATCGATTAGAAACCAGTAATTTCTCTTCTCTTAACATATTAGATTCAACTTTGAAACAGCTCTTTCCACTTTTGCTGGACCTACAGAAATTGCTCTGACAATAGTTGAGCTCCTCGGTCACTGTAAGGTACTCTGTAATCCACTCATACGATCTAGCGGAGATTTGAGGCACAACCCAGAGCTGGACCAAATGACAGCAGGTCACCCTCTGCCTGTTTGCCACTATTACTCTTTACGTTCTATGCTTGATTACTGAAGTACCAAACAAAAGGGAATAAAATTGTAGTCATTTCATCAAAAGTATAATGAGTTTTAGGAAATGAATAAAACAAATAAGTAAATGTTACAAGCTGCCCCCCTTAGAGAGAACCCTGATTACAACTGCCATTTTAATAGCTGGTTTGCTGAACTCAACAAAAAATTAGAGATCAGTTCTGCTGGACCTCTGTGAACTGACTGAATCCCTCCACTGGTTAAAAGTTACGACAAGCTCAAAGGTGCTGCCTAGTGTACAAGGCAACCAAGCGGTGTTTGAGAGAAGATTTCCCGAGGAACCCAGTGGAGTTCTATGCTAGCAAAATTTGATATAATTCTAGTATCAATGAGTATTTTATAAATTCACATTGATTGATAATTGGGTATTTGTCTAGTGACATAAAATGTAGTCTTATAGGTGTGGTCTGTTGTTGCTAAAGATCTCCTTAAAGTATCCAAAAGCAAATATATGTTTGGTCTTTCTCTTGTCCCATGTGTTAGTCTAGGTAGACTAGAGAAACAAATCCAGGGAGACTCACATATACATAGGAAATAACTTTATATCAAAGAGTAATTATATATTAAGAAAACATCCCAGCCCAAGCCCAGATCCAATCCATATGTCCCATATTAGCCCATATGTCCGATACCAGTATGTAAATTCCTCTTCAGACTCATGCAGTACATGCATTGATGCTGAATCCAGGAAGATCACAGGCCAGTGGATGGAACATCTTGTGGATCCAGTGGCTGTGGAAGCATCTTAGCACTGGCGTGGGTCTTCTCATGGCTCCTCCAGCTTCAAGGCTCTGGCTGCATCAGTGTTTCACATCTGATACATCAGAGAGTCTATGTGTATCTGGCCTGCAGTGAGCTATTTATCTCCATGGCGCCTCCAAATGAGGTCATCAAGCTGCAACCCGATTGACAGGCTGGACTCACCCCTACACAACTTGACACCACATATGTAACTACTTGTAACGTTTACTTGGGCGCAAAACAGAAGCAGAGATCCAATTAACAAAGTTTTAGAAGTAGGATTTATTGAGGAGCTTGAGGGCGGGATCAGCAACTCAGGGTATTGAGTTATTGACGCCACGCAGTGGGAGACTTTGGCTGTGTTTTTATCCCCCCTGGCTGGCAGGCACAGGGGGAGGGGGGGAGAAATGTGCCTACACAAGGGATTATAAAAAAAAAAAGGGAAGCAGTCGTTAAATTTTCTGGGAATTGGGTGGGAGTTGGGCAACCTAGCTGAGCAAGCATCCTGTTAGTAAGATCACGCACTTTTGGACATTTGTGGTTTACCGAAGGGCGGGGGAAGTCAGTGAGGGGTAAGTTTCAAGAACTAACACTACTATAGACCACCCCTTGTCAACTTGGCACTTTTACACACTTCTTTAGCCACACATAATTTTTAACAAAACAAGAATAAAATCACATCTGTATCTAACAGGATAAAACTGAGAAACATACAATTCAATATATGCCAGCCTCATTTAAACATAATATTCTAAAAGTGACCAAAAATCTATGCCTAATAATTGCCATTTAATGAACACTTTCACCATAAGCCTATATTACTATCAGATATATTCCCTCAGCTATGAAAGTTTATAAGCCAGCCACTTCATGCCTTCATCCACCCCATTTTGTGTACCCAATTTCTATACAGCTCATTTATATCAACCAAGTGTTTTGAGGAGATAAGCATGTTATTTGATATGAAGCATCTTCATTCCAGTTGGAACCTCCACATCCATAAGCAAAGTCAAATCAGAACAGGACATGCACCAGTTCACAGGCTCAAAAATCTTCTCTCCAACTCGTTGGGCTCTGGTCAACTCAATGCGGGCTGCCTCACTTAGCCTCACCAGGGTGCCCATTGGCTGCCTTGCCTTTAGCCCATGGACACCATCACAAATTCTCAATAACGCTAGCCCTCTTGTGCTAGGCCATGAACTTCAGACCAGTCAACTTACTCGGGTTTTCTTCTCTAGTCCCTGTGAACCATGTGTATAGGTGTCAGTGGCCAGACTCAACTCATATTTTTATTGCTGCATTTCTCTCACTTACACACAAGTGGATCCAGGTGGTCACCTAGCAAGCATTTCAGCCTGCCCACAGATTCTCTTTAACATTCAGTCCTAGAAATGACAGTTTCCTCATGTTGCAGATTTTTCCAGCCTCAAGCACAAACCACTAGTTCAAAATTCAAAAATCCAAGAGTTCCTATTTTTAATTCAGTTTGTCATTGGGCCCTAGGCAAGTATCTTCACTCTTGAATGTCCTGAGCACTCAAGACACTGGGTGGGGCTTAGCTCTACATAGCCTTCTTTGTAGACATGCCCTAAACCCATTTCAAGATCAAATTTTAATGGCTCAAGGCAAGTTGGCTTCCACTACCCAATAGTCATTTCTACCAATTATAATATCAACAATAATAAACAGAAGAAATCAGGATAAACAACATATAATCAAATCTTAAACTTAATTCTTAAAACAGTCAAGTTCAACCCTTATCTATCTTATCTTAATTCTTATCTGAATTATTCCATTGACACAAAATATGGCCTTAGGCCTTTGGCTGTATTGCCTCAAGCCAGGGCCAGGCGGTCTGTCAGCCATTTTGACCTTCTGCCAGCCCTTTTCATTAAGCAGCAAGGTAACTGAGAAATTCAAACACCACAGGGCATCTCTGCTCTGCACATAGGGTCACGAGGTCCTAACACCAGCAGGACCCAGAACGCAGGAGTGGTAGTGGCATTCACGACGAGGCACCAGAGTCAAGTGCTTCCCTCCACAGAGAGGCGGATTCTCTCTCCTTCTTAGCACCTACCTCCTCACGAGCACTTCAGCGGTTCGAGGAGTCAAAACAAAGTTTGGATTTTCTTTTTTGAGAGCAGTGTGGCAACCACAGAGGATTTTCCAGGGAGGTTTCTCGTTTGATTTGTAATTTAAGAGGTTCAATGCGATTGCTCGGAAAAAGATGAGTTAGCAGAGAGAAAGGTCTGAAAACCTCCCACCTCCCTGCCATTGAGTCACTTCTGACTCACGGTGACACCACAGAACAAACTTGTAGACCTCTAGTTTTGTTGCCACTGTGGGTTTCTCAGACTGCAACTATGAGAGTAGAAAGCCTTATCTTTCTCCCATGGGGTTAAGGGGGGAAGTGGATATTCCCCTACAGGTGACAGTGAGGCCAATCCGTTCAGCCTCCTGGAAGCAAACACTTGGGGCAGGAAAAAGACTCCCAAAGAATGCGAGTAGTTGGCCACGTTAATACGAGATGTGTAACGTCTGTCTGCACTAATGTCTGTCGCAAGGGGTCGGGGGATGCCACACTGAACAGCGGAGACCGAAGTGAGCTAAGGTGCCCAAAAAGATGTGTTCCGGTTCAAAAGGCAGAAAGAAAGGGAGGACATGAGAAAATGGGCAAAGAGAAAGGATGAGACAACTAGAGGAAGATAGGAGCCATGGTGGTGGCGTGCTCGCACTTTGGGCTGGGAGCCCCATGGTTAGCCGTTTGAAACCAGCAACCACTCCCTGGGAGAAAGACTGGACTTCCTACTCGTGTCAACAGGACAGTCCGGGAAACCCACAGGGGGTCGCTGCGAGTTGCCATTGACCCAATGGCAGTGAATTGAAGAGAGAGTTGGAAAGGATGTTTCCTTTCTGCCTACTCATTCACAGGCAAACATTCAGGACCTGAACTATGCTAAGTGGTTTTTGTTTTGGGTAATGTTTGCTAGTACTTTTGTCCTTTCATTTCTCAGCTGTGTGTCCCTTCATTTTATAAGCTCACTAGAGAATCGCGAGTCCGATAGGAGAGCTCGGACCAAGGGACTTGCTCTTGTTCACTTCTGAGCCTGGTCTTACCACCAGTGTGCCTCCTCCCAAGTCAAAAGTTATGGCCCAAAGATTATTTTAGTAACATCACTGTGAAATGAACAACAACAAAAAACACCAAACACAAAAGGAAAGGTGATCGCAATGATTGGAGATAGGTAAAAATAAATGATTGGAGAAATATTCAGGATTCAATTTTCAGCTAGTAATTGCCCTTATTAATGCTGACCTGGTTTTATTACAGTGCACTATAAATCAGATAAAGCCAGATGTGCCTGCATTCCGGCATGGATTAATGCATCCAGGAGAATATGACAATGATGAGAGGGAATGCGGAGAGGGAGGTTTTGAGTTGTATGTGTGTGCAGTTGGAAGCTGACTGCTTATTGAGAGGATGATAAACAACAAAAAAACCCTTTAGTTTAAAAACAAAATATGTTCACTGAATTTCTGGAAAAACATGTATTTGGTGAAAGAATATTTACCTTATGGCTCATTTTGGGTTCAGTAATGCGTATGAAAAGGTTAATATTTATATAACTTGGTTCATTTCATGGCATTTCCTCTCAAAACACAGAATGATTATGCAACCTTAAAGTAAGATAAATCTTGGATTGCTTTATCTGTGCAGTTTCCAGTGAACTATTTTATATGTGAAACACACATGACATTTCAATCAACAAAAATTAAAACCACATTTTCTTCCTTAGTTAGCCTATTTCCTCTGTAAAACACTATGTCGAGTGGAAGTTAATTGTTTTAACTATTGGGACAATTCTGATTGATAAGGGTTTCAACAGAGACTCCCAGGAGAAGAGTAATGCGAGGTATGAAGGTAAGTAAAAATATATTGTTATAACATCTTGGAAATTTGTTAAGTAGAAATATAAAAGTCTGAAGCTATTTTTTTTCTCAGCGTATCCTACATCTAGGTCACTATGCTTCTGAAGGCAGTGTTGGCATCTCTAGCCCTTCCCCCAAAGAACTACCCTCTGTGACTTACCACAAACCCAAAAGGCAGTGTTGGCCTCCGCCAGGGCCTCCACTAATGTTCCTTTTAAATGTTATCTGAGTTTGGGGAACAAAAAGAAGCCTAAAAAGGGGTAAGAGGAGGGCTATCAAGTCTATATGGGGTAAGGTTTCCCAATGATATGAATTTTTTTTCATTTGTTTCATTATTTCCTGCCCCTCCCCTTCATTTTCTTTCCCCCCTCCAGCCTCCCATCAGCCTTCGAAATCTGCTTCTTTGATTGTGAAAACCATTCTTGATTTGTCCTTTTATAATAGTGGTCACATACATTATTTGTACTTGTGAGATTGGCTAGCTTTACTGAGCGTGATGTCTTCCCAATTCAATGCTGTCATGAAGTGTTTGCAGTTTCCATCACCGTTTTTTATGGATGCAAACTATTACCTTGCATTGCATACCAGAGTTTACGTACCCACTCTTCCACAGAAGGGCCTTTTGCTTGTTTTCATCCTTTTGCTATTGTGGATAGTGCTGAGATAAAGAATGACTGGGCATGTTTGGTTTTCGTATTTTGTTTCTTTGGAGTCTATACCAAGTAGAGAGATTGCTGGATCACATGGTGTTTTTATTCAAAAATCTTAAAGAAATGTCATACTGTTTTCCACACACCAGCAGTGTTTAAGGCTACAATCTCTTCATCTTCTCCAGCATTTGCTATTTTCTGTTTCTTTTTCCGTCCAGTTTTACTATCATTGCCTGCATGAGGTGTTACCTCATCATTGGTTTAATTTGCATTTCTCTTATAGCTAGTGACCTGGAGCATTTCTTCATATGATTGTTGGCAACCCAGATTCCACACTTGGTGAATTGTCTATTTGTGTCATCTTCCCATTTTAAAAATTGGTTATTTGTGTTTTTCTTATTGAGGTGTTACAGTTTTCTATAATATTTTGAGATGAGTCCTTTCTCTGATAAATCATTGCCCAAAATTTTCACTGAATGGGTTCCCTTTTCACTCTTCTGATGGATTCTTGAGGTGATGTCATACTTCTAGGAGACCCACTCCCCTCTCTTGTCTTCCACAGCGCAGGTGGTTTTCATTAGGTTTGGTAGTGTGTATGGGACTTCTATATTAGGGTTCTTAAGTTTGTTCCTATTTTTCATAGATGATCTTTATAGTTCTGGGGTTTATATTGAAGCCTTTAACTCAGGTTTGTTTTGTATGTGGTGTGAGGTATGGATCCTCTTTTATTCTTTTTCAGATGGAGATCTAATTTTGCCGGCACCATTTGTTGAAAAGACTTTCTTCCCTACTTAATGTGCTTAATTCCTTTATAAAAACATCAGGTGCGTGTAGGTTCTTGGCTTTATTTCTGGGTTCTCTCTCGATGCGGTGCTTGTTGGACAGGCCTTGCCACCCTCAAAGAATGAGCAGATGCATTGTGATTAAGGGGAAAAAAAATCCTCAGCACGTTCCCTGGCCTTTTCAATTTCTAAAAACAAAAAACAAAAAAACTTCATTCCAATAAGCCCTATGATTTTCCCATGTCCTTTGAAAACAAACAAACAAACACCTATCAAGATTTTCCCTTTGGAATCTCAGGAATAGCCCCTGCTATCTTCTGAGCTGACCTGTATGCCTTATATTGAACTGACCTAGCCGATTTCCTCAGAAGCCACTCTTGGAGAGGTCCTTGACCTCTTAATGTCAGTACTGGTAGATTCAAGTCCAGTCCTGGTTACAATTCATTTAAAAAGTTTTCATAAACTTTAGTATTACTTAATAAATGAGCAGAAAGATTGATTAGTTGAAGGAGCTAATCTTTTTTGCACAGTGCTCCAACACCATTGAGTTGAACACTCTGGACGTCAAATTAGAAAATGAAAATGTGAGATCCTGAGTTCGGTGGTTATCACATACATGACAATTCTATGGTCTTCTTCCACTGTGACTTCAGTCGCCGTTTCTTCCTTCTTGACTCATCTCGCAGATCTCTCCAACCTTCCTCAAGATGTTTGATTGGTGTGGGATAGCCCTTCTATAAACTTGCTGCAAAGCTTCCTTGATTTAGGAAGATGTCCACTTGAGTTTTGTTTAAAAACCGGGTGGTAGCTTTGATAGAATTGTATTTTCCAATGTCACTAATCTTGTTTTTTTTCTAAACAAAAGCAAGTGTATTACTGAGGGGCCTTTTCTGCAACCTCTGCTGCGGTTCACATTTATAAGCTTCACTGGTTTGGCTTCTCTCGTGAACCCAGCTTGAAACCACTGCAAGCACATGATTACGTGACTAAATTCAGCTCGTCTGTGCTTTCCCACCGTGTCGTCAGGGGTTGACTGTGTAATTATGTTTTAAGGCAGAGAAGGAAAGCTTTTTGTGCGGCTCATGTCTTATTCACCACATTTGTCCGTCAGCAGAGGAGCTCTATAGGCAGTGCTTCTGTGCACGAATAAAGAGTAAAGGAGGAATGGAAGAGGAGGCTGCTTTTTAAAGTTCCTTTTCTTTTTGTAAATCATCTTATTGGGGGTTCATACAGCTCTCATCACAATCCATATATCCATTCATGTGTCAGGCACATTTGTACAATTGTTTCCACCATCATGCTCAAAACATTTGCTTTCTACTTAAGCCCTTGGTATCAGCTCCTCATTTCCCCCCTCCCTCGCTGCTCACCCTCCCTTAGGAACCCTTGATAATTTATAAATTATTATTATTTTGTCATCTTACACTGTCTGATATCTCCCTTCACCCACTTTTCTGTTGTCCATCCCCCAGGGAGGAGGTTATAAGTAGATCCTTGTAATCGGTTCCCCCTTTCTACTCCACCCTCCCAGTATTGCCACTCTCACCATTGGTCCTGAAGGGGTCCTCTGTCCTGGATTCTCTGTGTTTCTAGTTCTTATCTGTACCAGTATATATAAAAGGAGGCTTTTAATGTCTAGTCTAGGGTGCATTGTCTAGTCTAGGGTGCATATGACGGTTGAGATATCTAAAACCAGTCACAGAAAACACCACAGATGAAGAGCGACACGAGTCTGAGGCTTACTGAGACGAGGAAGACCCACGTGCTCAGGATGACGAATGTAATGATGAAGGTCATAATCCAGCTATGGCGTTAGTAGTACACATGAAGCATTGATATTGCCGAGGCTACAAATACCTCTCGAGTTCTAACTTTGGTTGAATTATGGCCCTATTCTGTGACTGGAGTAGGAGTTTCTGTATTTGTATTCCCCTAAAATCTCAGTGCATACAGAACTGAACTAAATATACTTCAATTACTAGCCTATTAACTCGTATATGGAAGGCTTTGTTTATTTGGCATCTATCTCTAATAGATATGGTGGGATTGATGATAGGAACTCAAACGTTATGTCACCAAATATCCTTTCTATGTTCTAAATGCCAGAAGCAACATCCTGGGCTGAATGAATTATTGGATAAATCCAGTTCCAGGCAAGCCCTTCTGCATACCTGGCTGAGCAGCTGGAGTGACCTCAGATGCTTGGAGCATTTATTAAAAGGACACGTGTGCATGGAACACAGGCAGAATCTAACAGTCAGCCTCAGGAAGCACAGGAACTATCTGTTCCAAGAGAATTCCTAGCCAAAAAGCTGAGTAGTCTCTGTTCTCTGGGCCAGACACCCAAAATAATCAATTGATTATTTTTTCAGAAAACTCTGGGAGAAAGTCAGAGTAGCTTCTCAACTGGGTGCTTTTTCTTTCTATGCAACCATTGGCACCAAGTCAATATCTACTCAGGATGACATTATAGGACAGAGCCGAGCTGCTCCATCAGATTTCTGAGACGATCAATCCTATAGGAGCAGGTAGCTTCAGCTTTCTCCCATGGAAAGGCTGGTGGATCCAAACTGCTAATAACGGCTGGCTGTGGGGTTGGCAGTCCAATGCTTAACCCATTGTACCACCAGGGCTCCACAATGACCCAACTTCCTTTACTGGGAATAGAAACAGGGCTGGGGCTGTGGAAGGGCAGCTTCCTAAGTACTGGGCTACCTGGAAGAGTTATAGCATTAAGAGAGTAGTGTTAAGAAATAATCAAGTTTTATCCCCATTGCTTTTTAAACACAATAGTAAACACTGGTTAATTGTTTCCAAAGTTTCAGTACAACTTGAGATCATACCCTGTATCCCTCTTCAGGGGAGGTACAGATGCCTGTCTACAGTGAAACTCTATAAACCCAACCTTGTCACTACTCCCTGCATCTGATTTGACCTCCATTTGTCTTTAACACCTGAATTGATTGACAGTGATAATATCCAATTAAATGTTTTACATTGCGAGGAAGACATATCTTCTAGTAGAAATGTTATGAAGCCACACAGATGTTCTCTAGACAGATGGAAAGACCTAGAAGGCGCAGACACACCCATCTTCTGAACGGATGCTGGCTTTTTGGCTGCAGCCACTCACAGGCTTTCACTCACAGGTCTCAACGTTCCCTGTCCCTATGCTCTGTCAACTTGATCCGCGCTCCTTTTCTTTCCCTCTCTTCCATCTGCTGTTGCACATTACTTGTTTGCCAGGATACGTAAGCCACTACTGACCTTAACATCTCTCTAGAAACTGTCTTTGCTTCAACAACCATTGAGAACTCTTATCTTTTCAAAAAGAGTATTCTGCTTGACCAGTTGATCTTTTCATGTCAGACCATCCCCTAGATTGCTAATGAGCCCACGGATTGCTTCCTTTGCCCACTGCCCAGCTCTGCTCCAGTTAGCTTCGCCTGGGATGAGTGGTTGAGCTATTGTTAGGTGCTGTCGAATGGATTCCAACTTTGAACGACAGAGTGAAACACTGCCCGATCCTGTGCCCACCTGACGGTTGTCTATTTGAACTCGTTGTTGTAGTCACGATGCCAATCGATTTTATGGACAGCTTCCCTCATTTTCATGGACTTTTTACTTTACCGGCATGATATCGTTTTACAAAGGGACTGGTCTGTCCTGATAACATACCAAAGCAAATGAGACAAAATACTCTACTATTCTTGTTTCTAAGGAACATTCTGGCTGAACTTCTTCTAAGACGTGTTTGTTCTTTGGGTCACCCTGGTACTATAAATTTTTTTTCCCCCAGGACCAGAGTTCAAATGAATCAATTCTTCCGTGGTATTCCTTTTGCCTTGGCCAATGTTCTCGTGTATATGGGACAGTTGAAAATACTGAGGCTTGGGTTAGCCAGAATTTAGTCCCCAAAGTGATATTTGTGTCCCTTAGCCTTTACAGAGGTTTTATGCAGCAGACTAACCCGCTTCAATGATTCCCCTGACTTCTCGACTGCTGCTTGCATCTGCATTAACTACAGATCCAAGCTACATGGTAGCCTTGCCAAGGCAAGTATTTTTTCATTTATCACGATGTTACTTATCGGACCAATCGTGAAGCTTTTGGATTTCTTTACAGAGTTGTAATCCAGATGGAAGGCTACCATTCTCGATGTCATCCGCAAGTTCCTCAAGTCCTCCTCACTTCAGCAAGCAAGGTTGTGTCATCTGCATGTCATACGTTGTTAATAAACCTTCCTCTGATACTGCAAGAACATAATGGAATGTTCCAGAATTCCCATTTTTCTCAGTGTTCTCCAGAGTTTGTTATGATTCACAAGTCAGCTGCCTATTGTCAATAAAACCTAAGCAACGTTTTTCTTGTACTCTCTGTTAGCAACAGGGATATCCCTCATTCCACATCCTCTTCTGAATCCTCCTTGAATTTGTAATAGCTCTTTGTCAATGTCCTGCCATAACCATTTTTGAATCAAAGTTTCACTTGCATGAGATAATAATGATATTGTTCAATAATTTCCACATTCTCTTGGGCCATACTGTTTTAGAATGGGTATGATATGGATGTGCTTTAGTCAGTTGGTCAGATAGCTATGGTCCAAATTTTTTGACATAAATGAACGTGTGCTTTCAGTACTTCATCAGCTTGTTGAAACTTTCATTTGGTATTCTGTAACTTCCTGGAGCCTTATTTTACTAATACCTTCAGTGAAGCTTGGACTTCTTCCTTCAGCTCCATTAGTTCTTGACCATATGCTACCTCTTGAAATGGTTGAAACAATTCTTTTTGGAACAGTGATTCTGTGTATTCCTTCCATTTTCTTTGTATGCTTCTTGCATTCTACAATAGTTCCACCATGGAATCCTTAAATACTTCACCACTAGACTTGAACTTTTTCTTGAGCTCTTTCAGCTTGCATATGGTGAACGTGTTCTTCCTTTTGGGTTTTCCAACTCGAGGTCTTTGTACATTTTATTTTAATATTTTACTTTGTCTTCACTAGTTATGGAAGACAAACTAATTGGAAAGGGGGCAAATGGCTTTAGAAGGGGCCAAGGATCGAGCAAGCAGCATGATTAAAATACTTCATATGGATTCAATTTGCTAATTAAAACAATGTACTCATATTTCTCATAACGTTTCAGCATTTCTTTCCTTTTCATGAGTGCAGCTTGAAATGTCTCATAATAAAATGTAAATAGTAAGGTCTGATTTGAGTTAGCTAGAGAATTAAAATTTTTAAATTCCTCAGGATATTTCAATAAAAAGAACAATTTCAATAGTCTATCATTGGTCTCCTAATTACATTTTCTGGCTTGCTGGTTTTTTTAATGAAAATATGTGGAAGAAGACAGGTTTTCAAGGCACATAATTACAATCATGACAGCATACCTCCCACATGCCAGATAGTATGCTGCACATTTTTCTTACTTTTAACCCTCGCCTCACAACAACCTTGTGATATACCGTAGATATCTTCATTCCACTAGGAATATATAAAACTGAGACACAGAAAAGTTACGTATCTCACGTGAGAGTCTATGACTGGTGTGTAATTTAAGCCTTGGTCTGAATTTACTGGAATAATGTACAAAGCAGTACTTTGACTGGAGACTCATCGTTTCTTGATTCTCTGCTATAACTTCATTTTATGCTTTTATAGCAAGCTAAACCTTACTGATGTGGCCTATAAGTTGCTTCCATTGGGACTTTTCGCCTCTGATGTGGTAATACAATCAAGAAGAGCAGAGTGATGGGACCCCACAGTCCACAGAAAACAGAATGGAGAATCTGCTTTGGCATCCCAAATCGAGATCTTTTGGAAATAGATTCTTTCATCCATTAAGCTCTGTCTAAATGCAACAGAATTCGACTGCAGAAAATCACTTTTTAGACTGGGAGTATTTGTCAGGACTTTTAATAAAAATATTTAGATATATCAGCTACTCAGGAACATGAGATGGGGACATGGAGGCAGCTCTTTGGAATCAAATTAAACAAGACTTCAGAATTCAAAGGCAACATACAAGTGTGGTTTTTTGTAGTACACACAGTCCCAAGAAGTTAGGTGCAAAACACATTTTTTGTCAACCAGAGATGTTATTTATTAACAATTTGCTTTCAGAGACAACCCTGAAGTGGATCTTTTAGGAAGCTGAATAACTTCTTTTTGCCTGGGCCTTAAAGGTTAAGTGCTAATGTGCTCCAGATTTCATCGTCCATGATATTTTTAGTCAGATGTAATATATACTAAAAGAAAATCTATAAAGGTTCCCCATTTCCTATAGGGTGAAATAAAAATTCCTGAGAGTAGCTGTGTTTTTTTGTGATTCATTTCCAATCTATCTTCCTAGTTACTCACTTTGCAGTTACTTCCCACTTCTTTTCTACTGTTTGCTCCATACACAGCTCAAGATCCAACTGTACACACACACACACACACACACACACACACACCATTCTTAGCCATCTATACTCCCCTCATCCAGACACTCACATGTTTTACATTCACACCCACCCACTCATTCCTCACATTCGCGATATCCATACAACCATTCACACCCATCTACACATCTATATCCACTCACACTCAGCCACCCACACCTGTCTACAAACTCACACCTGTCTAGACAATCATACCCACCCCTATTAATACACATCGACACTCACTGAAGCCCTGGTAATCATGCCCATCTCTACACACTCATACTCATCAACCCACCATTTACACACACAGGTGTATATCCACATCCATCCACAAATATCCATCAACTGATACCACTTACACATTCATTCACTCACACCCACCTATACAACTCTTTGCTCACGATAAATCATATACCTATACCCATTTATTCACACTCATACACATATTCTCTCCTACCCATACACATACACTCTAATCCCTATAAACAAAATGCAGACATAGACACACAAGCCCCAACCTCTCCTTACCTCAAAATGAATGCCATTTTTCAAGCACATTATACTCCTTTTCTTTCCATACGCTTTCATACTGCTCTCACCGATGACCATGTCCTCTCCCTTCTCTATTATCTGATTCCCATTCATCCTTCAAGAAACAGATGAAATGATTTTTTGTTTGCACGTGATCAATGGAACCAACACTATTTCAGTAGCCATACTGGGATCGCTACAGAAGGTCTTCCACAGGTTAAGCTATTTCTGGTCAATACATGACATGGAATACTAGTAAGCAATAAAATGAAGGGAACTACATGCAACAATTTGAATGAGGGGGAAATGAACAAGCTATGAGGGGGTCTCTGTATTATTTCTTTCAAATACATGTAAGTCTAGAATTATCTCAAAGGAATTGTAATGAAAAAAATTATAATTTTATTATCCCACAAAAAATTAGCATTGATCCTTAATAGCTGGGTGGCAGGATATGTTTTAAAGCAGAATTATGGGATAAAACCAAATGGGATGAAATACACCAAAGGATACATTAACGTCTGCAAGTCCAACAGTTGGTCGCGACAATGCAGACTGGAGACCTGGGGACACGATTGTAAGTGCAGGTGGATCAGTCAAGGCTTTACACAAGGCACCCTGAGGCTACGTTGCTGGGTGTGCATTTCTTCACGAGGAAGCACACAGGTGGAAAGGGATATCAGATCATTGGAGCGACTACCAGCGGGCCCTTAAGCAACTACCAGCAGGCCTAACCAACCAGCACACCCTTAAGTTGATGCTGACTCATGGTTACCCCACATCTTTGAAAGTAGAACTGGTCTTTCCATGGAGGCCCCTCAAAATGAACAAACAACAAACAACCTCACTGCCATCAAGTGACTCTTGCCCCATAGTGACCCGAGAGGTCAGAGTAGAACTGCCCCTGTGGGTTTCCCAGAGCTCCCTTTCCAGGAGTAGACATTTCGTCGCCCCCCACAGACTGCTGGCCTTGTGGTTACAGCCCAACATGTCACCACTGCTCCAACAGGGCTCTCAAGGTGGCCTCAAATGCCAATTGTTCAGTTAGCAGCCAAACTCATTAACCCTTTGCACCATCTATCCAATAAATCCTTTGGCTACTACATTATGTTAATCTAGTGTTTGCACTTATATGACCGTTTTTTCTTACTTATTGACAAGTTCTGAATCCGGTGCAGTTATTATGGAAAAAATCCTGTTTTGTCCTGTATTAAAAACGCACACTTTCTTAGCTGTACAAGGCAATACAAGGTAATATTTCCAGTGCTGTTATGCTCTTTGTCCTGCATAAGATACGTTTGTACCACATACTCTTACACTGCCATAAAACCAAATTGGTCTGTCTATCTCAGAAGAAGTACAGCCAGAATGTTGCTGATAAGCAAGGATGGTGAAACTGGATCTCAACGTACTTGGAGAGACCAGGTCCTGGGGAAGGACGTGGTGCTTGGTCAAGTACAGGGGCAGCAAATGAGAAAGGCCCCAACATTACCAATTTCATATTTCTTTCGTTCATGTTTATGTGACAGCATATATATTGACTGGGAGGTGGATAAACAAACATGCCATCAACTATTGATGGCAGGGGACATTTCATAGGCTTACGCTGGAGGCGTTGGGCCACTGCGTGATGGAGGAGTCCTTTTATGCTCCGACTTTAAATAGAAAGCGACTCAGCAAAATGACAAGTGTGTTCTCAGCTGATACTTCCACCCCGAAAAGTTAAAAACCCTCCCTAGTTGTTAGGGAAGGCTGACTGCAGTCCCAGGGACGAGTGAAGAGAGAACGAACACTGTGCTAGGTACACGTCATTCCTATTAACCAGCATTGGAATCAGTCAGCTGGAAGCAGTGTTATCTACGTGAGACTTTTAAAGAAACCTGCTAATAAAGACTGCCTTCTGTAAACGCGCAAGGAAGTGCCAAGCAAAGAAGGTCGGCAAAGAGGCAGAGGGAGCACAAGCTGATAGAGTGGGTGGAAAGATGTACTGACTCTACGGAGAAGGACACAAAATTCGAAAATATTCCCTCAGCCATACTATAGATACTAGAACCAAGTGTAGACGGAACTCTAGAAATCTTAGGAGATCTGTGAATAGTTAGCTTTTGTTACTGTAGATTGTATGAGCACCATCACTGCAGAAGATTGGCTCGGGCATCTCACAGGGTCTGTGGGATGGAGCTGCTCTGGTGGTATTTCCAATAGAGACGTCAACCGAGTGACCATGGCCCGAGAGACTCTGTAGGCACACTTAGCCAAATACTTGGAGGGTGGGCGCAGAAAGGTCCTCTCATCGCCTTAATTCCTCTTTTTATATGCGTAGTAGTTTCCTACAACCTGTGAGAAACTGCCACAAAATTAGCAGCTTAAAACAACACAAACGTATGATTCCACAGTTCTATAGGTCAGAAGACCAACACGGGTGTCTCTCCGTCAAAACCAAGGTGTTCGCAGAGCTGTGTTCCTTTCTGGACACTTGAAACCAGTGTTTCCTGTTGTGCCGACAGTGAGAGGCTAGCTTCTTACCTTGCCTCTCACCCACTTTTGTCCACCTTTAAAGCTAGAAACAACCAGCTAATCCCTTTTATACTTCAAATGTCAACTGCTGCTCCCATTCCTCTCACACCGAATCTGAAAAGCGTCTCTGGTTTTGAGAACTCACGTGGATAGATCAGGCACATCCAGAATAGTCTCCCTATATTAGAGCCCATGACCTTAACCAGGGCTGCAAAGACCTTTCTGTTCCTTGTTAGGCACCAAAAATAAGCATATATCTATATATATCTATATATATGGGATATGTTAGGTAAAAAGTAAATATAATTTAAACTATGAATTATGAGGGCTAGTGCTTGATCATATTTGGTGGGGCATTATTTTGCCAACAACTATCTGTCCTTTGGGCCCTGGAGATTATGTTTAGCCCCATCCATTTTGCATTCACTCCACCCCAAACCCACCCAAAACCTTAACCGATAAAAGCGCCAACTCAAAATCCTAGATCTCATCTTGTCAGTTAAAGTCCTACATCCCATCATCAGTATCAGCTGAGGCTTGGTTAGTAGCCAGCCTGGGGGCCACACTTCCTGCCTGTCTGTGGAAGGAAAGTACCTATTTTAAAATATAGTGCTGTGGCAGACTTAGGACAGCAGTTATAGATTCAAACCGAGGGGAAATAGAATGGAGCCACCAGTCCTAAGCAATTTCACATTTTAGCTGGACACAATCCATTTGGTTTCAAGACCTTGCTCCAGCTGATCTGCCCTTTGAGTTCAAGACATTGTCCTTTGATTCATCCTTCCTTTTCCATGAAAAGTATATATGTCTGCGGTCAACTGGGTTTGCATCCTGTTCCCTGTCTGTAAATTGTAGGAGTCTGACATCCTTTTATCTCACATCCACATCTTTTTCAGTCCAAGCTGAAATATTTCTGCTGTTAATAACATTCTCTGAGCATCTTCCATTAGAAGGAGGTCTACTCCATAGAAAGAGAGTCACTCCATATAAGGTTGTTATGAGTCAGCGTCTGCTCGATGGCAATGAGGTAAGGTGAGAGGATCATTTTCAATCCAAGCCAAAAATATTCCTGCTGGTCTCTCATTCTCGGTGAATCTCCCTCTATAAGGAGATTCACTCCATTAGATAATAAAAGTCCATTTCCATCAAGTTAATTTGAACTCCTAGAGATCCCATTGGTCAGAGTAGAGCCTGGCCAAGCAGTGCTCTAGATGGCTACATTTTTCTCCCATGGAGTGGTGGTGGGTTTGAACCGCCAGCCTTTCAATTAGCAGTCAGGTGCTTACCCCACATAAGCCATCATTTAAAGACCCATTTAGAAAATCTATTCAACAGCTCATCTAATGACCATTTGAGCTAATCCCATCTCTGTTTTTCACTTTTGCCAATATGGTTGAGACTCAATACCTTAAGATTTCTAGATACTCTGGCTGGATTGAGGGATCTGTGTGCCATGATCCCAATGTATCCTTATTATTACTGTAATGTGGCTAAATTACTTTCCAGGGAAAATTTGCATCATAGGAGCTCAATTAATCTTTATTTAATTTATGAATAAATACACTTTTTGGGGAATGAAATTGGCTCTTAAACTGAGAGAGATTAAAGCATAAACCAGCTGGAAACCAATCTATGAGAGAAATTAAAATATCATTTGAATAGATGAAAATATAAAGTCCTTTAAAATTAGATTCCTTTCATAATAGATGATATGTTCTATTTTCTATGAATCCGCCCTTTCTGTCACTAGCCTCATAGCTTTCCCCTTGCTTCCAGGCCTGCTTTCTCTAGAACCTAATGAAGTTAAAAAACAAGCCACATTTTGCTAGCGTTGAGTTGGTTGGCATCATCTTTATTTCTTCAGCCAAATGGAAAATCCCGGCCAAATTGGCAGTGTAGTCAACCATGGGAGGCCCCATTCTTCCCTCTCTCCCTCTCCCTCTCCTCTTGTCCTGACTTTGCTGGGTTGTTCTATAGACTTCTATGGAAATAATGATGCATCATGAAATAGAGAGGTGGGGAAAGAGTCGCCTGAAGACAGAAGAAAGATAGAAAAATTATAATGTGGCTCAGTGCTCACTGAATTGATCTTAAATTGAATTCTAATAAAATATCCCAATCTTTCAAATCCTAGATGTGACTTAAAAATCAACACATGGATTCTTTTGTTTACTAAAGCGTAGAACAAGGAAGTTGATTCACTGGCTTCCTTTCTATCTGGGAATTAATTGGGTCTGGGGTGGATGGAGTTTCAGATAAATGTTAAACTACATACAGTTGTAAACTGCACACTAAGGTCATTCATACACGGAGCACTATCAGTACAGTTTATGTTTTTTTGGGGGATCAGGAAACCTGGAGAATGAATACATTCCTAGTAGACAGCAGCAGATTTATTTTATTTTAAGTATTTATCTTTTATTAAATCATTTCATGGAGGATCTCACATATATTATAACAATCTATGCATTCATTACATAAAGCAGACATGTACAATTGTTGGTGTCAACAATTTCTAAACATTATCTTTCTTCTTGAGTCCTTTGATATCAGCCCTCTTTTTCCCCTTCCCGCCATACTGCTAACCCCGCGAACCCTTAATATATTATGTATTGTTATTATTATTTAGCATATTCATTTTAGTAATTTTCTCATGCTAATGGGGTCCTGGTGATGTAGTGGTTATCTGTTGGGCTGTAATCCACCTGGTCGCCAGTTCAAAACCACTATCAGTTCCAATGGAGAAAACTGGGCTTTCTACTCCCCTAAACAGTCACGGCCTTGGATCTGCAGAGGGTCGCTATGAGTAAGGGTTGACTCCATGGCCATGAACAGAGGGCTAGCCTGTGTAAAACTTCCTGGGAATTAAGGTTTTTATAGTACTTTGAGCCATCAGAGAGCTGAAACCTTCTTGTCTGTGAAAGGCAGTCTTTTTCACACGATCCGGAGATGACAAATGAATGACAATCGCTTTCAGGTGACGTATTTACCCAGGAGGATGAAGGGTAGGGAAAGAAAAGCAACAGCAAGGTCTCCATTCAAACAGCCTGCAGCTTGTGTGTGTTTCCAAACGACGTCTCCGGAGTCAGACCCAGGAAGTGCCAGCACACACACGAGAGGGGTGGAGGATTCATCTGCACAGCCAAAACCCATCCGGTCGCAGGGTCTCTGCTCAGACTCCCTCCCCAGAGACGTTCCTCAGGAACAGCTCTGGGTGGAGAGAGAGCTTGCTTCACAGAGGGGGTCAATGGCTGCCATGGGCGGTAATGATGACCAAGATCAGTGTAAGCCAGGCTCCAGGAGACACAGACTCCCAGCGCGAGTGCATAATGCAGTTGACGAAATCCCTTCAGGATGCAGTGACGTCCGTCTCTCGGTGCCAACCTATGCTGGCAAAGCACATGCTTTCAAGGGCAAACTTGTATTGGCCATTGTGCTTGGTTCTACTTGGACACTAGTCCGGTGACTGCATTCTTGACATCCTGTGGTTTGGAAGCCTGGGCCCCAGGCACGGCTCGGAGCTAGCATTCTGAGATAATGGAGTAAGTGGAAATAAACGCTGGACACAGGTAGCACCCGATGGGGGCTAGTGAATATGTGAATCTATTTGAAACGCTTTTAAAATTCCATGACTAAAACTTGAGTATATTTGTGTTACTTTAAAAAAAGAGTTTTTCATAATGCAATTACTTTTAGACACTTCCTGGGTGGTGATACTGATAGAGTCATTGAGTCATTTCTGGCTTCTGGCAACCTCGTGCAGAGTACGATGCAACTGCTACATTGGCTTGTCAAGGCTCTGGCCGTTGGGGAGTAGATCGCCAGGCTTCCGTTCCTGTAGCCTCTGAATGGACACCAACCTTTCAGCTTGTCCAGTTTAAATGCTTGTACCACTTAGAGATGCAGGATATTTTCATTCGAGGTGAAGAAAGAATTACTCTCTACTGCTCTTACACATTTTTCAGTTCAGACTAATTGACAGACGCTTCTCCACACAATGGTCAACTTGGCAGGAAAAGAAAGTGCACCAAACTCTGTAATCACCACAAGAAAATATAATTCTCTTGGGGAGTATTTCTAGCTTAAATTTTAGCAATCCAACAATAGGCTACAGTGTTAGTAGCTTGTTAATGCTGCTTTTTATCGACTGATTCATTCTTTGAATAATAATTTCAGGCATCCAACATTTTTCCTCTGGGGAATCATTGAATGCTAAATTAAGGAGCACTAGGTTAAATATGAGTCACTCATAGTATGTCATTTGATAACTAATTATGGGCATCCCTCCAAAAGATTCAGATTGGTCTTCAGAACACATTTCTTGCCTCCTTGAGTTTTTCCTTTTTCGTATTCTTTCTTTCTGATGACTTTTCTAAATGCTGTCTGATTTTTGCCCCATCCAGATTTATAGCAATCATCTCCCAAGACCCTCCAATAAGATGGGAAGATTTCTTCTCATCCCACTGATTCTTTTCTCTGTGGATTTCCTCATGTCTCCCACAACCAAGCGTTTCCGTCTCCTTCTGCTTTCATCGGGAAGCATCTTCTCTGAATTTTTACTCACCAATGTGGGCTATTTTTAGTAACCATTTCCTTTAGAAAAGACTTCCATTAGACCCCCAGTTTCCTATGAACAAACTGCTCCTTGAAATTATTTGCAAATATTTAATGGCAAGAGTCACCAAAAAAAGCAAGGATCACAACTGGTCACAAGGTAAATTAACTTAGAGGCTCTAAGTAAATGAAGTAGGTTGAGGAGAAGCTGGATGGACTCTGTCCTTACTTAGCATCTGCCAGGCTGGATTTTGCCACATGAGACTGTGGACGCTGAATCATCAGATCTTCCACTTTATCAAGAGAAATCCCAAATCCCAATTGTAGGTGACATGTATGAATTTTAAAATAATGACAACTAATACAGCATTTTAAAATTGACCTAAGCCAAAAAGAACATACCTGTGGGACAGATATGACCTACAGATGATTGCTTGGAAGACTTAAGAGAACTACTATCATAGAGCTATTTTATTGAAATAGAGCTATCCAAATGTACAAAAATATATACTATGTGAAACTCTTGGGCCGATCTGTTCATTTTTCAAAATTGTTCTTCATCAATGTTTTTGTTTGTTTATACTTTGAGTTGCTGTGCATCGTTATAAAAGGCCTTAGAAGCCCCTGGAGCGATTCTACTCTGCTCGACAGTCACTGTCAGTCTCAGCAGTGGTGTTAATGCGATTATACTGACAGTTCTCATCATCACGAGTGTTCCAGCACTCCAAATGTTGCCTTTACACTGACATGGCCCTTCCATGTGTCATCATAAGTCTTGGGTACTCTTTGATTTGGATGCTCAATATAGAGTGAAAATGACAGGCTGAATCTACAATAGCTCTCATAGGGTGATATTATAGGCCTTCACAACATGAAATGTTCTTGCAGAAGGCTCCACTTAGAAGTGTCAAGAGTATATTTCTCCTGTTTTTTGTTTTCCTAGCTTTCCTCACAGCACAGACGAGTATGCCGACGTGTGCCAATTGGATGGAGTAAAAGGGAAGAATGTATGGATTGATCCAAAATGCCTTGTAGTAAAAGAGAGGCAAGGAAGGGAGCATTCCCCTTCAATAGTCGCAGTTGACTTGCAAGCACGATTTGTTCGTAGCTGCTGGGAGTCATCTTTCAGGTCAAACGGCTTCTCAGAGCACGTCTTAGTTTATACCTTTTCCAGTTCTGTTCCCAGCCACCCTGAACCAAACCACAGTCATCATCATCCGTGGGGTCTTTTGTTGATCCTGTCACAATCCCTCAGGTCTAACGTTGCTGATGAAGCCGCTTGCTTGGTCCTACCCAGAAAGAGTGCATAGAAGCAGCCCGAGTGAGGAGAAGGGCGTCTCAGCATGTCCGAGTTCACCTGGATGTCTGAGCGCAGCCTCACATGTGACTCTTCGAGCTCGTGGCAGGGTGGTCAGCAGGGCAGGGTACCAGATTAAAAGGCCAGGCTTCCCCTGGTGACTTTATTCAGTTAGTGACAAGTGTAAGAGCCATGTTTTCCAGCTCTTAAAGCTTAGAGATGGTGTAAAATTTACAAAAACACCCTTTTTAATGATAGGAGTGAGATTAGGGTTGAATGCTAACATAACCCAACCCAAACTCATTGCCATTGAGTCAAATCTTACTCACAGCGACCCTCTAGAACACTCTAGAACTGCCTCTGTAGTTTACAAGGCTCTAAGTCTCTACAGGAGCAGAAAGCCTCATCTTCCTCCCACAGACAGCTGGTGGTCTCAAACTGTTGACCACTGCTCACCCGGGCTCCCTAATAAGCGATTTTTTATTCCCTAAAATGTTAAAAATAAAACCACCGCAAATTGTAGTTATAGTTATTATGATGCTAGCGTACTATGCATTTTGCATATCACAGGTTCAGATGACTCATTCGTGGGAGCCTGGGGGTGTAGCGCCTGTGCTCTGCAGGAGGAAGACGCACGGGACGTTCACTCCAGGGAACAGCTACAGTCCCGGACCCACAGGGCTGTCAACTCAATGGGAGTGAGTTGAAAGAGAGCAGTTATTTATATTCTGAGGATGATTGTGTCAGGGACAAAAACCATGCCAATGATTAAACAGGGGTGTTTAACACGAAATATTCTGAACGAGGCATGACGTTACTACCTGGCTAACAGGCTAATACAGTAGCTGTCACTCCTATGAAGGATCAAAGGGAAGAGGCTAAACCTAGAAGCTTCGATGGAAGAAGGCTCCTGTGGAGCTGGAAATCAGACCTCTGAGGAGTGGGGCAGATGGTTTGGGGGTTTCTGGTGGAGGATAGGAGAGTGCTGCTAAAGCAGAAATACCACAGGTGCATGGCTTTGAAAACGGAATGAATGTCCTCACAGTGGAGGAGACTAAAAGTCAAACGTGGGGCGCTGACTCTAGGGGAAAGCGTTCTCTCCCTGTGGTCTCTGGAGGAAAGTCCTTGTTCCTTTGGAGCATCTACTCCTGGATAATCTTCTTGTGGCCTGCCATCATTCACCCCCCACCTCCGTGTCTCTCTGGATTAAAACACCCCTCCACATTCGTTTTGTCTCAATGACCTGACAAGGACAACCATTCCCAACTGAGATTAGAATCACAGGCATAGGGGTGAGGACTTATTACACATTTTTCTCCCCTGGAGGAGAGGAGAGAGAAGGCACCTTTCGATGCTCAGCAGTCAGGTCTGGTTTCCGAATGTCGGGAAAGCTATGACCTGGAACTCAGCGACTGTTCCTGGACAGAACGGCTGCTTCTGGGATGAAGACCCTCTTGCTGTAGTGATTCTCGGTGGTGCCGCTAACCACTGGGAAATCTTTCAAAGGGACCAGATGCCCTCTTCCTCCCCAGCCGCGTACTTTCCTTCTAGGCCCACTTTTCATAGTGCATGACCCAGAGGCAGCTGGTAATGAAATGAGTGTGCCGGATCTCAGTCCCAGGAGTACAAAGCTGCAGAGAGTAATGAAGGTTAGAGATAAGATAGCTGGAGCAATCATGGCCTAGTTGTTTCCAAAGATCACGGGGAAATGCAGTTCTTTCCTCCTGCAACAAAGCATATTATAATTATTTTCTGGGGGAAAATCCCTGGGAAGTGTTTTAATTCAACTTTCTTATGTTTGATTTACAGACAAAAGTGTACAATGAGTCAGTTTAGAACCCCAAACAACTGGCTTTCCTTAGCAATAGACTTATCAAACTAAGAACAGCTGAAAACACGAGCCTGGTGGCGTACTGGATACGCATTGGGCTGCTAGCCGCAGGTTACCAGTTCAAGATCATCACAGCTTCTCCTGGGGAGAAAAAAATATGACTTTCTACTGCTGGAAACAATTACCGTCTCAGAAACCCACAAGGGCAGTTCTCCTCCATCCTATAGCGTCACTATGAGTCGAAAACGACTCAATGACAGCGAGTGAGTGAGCGAAAATCATGAAATCTGAAATATCACTATCACACTTCATTTTGGGTTAAGTTCAAGACCACTACTGAAATCCGGCAAGAGCTCACAGAAGGAAACACTGGCTGGCCATGGACCAGCCTAATCATTGTTGCTTTGTTTGTGTCCATTGCTGCAGCCACTGTCCCCTCATCTCATTGGGGGGCTTCTTCTTTTTCACTGACCTGCTACTTTACAAAACAGGATATCCTTCACAGGAGACGGGCCCTTTCTGGTAACTTTCCCAAAGATCTTAAGATCGAGTGCTCATCTCAATTGGTATTACGTTTTCAAACTCATAAAAAATCCTGTAAAAGTGATCAGAATATGACTAGGTATTCCCTTAGGCAAGTAGGAAAGATACCCCAAAGCTTTCATGGGGGTTCCCACCCATGTGTCTGCCTTCATGTTAAGGGTTGCATGGGCATAACTTGGCTTCAGGAGCGTTTGCAATCACCTTTATATCCTAAGCATCAGTTTGGAGGAAGGAAAGAAGATTCCCCCCACCAACTCCCCCAGCCCCTTTTTTCTTTCTTTTTTTCCCCCAAGAAGAGCTCTTATAAGTCGCGATGCTTCTATTAGCTACAGCAAAGATGTCTGTAGACTTAGCTATGAAATCACATGCCCAGATACAGTCTTAGCCTGGCCATTGGAGGGATTTGGCCATCTAGGTCATCAGTCGGCCACAAACAATCTCTGCCAGATTATGGGAGGAATGGTCACTCATTAATCATTACGACTTGATGGGCTTGAGTCCACAAGCTCCTATTGGAAAGACAAGAGTGATGTAGGGATAGTTGTTTTGTTACTCAGAGCAACCAGATGTACAACAGAACGAAACACAGCCTGGTCCTGAGCCATTCTCCAAGTGGTCACAGTTGAGCCCAGTGCTAAATGAGTGTGCCAATCGTCTCATTGATGGCCTTTCTCCTTTTCTTTCGACTTTACCAAGCACGCTGTCCTCCGGGGCCTGGTCCCACCTGATCATAGTCCAAAGTAAGTAAGGTGAAGATGTTTCGACATCCTTGCTTCTAAAGAATATTCTAGCTCCTTCGTCCAAGAGAGATTGCTCTGTTCTTCTGGCACACCGTGATGCTGTCATTGTTTGTAGCCAACCCCAAATGCGCCAATTCTTGTCTGGCCTTCCTTACTCAGTGTCCGGCTTTTGCATGCATATGAGGTGATTGAAAATACCCTGGCTTGAGTCAGGTGCACCTCAGGCCTCCCAGGCACACACTCAAGAGGGCTTTTTAACACAGTCAGAGGGCTTGGGGAGGGCAGCTTTGCCTCATCGTAAGGACGGGCAGCGTGCCCATGGAGCTCCTAGGTGGAAAGAGTGGAGGCTGCTGACCAGTGTGGGGGAAGGACATTCAGGGGAAACTTCCCCGACTTTGCCGTTTCGCTCAGAGCCATCTTTCATCTTTGTATTAGTGTCTGCTTAAAGAATTTGGATTCAGTGCCAATGGAAAGATTTCATGTACTGTTAACATTTGTTTTGCTTCAAAGAACCAAGTTGTTTTTCAAGGATCTACCCAGCCTTTGCTTGTGTTCTTTCCCCTGTCTTTTCTTTGAGGAACACCTTTGAATGCCAAGGCGCGTTATAGATTTCCCTGGTGACTACCATTCTTTTCGTTGCTTCTCACGAACCTCAAAGGGCATGGGAAAGTATTGATAAAATGTGAAGCTTTCCAAGACATTCCTTCAGCGTTCTTCCAGCATACAAATATGGTCAACGTGAGTAATTCAGAACGATTGGAGTGAACTTCTCTGCAAGGTGCTTGGGGTGAAGCTGGCTAGCAGTGTGAAATGATTCTCTTTATAAACTAACAGCCTGGTTTTATGATGTGTCTAGTTGGCAGGCCGACGCCTCAAGGGCCTTGAGCATCTATATAGTTGGTATTTCCCGAACTGGAGCAGCCGAGCGTGCTGCACTGTGGCACGCTGCCGTGGCTGGATCGCGGGTGGAAACAGTGTAAATCAGGCCAGTAGACAGACCATAGACAGCTATGTTCCCTAAAACTTCACTTGTTTACAGGTACCTCATACTTCATACTTTGATATCGTCCATAACCATAGACGGGAATCCCAGAGGGACACTGGCAGAGGAACTAGATGGTAGAAAAAAATAGATGACAATCCTTTTGGGAACTTTATCATGCTTCATGTTGTCTGCTATAGAGAAAATCTTGGTTCGTAGTGTACAGACGTTTACATTTGTAAAGATCCCTAATGGAAATGGGTGTCAGCAAATGGAATAACCCTGACCTCTGGGCAGCCTTGCTTTTCACTGTGTGCGCTGTATAAGCACAAACTTAGCACATTGTTACTGAACTACTCAGATACCTTTTCCTTATCCTTCCAGGGTAATGAAATGTTTTCTTAAAGGTTGTTGCTGACAGTAGGGAAAAAATTCATAATGTGTTCAGTGCAAGAAAGAACTTCATCCTGAATAGCAAGACTAAATGATCCCAGCCACTGGGGGAAGCATCGTTTTAGTAACCCCAAACTCCTGCGTTCTCGTGTAGGGTCTCTGCTTTTTGATATCCTTTACTCTCTTCCCTCTTGCTTCTTCCTTCACCAACAGGGGCGTAGTATTAAGGCTGGTGAGAACAGAATTCCTATCTTCCAATGGGGCAGATGTACAGTACATTAAAGCAAGGAACTAAAGAGAAGAAGCGCTGCTGGTAGAATTTCAGGAAGAATGAACAATGGAAAGACCTGAGTATTGGTGCCCAGAAGAGCTGGAATTGAGTTCCAATTTTGTCATTTGAAACTGACGCTTTTGGGCAAATTATTTGTCCAAGTCAGAGCTGAGTCACGGTTTCTTTGTTTATTAATTTGGCATGATAATACCTGATTCCTAATCACTCGAGAATTAACTGAAACTGTACATTCAAAAGTTTTTACTGGAACACCTAACAAAAAGTAGGCGTTCGATAAATACTACTTCTCTGAAGAGACATGCACAAGGCTGAGGGGCGAGTCACAGGACTTTCTCAGAATTCTAACCTGCCAGGAACAGGTCTGCCTGTGTTTGTGTATATTTATGGTGTGAATGCGTGCATATGTGCATGTGTGTTGAATGCATGCATGTGAGAGAGAGATGGGCAGGATGAGGTGAGGTATTTGATAAGATTCATTTTTCCAAAGCATCTTCTTAAGTACTGTTAGGTGTCTGCAACGTCAGAAGGTCCTTGGTGACCTAGAAATGACAATCAATGAAACAGTGGGTTGGGGGAGGGGTGTTTCTCCCACATATGATTGAGATAATAATAAAACATTTTTCGTTTATTTTTGTGCTCTCGAGATGTACTTTCTCTTTTGGATAATGTTGATCCCATAAATTTTGTTTTTTTAAGCTTCATTTTCTGTTCTGGTCACTCTATTTGGGGCCAACACATTCTTTTGTCACATGTGTTAATATTACTGTCTTAGGATCTGTCAAAATGAAGAATAACTTTCTTTCCTGTGCCAGCCCTGGTTGATACTCTTCATTGCAAAGGGCCAGACCTTTCTTGGCAGCAAAATATATGAACTGGGCACAAGTTCTCACAGATATTTTTTGTTTCACTCAACTGTCATGCCAAAACAATATGCCAAAATAATATGAGGGAGCTTCGACAAGTTCATGGAAATATGAAGCTAAAGGATGATAGAATTTTTCTACAAACTTTATGAAGCCTCTTGTGTAAACATTACTGTCCTTGCTGAACCAGAATTGAGTTATTTGCCATGGTTGACAGGGTCAAGCTAGAATCAGTTGCTGCTCCTTTTAGGATTGAGAGTAGATACATCCATCTTTCAAAAACAATCCTTGTAGATTTTAGGCCTCCTGGACAATTTACACTGGTTGTTGGTCGGTGGAATTGAATCAGTGAGATGGATTGAAACAGAGCAACCATGGTGTCAAATACAGCAACAATTGTGATGACACAGCAAGACCAAGCATACATAGGGCATAAAACTTCACTTCGTCGAGAGTCTTCCTCTTGTTTGCAGACTCTCTACTTAACCAAGCGTGATGTTCTTCCCCATGCATGGGCCCCTCCTGATGACATCTTTGAAAGAAGGTGAGCGACAATTTTGGCATTATCGCTTGTAAGGTGCATTCTGGCTATATTTTTTCAGTTAGAGTTGCTTGTTTTTCTGGAAGTCCACGTGGGAGCCAGTATTCCCCACCAGCCCTAGTTGAGAGCCATCCATCCCCTTTTTTCAGTCTTCTTGATTCATCATCAGCGCTCGCATCTGAGAAGACTGGAAACACTCGTGGACCAGGCTGACACTTGTCCTCAGAGTGATATATTTGCTTTGGACCACTCGAAAGAGGTGTTTTTCCAGCAGATTTGTCCAGATGAAATACACTTTTTGAATTTTGTTACTACTACTTTCATGTGTGTTGATTATGGATCTAAGTAAAATGAAATTCTTGACAACTTCAATGATCTCCAGTGATCTTGGTGTTCCGTATGGGTCCAGTTGTGAGGATTTTTGTTTTCTTTATGTTAAGGTGCAATCCATGCTAAAGGCTATAGCATCGTCAGCAAGTGCTCAAGTCTACCTCTGTATCACAAAGTAACACTGTGTCGCCGGTGAATCAAAAGCTGTTAATGAGCCTTCCTCCCATTTTGCTGCTTCCTTCTTCTTTAGATAGTCTGTGAGGAAGAACCTGGCAGTCTACTTCTGAAAAAAAAAATGCTGAGGAAAAACTTTCTGGATAATAATGGAATGTTGTCTTGGTAGAATTTCCAAAAGGCCAAAGCTCCTTTGGCTTCTGCTCATAGTGAGATCTTACCAACCCTTTCTTCTGGTTTGTTTGAGAATCAAGCTCTCATGTTTTGTTGCTGTGTTTTCATTTTTCACATAAAAGAAGATCAGAAGACAAAACACATGTGAGTAGCACTGAGAAAATGAACAGAACACTCAAAAAAGAACGCATCAAGCATAAACTTTGACGGTTTCCCCGGAAAGAGCTACAGCGATTACACAAGAAAGGGACGAGGTTTGCGTTTCATTTGCTGCTTGAGAATGAAGGCTAGAAGTAGTGACACCCTGCTTTTGTAAGAAGAAACCGGAACTACATCGTGCGCTATGTGTGAATTATCCCTTCCTCATCGTTCTCATGGTAACATCTAGAACACTCCCCAGAGTAACGCAACCGTATTACTTCTTCTGAAAGGGTTCTGACACTCAGGTCCACGAACCGGAAGGAAGTCTGACATAGTCTCAAAACTTATACCATAACTAAAATATTTGATAAATTTTTTCAATAAAATTGGTTTCATTAATAACAGTAAGCATTTTATTGCTTTGCATTTAAGAATACCAGTCAGAGAAAACATCCACAGGCTTTGTGGAAAGGCTAAAAGTACCATGACACTAAAAATTGTTAAGAATCCTTGCTGTGGTGGGATTTTTTATTTTTTTTCAGAGTGCAGGATGTCATTTTACATGTCTTGGTCTCATTAATTCTCACAATTCTTAGTACTCCTTTGAATGGTCTCGAACTGTCGGCTTGTGCTAAGTCCCTAGGACATGCGCACGGAAGCTGTCCTTTGGGCAGAGCATTGCATTCAACATGGTAACCGGGCATTTCATAATGAACACCGTCTCTCTTCTAAGGAATGCAACATTTATTGAAACAAATCACATTGCCCTTTTCCTATTTATTGTGCTAGCCCAAGAGGACACCAGGTCAAATAAAAAGCAATCACTCCGAGACCCTCAGCTTATAGTCTAGTGTCAACATGTGTGCGTGTAATAATGTCTTGATTTATGTTTTCCCCTTGCAGATCTTGGAGGCATCAGAAGTTTAATGGGCCTTTCCAGCATTCCAGACTGCTGCCATGCAATGACGCACTGAGTCAGAGTCTGGGGGTCTAAAGGTACTGGCAACAACGTGGAACCCCCGGACAGCCAACCCCACTTACATTCATTCCAAACACAAGCCCAAACTGAGCCTGGCCAGAAGTCAGAGCAAGCACTAGAGAAAGATTTCTTTGTGGATGGAAAGAGGAAAAGAGAAGAGGGCTGCTAATAAATTGCAACAAACTTTTCGTCATTCTAAAGAGCCCACCTTTCTTATCAACCAAGCCATCCTGTCTAGTGACCCTCCTAGCGGTTTACCCGCCACGCAGAGTGCTGTACTTGCTGACCAGGTCAAGGTAAACGCTCACAGAAGCAGACCGGGAACTGTGCTACTAGCTAGAGGCTCACGCAGGAGAGCTATGGCCGAAGGGCCTTTCAGCCCACCAGTGATCCCATCCCGAAGGCCTGCATTCAGAGTCTGCTATGTCTGTGGCCGAGAGTTTGGGTCGCAGTCACTTGCCATCCATGAGCCCCAGTGCTTGGAGAAGTGGCGGCTGGAAAACAGCAAGTTGCCCAAACACCTGAGGAGGCCCGAGCCCTCTAAGCCACAGCCTCTCAGCGGAAGCGGATCCTCCAGTCTTCAGGCCGCCAACGAAGCAGCTTTCCAGAGCGCGCAGGCGCAGCTGCTGCCCTGTGAAGCCTGTGGTCGCACGTTCTTGCCAGATCGGCTGCTGGTGCACCAGAGAAGCTGTAAGCCAAAAGGCGAGGGTCCCAGGGCGCCAAACCCCAACAGCTCGGATGACCCTACCAGCCCCAGGAAAGCGCCGCGACCACGGACGGTCATCTGCTACATCTGTGGCCGGGAATTTGGCACCCTGTCCCTCCCAATTCATGTGCCCCAATGCCTGGAAAAATGGAAAATAGAAAATGACCGCCTTCCCAGGGAGTTCCGCAGGCCACTCCCACAGAAGCCCCCATCTCTTTCAACGGGACAGTCCAACCAAGAGGGCACAAGTCCAGCTCAGCTCGTGCCCTGCCCACATTGTGGCCGGACCTTCGCTGCACACCGCCTTCTAGTGCATCAGCGAAGCTGTAAAGCTCAACCTCGTGGGCCGAAAGATGTCACCGAGGGGAGCAAAGGGGCCCCAAACGTGCCTGCTTCTTCCAAGCAGGAAAGGACCATGGCAGCACCCACTGTGTCTGAGAAGGTAATTCGTGGCACCTAAGATGCACTGGTTGGATCTTGGAGTATCTTCTGCCTCCAGGGAACTGAGGGAGCACTGTCCCCGACTCAGCCACCTCATCTGTAGGATGTCTTCTTCCAATGGATTCTTTCTGCCTCAATGCAGCCTGTTCAAGTTGATCCTCTGTAGGACTCCAGGGGCTTGACCTCTCTTAACGGAGTAGGTCTAAGAGCATCCTGGCCTGATTGGTTTATATTGGTTTCGGCCGCAAAAAAAGAGCAAGACACGGACTTCTTTCTTTCCTGACCCTCATACGGCGAATCCCCAGGAGAGAGTGTTTTTGGCAATGACTCAGTAATGCTGTGTCTACATGGTAGAGATATAATTCCCATTCCAACAGCCAATATTTATTGCCTGTTTGTTTTCGTCATCTACTTTAGGAATTCGTTTTTGGCAATGCCGGGCTAGGTTGAGTTTATCTTACTGAAACAGAATCTGTGTCAGAAACCCCAGGTGACTTTAGCAGCAATTAAACCGGAGCACGGTCAGAAAGACACGTATAATTCCCGAAACTAGACCATGTTTTCTTTAAACACTTGGCTTACTTAACTGAGGTATTAACCCGCGGGCAGCCACCGGCACAACTAAGGGTTAGGGTCCCGGTGTGGGCAGGTCCTGCGTTTGCTTCGCTGCTGCTCCGCAGCCTGTGCCCGAGTTGAACTCCAGGCCTTAGACCCCATCTTGAGACATCCCAAAAAATGGCTTTATGTGTCTTTAACTTATAAAGTGAAGTGTTTGGGGGCCTTTATTGAAAATATCAGCATGCACACAGGATTAAGGGAAGGAGTCTCTTGAAGGGACTCCCTGCAGACAAGGCCCAGTCAAGGCTCTTTGGTTTTGTCCATTAAAACAGAGGCTTAAGTAGGCTGCCTTGGGTCACATCTCATAGGCGGTGATGTCTTGAGAAGCAGGGGACACAAATGCCTTTTTTATTTCTGCTTGCTACTTGAAGTGTCTATCCTGTGAGAGGGAATCTTTTGAATGGACCCTTTAAGGACACTAAGGTTATACAATTGATTATAAAAGATAAAAACAGGGATTTGGTGGCGGGGGGCGGGGCACATCTATTTTTAATGCAGTTTTCCTTGTTTATTTTTAAAATTCCTTTTTGGGGGGGCAGGGAGTGTTTAGACCAGTTTCCTAACTTCCATGTTTAGACTGAGATGATTGTGGACTTACTGGTTTATCAGATTCCAAGACAATGATTCTGAAGCTGAAGAATCAGACTAACAGATGCTGGGCAAATTTTCCGATGAACGTCGAAGAAAGAACAACTAATTGTCTTGCCTAACAAAACCCCAAACTCTTCAGTGCGGCATAGGCTGCAAGCCGGTCTCGTAAACATGATCTGTTTTTCCCATCTTCTAGCTGTTGTTTTCCTTCCAAAACGTGTGGGGTCTGGATCCAGAGAGCAAAAGAATCCGTGTCTCTGGACTACAAATCAGAAACTCCATTCACGTTTGATCCCCAGCCCTGTTTTATTTAGTTATTTTATTTTATTAATTGCATGCATTCACTTCAAATGTTCTCAATGCAGATCTGGAGGCAGGGAGGAGTGTGGGCAGGACTCTGTGCTTGTTGTTCTAACACATACTTTGTGCTCCGACAGAGGAGCGAGCCAACGGGCTAAGCACAGTGTGTTCTTACTCTAGTCATGGCGGCGGGGAGGCTGGCCTGGACCACGGGTCACATAAGACACCTTCCTGACTCACCCCTTTGTCCGGAGAGGCCAGATCAGGGTGGAGAAAGCCATCAGAATAAAGGCCTTTGGACCTCTTGCTCCCACAGCCCTGCGCCAGACCTGGAAACAGGCATGGCAGTGGGAAGTGGGCACTACTGCTGTCAGAGGTGCACCGGCAGGTTGGGGGACCACACAGGCTTCTCCTTAGGGCATAGAAAGGTCATCCAACACAGGGTCTCGAGAGCTGCCAGATTTAAAGCAAATTCCGGTTAATTAAAATACAGAGCAGCGTAGGCTTCTGGGAGAAGACAGTTGTTAATCCACAGTGTTTCCTGATAAAAGCCATTTCTGGGTAGTGGAGTTTTCTTTCCTGGTTATGATTCCATGAGGTCTATTGACTCGCCCCCACCCCCACCCCCGCCACCCCACACACCCCTTTATATCATTTTAGATGGATATAGTACAGGGCGTCACTCCTTTTCCACCAAGAGCACCCGGATCATTACATTCTCAAGTTCGTAGCTGTAACAGCTGATTTGGGCTGACTGGGGTCAACGTGCACTCCTTTGTACAACGCAGTGTCTGCTTAGTCCTGCGCGTCATCAGTGTAGAGCAGCTTCCCGCTAGAGCCCGTGATCTGACTTCAGAGTAGAATCCAACATCTCGCCCCATGTTTCCAAAAGCCTGACTCTCAAAATTTACCTGGTTGGTGCTGAGAACACCACAGCGTCACCCCCCTTTCTACAGGATTCACATCGATTCCATTCTTCAAGTTGTACGAACATTCTCCCCCTCCCTTTCTGAGTTGTTCTTCCTGTGTTAAATTCACTCTTTTTCTCCAAGGATCTTATCTAATTGTTTGGGCTAATGTTAATTTAATCACATATACACAGTTTTTAAGAAAGTCGAATGATCAAGGCAGATGCTTTTTATTAGCCAAGCCTATTGTTTGGTTTGACAAAGATTTCCAGGGGTATGTTTTTGGTTTAGGAATTAAAAGGCTATCTCTGAGCAATCATTTGACCCACCTCTCATAGGTGCAGACCGTGAATAGTCCATGAACCTTTGAGATTCTGTTCTGTCAGGATTCTTGTGCAGATTCTCTGATCTAAATGTTCACTGCTGGAAGCCAGGCCCTATTCAATTATGGTCTCAGCAAAGAAGGCAGTTAATCATAAAAGCAACAGCGCACACTTTCCATTTCTTCTTCCTAGTCCAGATTCTCCTCCTCGTCTTGTTGATGCCGTTGAGTAGAGGTCAAGGTTCAAACCTTAGAAGGGCAATTGCAAGCTTTGAGGCCCCCGGTGCTGCACAACGGAGTAGGAGGTATAACAGGCAACCTGCTAGTAGATGAATTCTTTGACACTGACCTCCAAGCCAAGGAACCATTTCTCAGGGTCCTGGTTGTACATTAGCAATCTCGGGAGCTACTTGTGTGTGTGCCATTATTGAAAATATATCCATGAAAAAAATGTTTGCTGAGTCCACTCTTTATTGGTGTGCTACTTATTGACAGCAGTTACAATCATTGGCTGTGCACCCTTAATCAATGTGATTTTTCCACCACTGTTAAACTCTTTTTTTCCCCCAACCTCCAGCTCTCCTCTTCCCTGTAACAACTAATAAATTGGTCTCAAATAGATACCTTTTCTTTGTTTTTTATGTAAACGAGATCAGACAATATTTGTTCTTTTGTCATTGATTTATGTTTTACTCAGTGTAATGGCTTCAAGTTTATCCATTTTGTATCACACATCAAGACTTCATTTTATCTACTGACTGTGTAGTATCCCATTCTACATATGTATCCTATTTTGTTTTTACATTCACCCTGCTGGCTAGTAAAATCTTATAGTGAATTCTGCTGAGGGAAATGCAAACGTAAGTCAAAAGTATTGCTACCAGTCTTCTGGATTATACCGATGGAGTTTATTCCAAGCAACATATGTTTAAACATGTCTCTGCCCTCAGTGGATGGTGCAGACCAGTTCTCTAAGTACTTCAGTTCTCTTGGTCGCATGCAAGGGACCTCAGAAAAAGAGCTTCACTCAAAACAAAGCCTCCTGAGGGGACCAGCGGAGCTAGTTAAATTCAAGATGGAGAGATCAGCTCAGATGGCTCTGAAAGATCTTTTTTTGGATTCCAAAGCAGGCTCTGCATAGAATTTCTCTAAAGACATAAGAAAATCATGGGGATTTAGCATGAAGAAGTTTTTAAAAAATTGAACACTCTATTGGTGAGCAAAAGGCTAGGAGAGTTTTGTAAGAGGAAAACATTTTTTTCATCACAACAGTTTCCTGTTCCTTTCTCCAGGGTAGCAAGGGCTGTCCTTTGAGAATTTTGTTTGGAAACTTGCTCAATTCACCCTACAACCCCAATCTTACTCTTTCAGACTTTTTGATTCCCCAACTCCAAGAACATTGAAAAGGAAGATAATTTTAGTCCCTCAAGGATGGATGCCCAAACTGCCCTATGGATGTGATGAAATAGAAGAGTGTAGAATATTTTAGCAGAAGCATTGGAGCGATGAAAACATGCCTTCAGAAGCGTATAGGTCTCAATGGGGAGGTTACGTTGAGAAACAATCGCTTCCAATTTAAGTAATTTTTGTTTGTTTAATAAAGGTTTCTATGATCATGTATCCATACATTTGACTTACACTCTTGTTTTCAGAGCCTAGTCATGTACTTGGAAAACAATGCACTGTATTTGGGTGACAATGAATTACTCTGCTTGGAATGTTCCTTCAACACAGATTGGCCCAACTCCTTTATGACACAATTTTTCCTGTTCACTTTCAGTCAAATCTAGGCACATAGACATGTTGCTGAGAGAAGTTCACCTCCAGGACCTGGGGGGGGGCATTTTGCTGCTGTTCCGCTTTGCTCTCGAACCACTGCAGGAGCTTGAGTCACCCACATTGCTTCTCATCTGATAGGCTGATGCTGTTCACATTGGATCGTTCACCTTACTTCTCATCCGATAGGACTAAATGCATGTGGTTATTTTTTAATCTCACTAAAAAGTTGTGTAGGACCCTGAACTTGAACACACCCGTGTCCAATAGATCCTTTGGATGTCCTTTCTCAGATCCTCACTGTATATTTCTACTTGGAAGCTATGGCTACCCTGGGCTTGCTCACCATCATCTGTGGAATGAGCATCAGCACATTCCCTTTCTTTCTTGAGGAGGAGAAGACTTCATAATCAATATCTAATAGGGCAAGATTTTAAAGCTAGTGTTAACCCCATACAAGATTTTAACTTATCCTATGGGAGATTATCATTCAAAAATTATAATTTGGCATCTATTGAATGATTCCTTTTGACGTCTACTTTAGTAAGCCCTTTCTCAAACTATGCGAAGACCATAATGGTAGAAAAAAAATTCTGATCTTGATTTTAATATAAATGAACAAACTTTAATATTTTTACTGTCAAAAATATTGCCCTTTCTAGCCCCAAACCAAACCAAGGCCACTGCCATCAAGCTGATTCTGACGCTCAGCACTCTACAGCACAAAGTACAAGGGCCCCTGTGGGTGTCTGAGACGAGCATCTTTATAGAGGAGAAAGCCCCATCTTTCGACCAAGTGCAGCTGATTTCAAACTGCTGACCTTGCCGTGCCCTGGTTACCCACACGACCACCAGGGCGCCTGCTCTTTGGCTTTGGGGGGAGGCTAACTAGAACACAGAGTGACTAGTTAATTCAACATAGCTGTGAGCCAAAATTAAGCCTTTGTCTGATTAACTTCAACCAATCAGACAATGCTGGGGGACATTTTCTTAAGCTTTTACTTGGAACATATGAAATGCCATCCTAAGCATCCTACCCTACATTATTTTTTGAGGGAAACGACCTATTCTATAAGGGATGATCAGTCTCTCGGCGTGCAGCTAAAAGACACCCCCCTCCCACCACCACCACCCTTTGAGCTAAAGCCCCATCAGATGCTCATCTCGCATCTGGTGCTGCCATCTGGTGTTTCTTTTGAAAGCAATTTTCAAAATTGCACGCTCACCAGGAGCGTGGCCTCTCTCTCTTGTTAGCGATGCGCTCGATTGCTGCAGCCACCAGCTCTGCAGGAGTGTGGATGGATACGTTTGCGTGAATGCTGTGCCGTGGCCAAGCCCTCTTTCTTTAAGGGTACCATTCTCAGCGAAAGGTCACAACCCAAATAACAGCCACAACCAAAAAGACTCCACGGGCAGACTATTTTTGTTTTTGCATGTGCATCTGTTGATGAAGAAGAATTTAGAGTTTAGTGCAAGACAGAGGAGGGAGAGAAGTTTTATTGAGAACCTTTACAGTGGGCACGGAATATGTCCTATCCTATTTTAATCTTAACAATATTACTGTGAGATCTATAGTGCATTCATTTTTCAGGCCCATGGTAACCACTACATACTGGACCACCTGAGGATAGAAAGTTGTTTTCTTATCGGCAATGGAGGCTAGAAACCGTAATCACGGCATCAGCAGGGTGGGTTCCATCTGGAGGGTCTCAGGGAAACGCTGCTCCTTGGCTCGACTAGCTTCCAGAGTCACCAGCAATCCCCAGCATCCCCTGGCTGGCAGCTGTATTTCTTTCTTCCTTACTTTCTTTCTTCCTTCCTTCCTTCCTTCCTTCCTTCCTTCCTTCCTTCCTTTTCTCCTCCTCCTCCTCCTCCTCCTCCTCCTCCTCCTCCTCCTCCTCCTTCTTCTTCTTCTTCTTCTTCTTCTTCTTCTTCTAAAAATCATTTTATTGGGTGCTCTTACAGCTCTTATAACATTGCATACATCAGTTGTATCAAGCATATTTGTACATATGTTTCTATCATCATTTCCAAAACATTTTCTACTTGAGCTCTAGGTATCAGCTCCTCTTTTCCTCTCTCCCTCTTGTACCCTCCCACCCGCATTTATCCTTGATCAATTATATATAGTTATTTCATATCTTACACCATCCGTTGTCTCTTCACCCACATTTATTTTATTTGTCCCCTTTGGGGGGCTATTAATCCAATTTTGTGATGGGTTCCCCTTTTCTCACCCTTCCCCCTCCCTGACCATTACCCTACCCTCATGATATTGCTAGTTTCATTACTGTTCCTGAGGGGTTTATCTGTCCTGAATCCCATGTATGGAGAGCTCTTATCTGCACGCGTGTGTGTTCTCTGGTGGAGGCAGAGTTGTAAGCTAGAAGTGGGTCATGGTACTGGGGGTGGGGGTGGGGGGGGAGGAAGCGTTCAGGAACTAGAGGAATGATGTGCGACCCATCAGTGTTTCCTTCACTATCTGTCTCCGTTGTCACACAGTGTTTGTTCTATGCGTCTACGTCTTCCCTGCCCTTCTTATAAGGACACCAGCCCAGTCAAGTCATATTAGGGTCCACCCTAATAACCTCATTAAACTTAACTGTACCTGAAAAAAAATCTTATTTGGTAATAAGGTCAAGAAGGTCCAGGAATTAGAATTTCAACATATCTTTTGAGGGGAGATGATCCAACCCATAATGGATATTTTTCCCCTTAGCTTCCAAATGAGAAGACTTTGATTCCAACAAGTTAAGAAATTTGCCAAAGTCCCAGCGGGTGTGGTGGTAGGTACCAGAACCTTCTGTTTCATTAAAGCATCCCCTGTTTCTCTATGTCACTTTGGGGCGTGAGGGGCACCGGCGGCATGGACACGATTCAACAAAGCATTATGACTAGTCAGTCAAGCTGTGGGTGTTACCAAGCACTGGACTAAGCACTAAATCCACAACCATGAAAAGCATGTAGGTAGACTTCTTGATCCATGGTGTTATATAGTCCTACGAAGAAACTTACATGGATAAATAAATATGAGGGCACTTCAAACCATCCATGGAAAAGTTCTTTTATCTTTTCACTCACCTTTTCCATGAACTTAAAAAAATCATTTTATTGGGGGCTCTCACAGCTCTCATAACATTCTATACACCAATTGTTTCAAGCATATTTGTACTTACGTTGCCAACAACATTTTATAAACATGTACTTTCTTTTTGAGCCCTTGGTAACAGCTCCTCCCCCCGCCCTCCTTCCCCACCTCCTTCCCTCATCACCCCTTGATAGCATAAATTATTGTTGTTTTCATGTCTTGCTCAGACCTCTGTCTCCATTCACCGACATGTCTTCTGTTTGTTCCCCTGGTGGTGGGGTTATGTGTCAATCTTTGCAATCGGTCCCCCCTTCCTCCTCTACTCCCCTCACCTCCCTACCCTCCTGGCATGGCTACTCCCAATTCTTTCCGAGGGGCTTATCTGACCTGGATTCCATGTGTTGTGAGCTCTTATCTGTACCGGTGTACATGCTCCAGTCTAGCCAGCACAGAAAGGCAGGATTGGGGTCATGATAGTGGGGGGTGAGGAAGCGTCAAAGAACCAGAGAAATATTGTGTGTTTCATTGGTGCTATACTGCACCCTAGTCGACTCATCCCTTCCTTGTGACCCTTCTCTGATAGGATGTTCTATTGTCTACAGATGGGTTTTGGGTTTCTGCTCCAGCACCCCTCATTCTCAACAATGTTTTTTTGCTTGTTTGTTTTGGGTCTTCTGGTGTCTGTTACCTGATTTGGTCGACACCTCATGATCTCACATGTGGGCTTGTTGCTTCTCTGCTATATGGCTGCTTGTTTAATTTCAAGCCTTTAAGACCCCAGATGCTATATCTTTTGATAGCTGGGCACCATAAGCTTTCTTCACCACATTTGCTTATGCACCTGTTATGTCTTCAGTGATCATGTCAGAAGGGTGAGCATCATAGAATTCCAGGTTGTTAGAACAAAGTATTCTTGCATTGAGGGAAGGCTTGAGCAGAGGGCCAAAGTCCGTCCACTTCCTCAGCGTATTGCCATATAAATATATGTACCTAGGCCAATACCTCTATTTTTATGAATTAATGTATATACATAAATGCTTACGTGTGTTTAGATCTGTATGCAAAGCTTTGCTTCTTAGATCTTTCCTGTCTCATTTTGCTTTCCTTCTGCCCCACTGTCATGTTCCCCCTTTTTCTGCCTCTTATTAATTCCTCTCAGCTAGATTTCTGTTGTTCCAATACCACTGAAATCTGTAAGTCTTCACCATTGCTGCTTTTAATTCCCTAGTTGTACCCCTGTCCATGGTGGTGCTTGCTCACCCCTGCCTGCCTCCTCCTCCCCACCCCACCCCACCCCGCCCGGAACCAGTAGTCCCATTGCTTTCTCCTGGGGCTTGCTTCCCATGCATGCTTATCTTATATTCGCAGGCAAAACAATATGGAAATAATAAAAAAAGGAAAACCAAACATTGAATAAAAAAAGCTAGCCCCCAAAGAAAAAGCATGCATAATTCCAGGTCTGTCCGCTCACCTTTATGACTATCCCCCCATGGCTTTTATTGGGGGGGGGTTCCAGGAACTGCCCCTCCTAACCTGAAGGTGTTTAGTGGTTTTGCTTTGCTCTAGTTGCTAGTGTGTTATGTTCCCTTCTTGGTTCACCCCACTGTGGGTTGGTCATACTGGACACACTCCCCACCTTGTGTCCCTAGTATTGTCTTCTGACGAGGTCCGCTCCAGTGAGGGGACATCATGTCTCGAGATACTGTTGGCCCTGCAGTCCTTTCTGCGTCTTTGCAGCTCTGGGGAGGGACGTGATTCTCAGGGCTTGGTATGCCAGGATGGGGTCCAGTCTTCACTCTCTCTTTTTCTATTTTAGTTTGCTTCTGTATGGACATGGCATGCCGGCCCCTCTCCCCAACCTGTAGGTTTAGTGCTGTCCTCTGGAGCACATTATTTTTAGGGATGGGGGTGGGGGTGGGAGTGTCAGTTTGGCTCTGATTTGCCCTGCAGACCTCTCTGTTCATGAGTTGCTCCATGTGGTTACATTACCCTCAAGGTTTGGCACGCCATGGCCAGCTCTGCACTCATACTCCTGTCAATGAACTTTTTGGAGCCCCTGCATATATCATTTCAACTCAGGTTATGATAGTGAATAAGGATAGAAGGTTGGCTTTCAAGATCTTTGTTAAAGAAAACATTGCGAGGAAGTAGCATCTTGGCTGAAATACTGTGTGAAGGCATTCATCAGAAGGAAAGATGGTGGAGGGGTGGCATTCCAGCCAAGGACAGCATGTGTGAAGGCGCTGATGCACGCCTTTGCTTTGTAAAACAAGTGCAAATATGGGCGGAGCCACAGGCGCTCCAGATGAGCATGCAAATGCCCATAGTTCCTTCCTTCAGGTGTTCCACTGACATCATCATGTGATTACAACAGGAAGACCCGTTGTGAGCGAATGACGGCTTAGTCTAGAGTGGTCACACACACAGAGAGAAAGGACATTGGGCAGAGCTTCATGATAGGATGTGGAGGGGTGAATAAAATGGTCCTGCATGACTTCATAATATCTGACTTGAGCAACTGCATAAATGAAACCAAAACAAAAACTCACTGCCATCGAGTCAATGTTAACTGACAGTGAGCCCCCGTGGGTTTCTGTCATTGTTTGCCAGAGTAGAAAACCCAGTGTTTTCCCCATGAAGTTGCTGGTGATTTCAAACTGCCTGCCATGCAGATCGCAGCCCAACACGCAGCCGCTGTAGGTTGCGCCGTCTTCTAAGATGAAGAGCACCTGACGAAGGGCAGGCCTTGGAGAACACAATTCAAAGGCTTCCTTTTGTTGTTTTTGTTAGGTACCAGCCAGTCAGTTTAGACTCATAGCACACATAAGTAAAACGGAGGGAAACACTGCCAGTCCTGAACATTTTAAAATGCTGGAGCAATAGCCAAATGGATAAACTGATGTTTATTTTACTGTTGAGCAGATTCCAACCCACGCCAACACCAAATGCGTCAGGGTAGAACTGTGCTCTATAGGATTTTCACGAGCTAACTTTTTAGAAGGAGAGCCCAACCTCCCCCCCCCCCCCCGAGACAGCTCTGTGTGGATTCTAACCCCAAGCTCTTCGATGAGCAGTTGAGTGGGCTAGCCCTTTGCACAAGGCAGGGACTCCGAGTGATTACATTAAGCTGGGTGTGTGCATCTGGAATCCCCAGGAGAAGACTCCAAGAGCCAAAGGATAGGGATAAACATTGTGCATCATCAATATAAAATTGAAGTCATTGCAATGGACATAGAATTAGAAGCCCTGCAGCATTAAAACTCTCGTGGACAAGGTAGGAGAGATGAGTGGTTGGAGACAGGGAGAAATGCCTGAAGAGTTGGTACGAAGGAAGCTGAGCATAGAAAAGATGGCCACTTGCATAGGATGGAAAACACTAAGAGGGTGGGTAAGGTGATGGCGAAAAGCACCTTTTTGATTTGCCTTTGTGAGTTTTACTGAATAATCTTGGAGAGGATGCATTTAGTGTGGTAGTAGGGAAGGAATGGTGTGTGCACAGTGGAGGTGCAAAGTGAGATTGTGTTTTGAGATGTTTGGCTAAGAAGACTAGGAGAGAAATGACAAGTTGGCTAAAACTAAGAGCTACTGGATTGAGAGAGGTTTCTTTGACTATGAGAGCTTCTGGACTAGATTCGAAGGCTGACGATAGTGACCCAGTGAAAGAGGAAGGCTGACTAGGCAGGAAAGGTGAAAGGGAGAATGCAAAATCGACAGGAAGGAAAGGCCCAGGAGAGGGTGGCGAGCGCCCGTGATTCCAGGCTGTCCAATGCGGGTGAAGGAAAGTTTGTAGGACTGATGGGAAATGGGTAGGCCGATGAAGAGATATTTGTTAGCTTGCAGTTTATACTTTCTCTACCCCACAGCCCCACAGTGAAATTCCATGCAAGAGTTAATCCTATTAACCTAAAAAAAAGAGAGAGAAGTAGAAAGAGGCAGGGAGCAAAGAGTTAATTTTAAAAGCCATCTCAGTCCTTTGTTTCTGTGTGCCTTCAATTCAATCCAGCTCCTAAAACCAAGAGTAAGTCAAGATAAAAGGAGTCCCTCTATGATCTCCAAACACAGAATGGCTCGCCTCTTTTTGGAGGTGGTAGATGGACATGCGATGGGACCTGTCCTAGGGTTCTGACCCTTAGTGGTCCAGTTTCACTTTTTCAGTTTTGCTGATGTCATGAAAGCCAGCCTTGACCTCACAAACTGCTCCTTGATGATGCTGGACAGCTGGCCTAATAATGTCTAACTCCCTGTGCCATTTCTTCATCTTTCCTTGGTGCCAACCATGCCTGCATATCAGGCAGGCATTCCAGGACCACATGGCTCTGCGCAGTACAACAAGCAGCTCTAAGGTAAGGGACCAGCTCTCTCCTGTGCTTTTGGGTTCAATCCGAAGATTCTCTTGAGTGTAGTGTATGTGTGTGTGTGTGCAGGGGGAAGATGGAGGTTAGTTTCCTAAAAGGAAAGTTTGAAGGATAGTACGTAACCGTGCAAATTACTGCATAATATAAATTTTAAAAATTAATTAGCTTTATCTAATAACTACTTAGCACATATCACTAATGACAGATACAGCTACATCGTTCAGAACCTAAAGACCTAAGCAATAGTAGATGGTTTTTGTACTGGGGATCCAATATGTGTTTTTTTTATTTTCTGGAAAGAAAAAAAATACTGATTGAACCTCTGCTAGAGAAAGGAATCATAGATTACAAACTTAATGACTACTGTTTAGTGCAAAATGAATAATAAGATGTTATTAATAGGAATTAATTATAATTCCTATAACTTAAATATTTTCCTATGTCCCTATTAACCTGTCTCACCTCTACATCCCATTCTCTCTGTTGTTATCATTTGATGTTGAGTCAATTTATGCAACTCTGTGTGGCGAAGGATAGTTTCCCCATAGGGCTTCCTAGGCTGTAACTCGTTAAGGCATGAGATTGCTCTTGGAAAAGGTGGTGGGTTCAAAATCACAACTGTTTGGTTTACAGCTGTGTACTTAAATAATTATGCCACCAATGTCCCCTGTACATGTTACCACCCCCTCAAGGACATTGCCTTAGTCACTTAGTGCTGCTATAACAAAAATTCCACAAATGTATGGTTTTAACAACCCTAATCCTGCAGATCTCTTCGTACCTCATTAGTGTAACTACCACTAACTCTGCCTCGTTGACATCATAGAGGTTAGGACATACAACATATAGAATAATTACATACACATCCAAGTAGAACAATTACATAGCAGTCAAGTTGACACATTTTAGGTGGGGGACATGATTTAATCCATCACGTACACACATCCACACTTTCTAGCATGGGATGATTAGTAAATTTTGTTGAATGACTGAATGCATGTGCATGATTCTTAGAAATCCAAGTTCCAAGATCAATACCTAAAATTATACCCCCAGATTGTTACAGATCCACCAAAAGCAGCATAACACAATCTTGAAGGAGTCGTTGACATTGGTAGAAGTGATTGCTCTGGAAACAGATCTCATGGTTAAATTTGAGATACAAGTTCAGATTTATGAATCAGTGAATCACTAAGAGAATGTACCTAGAATTCTTTCTTTTCTGTTCCTTTTACATTGGGTAATTCTCATTGCATCCATTGTCTTTTTCAAGTAATTTTACTAAAACTTATTGAACGACATAAAGAAATGTCTTAAAAATTGAAGACAGGCATAATAAATTAGAGAAAATAGCAAGTTTTCAATATTGGTTACTGTAAATTGGAAATACTATCAAGTCCCTAGGCAGCTCTCACATGCAAAGCTACCTTTGTTTAATTATAAAATTATAAAGCATAAATACATCACAGGTGCATTAAAGAAAGTTCCAGGAAATTGGTGGCAGAGAGTTAGGAACAAGGAAAGGGAGGGTTCAGGTTAACAACTTTGATAAGAAAAAACTTTATTGTTGATCTTAAAGTGATAGCCTTCTTCTCTTTCATTGGGAAATATCTTTCCTTGTTTGTCTCCATGAGCTTGGGTCCCTTTAGCATCGACAAGTCACTGAAATTAACCAATTTTTCATGTTATAGATAACAAATTGCCCATGCCTTCCTTTTTATTCTTGATAGAAGGCAAATAAACAATTGGGAGTAAATTTTCTTGGTCTCTTAGGGGTCTGAATCTCTGGGGAATGGATTTTTCATTTGCTGGTTTCTCTTCTTGCTATCTTGTACCATTGTAACCTTGCTACTTCTGGAAGTTTTCTGACCATGAGGAAGAACACAACAGAAACCTTGGAACGTATTCCATCAAGTTTCTTCAAGAAATATATCGTGTCTTTCCTTAAAGAATTTAATGAAAGATTGTATCAATATCTCAAATACTTTCTTTTCCAACCAGGCTCTTTCTGAAAAATTTTAGAAAACAGTTGATTGCAAACGTGATAAGAAAGAAACCAGTGAAGAAGTGAAAACCTTTTAGAAATGTACATTATAAATTAGAAAGGGCTCTTTGACATGCATTTTCCAGTCCTAAATCTCAGTGTGAGCTGTTATATAAGTAAGATGTAAAACATATACTTAAAACATCAATAGCACTTTAAAAATCAAGTATGTGAAAATAATGGTAACAGTATCTTCAAACAAATAACCAACTTTTTCTTATTGTTAAAAGAAATAAAATAAACTCCCGCTCATAAATGACAGGCTAACAATTGGCCAGTAGACAGACTGGATTGGAAAATTCCAGTGATTTTCTCCAAACAATTTAATTTCAAGAAATGATCCTTCCAGATGTGACATTTGAATAGAATTTTTGAAAACACAGAAGTAGATGTGAAATGCCAGTGGTTTCTAGATATTCCATCAAACCTTGAAATTGTCAAGATTTGCGATTTTACTATGCAGCTACTCCTGTACATTAACATGGTATTCATATTTTCATGTGTAGCATATGTCTGGAGAAATGCAAACAATTGGCACTTTCAATCATGACCATATTTACTATAATTGCATTTTATATGCCAGAGGCAAAATTCTGACCTGAGGAAATTAGCTGGTGATCTGGAATGATCTCTGATTTTTTTTCTTCTCACCATTTTCTTCCCTCTTTCTACCCTTACACATCCCACTCTAATATTGGGAGAAATTGGGAAAATCTTAGAAACTTTGGCTGGATTCTGTCGAGGAAATCGTGAATTTATATAATATAATATATACTAATATGACAATATTATGATATGTAATATACATGTATATATTGCTTACCTAATTGTAGAAGCAGTTAACTTCCAAATCTAAGAAAATAGGCAAGTTCCAGTCATGGGTCAGATGTCAGACGTCAGGCTGGAAGCTTTTTCTAATTTGAGCAGCTGAGGTGTTTGATAAACACAAACTTGACAGGAAGTTGACAGGCTGTGGCTGCAGAGTTGATAAGTCCATGGTCATCGGGACGATGGGAGGCTGCAGTAAACTCCCAGGGTCAGCAGTCAGCCCAGCCAGCCATCAACTCAAGTCCAAAGAAACAAGGCCAGTGAGCCCAGTGCAGGATCCAGAGCTAGCAAGGTGTGAGCAAACTTTTCCTACAGCACCCAATTTATTGGAAGCAGGCCACGCCCTCAAAAGGTCCTCATTGTGAGGGATTACTAGGTCTTAGCTGTCAAACCACTGATAATCCTGGTGCCGAATGTTGTCAAAAAACCTTATCAATTACACTCCTTCCAACATAATGAAAGTGTCGCTCATAGGCATAGTGACCTGAATTGAGATCCTGATTGAACAACAAAACATATTTTTTTGAGTGTGTTCCTTAACTCCTCTAAGCCTTGGATCCCAACTTTTTTTTTTTTTTTACAAATGTTACTCTTAAGAGTATCTTCATTCTGAAACCCAAAAGAACAAACTTTTGAGGTCATGGGAGGACAGAAGTAGATAATTTGCTACATCCACTAAAATTCCAATGGCTGTGGACATCCGGGGAGAGTCATGCTTCACTGACAATGATGGCCTTGTTGCCTTGTTAATTTTTGAGTCACCAATGTATGGAAACCAGATGTGAATTGAGATACTAGTTGTATAACAAAGCATATATACTGAACATATTACTTACCCTCTCTGATAGGATTACATGGAAAAGTGCCTGAAAACATGCTCAAAGGTTGGGTTTTTTTTAACTGCTTCTTGCCCCTTTGGCAGTGGATTACAGGTGGAATTTGAAGACCACTGCTTCTCTATGACTGCATTTTCTGGTTTGTAAAATAAAGGATTTGATAGTGTCTTACTCAGAGAGTGATTGTGAGAATAATTTATGCAAATCACAGTATAGTTCTTATAAATAATATTAATTTGTTATCAAGTAATTTCTGATCCATGACAACTACATGTATGTCATGGGGAGTAGGACTATGCCATTGGGTTTTCTCAACTGCAATGGATGCGATACTGGAAGCACTTATTCAATTATGACAAGAAATTTGGAAGATAAGTACATAGTTTAGAAATGATTCATATTCTGCTCATTTGTACTCATGCCAAAGAACAGTAATTTAACAGAATGCAGAAATTATTGAAACATGCAATTATTGAATTTCAGGACTATTGACTATCACTATATTAATATCATGTCACTAATATGACACACAAGTAAAGTTTTGCTGAAGATAATTCAACTGTATTTGAAGCACATTTGGAAGAAACTTCCAGAAATTCAAATTAGGTTCAGAAGAGTACATGGCATGAGGAATGTCATTTTAGATGCCAGATGAAAGCCCAGAATACCAGAGGGATATTACCCTGAGTTTTATTGACTATACGATGGCATTCAACTGTGTATATCATAACAAATGACAGATAACATGAGAATTCCAGAATAGTTCATGGTGCTCAGGCAGAACCTGTCCATAGATCAAAAGGAAGTCATTCAAACAGCAAAGGGATAATCCAAGATTTAAAATTAGGAAAGGTGTGTATATTCAATCGATGTTTTGAACAAATAATTCAAAAAACTGGGTTATATGAAGAAGAATGGATCAGAGGGAGATTTATTAACCCCTTATACTGTACAACTTTGCTTGCTGAATGAGAAGAGGACATGAACCATTTAGTGATGAAGACCAAACACTACATACATTCTTTGATATGGATTATACTTCAGCATAAGGCAAACAAAAATACTCACAACCGAGCCAATAAGTAGCATTTTCCTTGGATCCATAAGCAGGTGCCACGGAGTCAGCAGTCCAGCCATCAAATGATGCATCACATCGGGCAAGTCTGCTACGAAATGCCTCTTTGCCGTGCTAAAAAGCAAAGGTTGCACGTTGAGGAGAAACTTGAGTCATGATATTTTCAATGGTCTCATATGCATATTCAATCTGAACAATGAGAAAGGAAGTCTGGAGAAACATATGGGCAAAGAGCAAATAGATCTTTCCCAGAAGAAGTACAGCCAGAATGGTCCGTCGAGGAGAGACTGGAGATGCTTTGTCTCATCATCCTTGAACACGCCAGGTCTGGTGGAGTCAGTTACAAAGAGGACGACTTTGATGAGGTGGGCTGACAGCAGTGCTCGCAACAATGAGCTCAAATGTGGCAGTTATTGTGAACATGGCTGTGGATGAGGTTATGTCCCTCTTTCTTGTGCCGATGGTTGCTATCTCATCAAGGGCTGGAGAGCTGGGTTGGCACAGTGGCTGTACTAATGGGCCCAGGCATAGGAACCGTGCAGTGTTTCGTTCAGTACTTAGTTTGTGCATGGAGACCCTGTGAGTCAGAGTCAACTTGATGGTACCTAACAACAACAGGGTTGCTATGAGTTGGAACGAACTGGCACTAACAACATTTTTTTTACTGGAAGCAAATTGCTAATCTTTTCTATAAATCCATTGGCTGGGCTTGAATTGTCAAAGTTTGGGTTAGTACTTGAGCATATACTCAACGATTTTACTCAACTAATAAAAACAAACAAAACAAAAAAGCCCATTGCCATTGTGTGGAATTCTGGCTCATAGTGACCCTATAACATCACCTTATAGGCTTTCCAAAGCTACAAAACTTTATGGAGCGGCCTTCCCTCTCCTTCTTTCAGAGTGACTTCCCTTCTTTAGCAGGCAGCGTGGACGTTAACAACAGGCAAGCATCTAACTACTGTGCTGTCAGGACTCGTAAGGAACTCCATCATTGCTATCGAGTCTAGAAAATGTTCTGTGCTACCTACCGTTGCGCTACATGGTCCAACATCTTCAATGCTGACTTATACGCAAAGATATAAAAAGTATTTTCCCACTTTTTTGCCCTCAAATATGGAAAAATAGATGATTTCCTCTTGTTTCCCTACTCAAACATTCCTCGTGCTACGATATGCCCTTTACACTTATCATAGACATCTCGACTGTTTGGCCCAATGGAAGGGATCAGAAGTGTGGAGAAACTCAAACAGCAGTTAAGACCCACGTACTTTATGGTTCATTTTGCCCGTACTCATCGATGGACTGACACCCCTCAAACATCTGTACAATCGCAGAACAAAGCCCTCGGATCCTGCAGGACACGACTTGTGTTTGACGGCTTAGAATCCAGCTGAGGTGAGAAAGGCGAAAATGCTTCAGCAAATAAATAACTTGAGGATTACCTCCGGTGACTGTGCAGCCCAAGGGTCTTGGAAATTAGGCTTCTAATGTAAAAGCCTCTTATTTTCAAGCCCCTTCGAGTTCTGGGGTGAGTGCTATACTGCTTAAGTAATCAGCAAGACATTTTGAATGTGGCGTCACCTTCAATGGGTCACTGTGCTTTGCTTTTTATTTTTGCCCCAAAAATACCTCACCTGACCTGCTGCTGTTGTTTTTATTGTTTGCTCATTTGTGTTAATTCTATAGTTGGGATTTCTTCTGATTATTTGAATTAAAGCATTGACTCTTTAGGAAAACCCCACTGAAATGAAGGCTTCCCTGGATAGGCAACAGGCCTTTTCTAGCCACTGGCACACTCATAGGAATTAACCATAAATGTAGGTCATTAGGTGAGATGAGTGGGAAGTAGATGAAATCCTCTAGGTGACAAGGTTGAATACTTTTCAGGAGCAGAGCCGTCTGCATACAAAAAGTGAGGGCAACCAAGGAGTCGGGGAGCATGCTGTGGTTGTTAGGTACCATGGAATCTGTCCCAACTCCAGGGGTCCTATGTCCAACCCAACCCAACCCAGCACTCCCCTGGCCTGCATCAACCTCACAATTGTCCCAAGGTCTGAGTTCAGAAACTAGGCTCAAGCTTAGGAACAATTGTGAAGATGGCACAGGATTAAGCATTGCTTCTTTCTTGAGTGTATAAAAGTCGCTATGGGTCAGAACGGACTTGATGGTACCGAACAACAACCGTAGGTGTCTCGGAGAGTGAGGATACTGAGATAATGCAGGCCTGCTGGCCTAAATGGCCTTCGGTTCGTTAGCATTCCATTTGGAATCCAGAGCATAAAGGCCGTTCATGAGAAGACAGCTGGGGCCACTGCGAGGGAGGGGAGCTGAGTGTGGGGCTCAGGACACATGCATCCACTTCATGCAAAGGGTAATGCATGAGCCTGTCGATAGCCTTTGGATCACCTAGGAGAGTTTTCAGAACAGTGAGGGCGTTCTTATTAGTCAGACCCCTGGTAGCCAAGCTTTCTAAGAACTTTAAAGGGCCACACAAGGCCAGGATGCCAGAGTGATTCCAAGTCTGGAGAGTAGTTCTCAGAACTAACGACTCTCAATCCAAACATGTGGTAGTCCAAACAGTCTTAGTTCAAGCAGAGAAGTCAAAGAAAAATGCTTCCTCCGCTCAGCAGGCTTCTTCTGACTCCGTCTTCATTTCTTAACTCTTTTCCAGTCAGTGCCTTAGATGGAATAAGCTCAGTGCATGCTGAATAGGCCTCCGCCAACCTTCCTTATTACCCGGAGAAAGCACCTGGGAACCGAAAGCGTAGCTTCTGGGATAACGGTGATGAGTTGAGCGAAGTCATTTCCACTGTGAGGGCCTTTGGTTGTAAGCATAGCACAGTGCCCAATATATCACCGATAACCAGAACAAGTGAACACAGCATCGTGGCATATGGGTCTGCTGACACAAACATTATATTGACGGAGACAAAGCAAAACAATAACAGACACACATGCTCCCCCCACATGCAAACTCATTAAACTTTATGCATTTCTCTTTTAATTCCAACATGCTTTTGGGGGGAAGAAGCCATACGTTTCATTTGCATACTTATTTGGTCATAAAAAGGACATCTTTTACATTGTGATATGACTACTTATGCACAGCCTCATGAAACAAAAAGGCCTTATCGAAAAGACCATGGCAACTGCTTCAACATCAACAAATAAATCCCATGGAGTGCTGCCTTCCAATATGAAAATCCAGGGACTGTCCTTCTTCTCGGGTAGCACAAGGAGAAATGTTGCCTGCCATTCCCACAACCCCCAGTCTCCGCCAGTGGAGGGACTTGGACTTTGGGAGGGTGGGAGAGAGGGGAAACCGAGGAGCTGATACCCAGGGCTCAAGCAGACAGAAAATGATGGCAACATATGTACAAATGTGTTTGCTACAATTGATGGATGGATTGTTGTAAGAGCTGTAATAGCCCCCTGTAAAATGATTTATTAATAATAAAAACATTGCATGGAGAATGGAATTTATTCTTCATGTTTTTCTACCCCCGACCCCCTCAATAAGTCTGCTAGAAGAAAGAGAAAGGGAAATGTGAAGGACTGAACAGTCTGAGGTTAGAGGAGACTTTCAATATTTCTGGAATCAACCAAGCAAAGTTATTAAATGACTGCATGTGTCTTTGGAGCGCCAACATGCACTCCCACAAACACACTCCCCCCCCACACTCACACACACACTCACACATGTGCACACACTCTCTCTCTCACACACACACACACTCATTCACACTCACACACACACACACACACTCAGACACACTCACACACTTACACACACTTACACACATGCACGCACACTCACGCACACTCATTCACACACTCACACATGCGTGCACACACTCATTCACACACACGCACTCACACACATGTGCACACACTCATTCAGACACACACACACTCACACACACACTCATTCAGACACACACACTCACACATGCGCACACACTCTCTCTTTCACACACACACACAGACACACACACACACACATATGCTGAAGGATCTTGAGGTCCTCAAACTGGGACATGAAAAAATGAATAGCCTCAATAGACCATATGTCATCGCCATGAGCTCTGAGGGCAAGATCTGCATCTTCAACTGCAGAGCTTGTTCCTGACTTTGCACAAATGGGCTTTTAATCATAAAATATATAGAATTCTGTTTATTCCTAATGTACTTTCTCTGGCCAAAAAATTCCTAAAGAAAAAAAACCAAACAAACAAACTCAATAATATATTTCCTAATTTTCTCTAGTTTTCTTTTTCTCTTTTCAATTTATTGGTGGTTTTTTTGAACTGGAAATCTTCTAGGGAGACAAATTAAAGGGTTTCGAATCTAGACAGTTTAAAAATATTCCATATTTCCTGGCAAATGGAACTTTGAGAATGCACGATCTGATTTTGGAATCTCATCTGAGGGAATCTGCTGCTGACTTTGAAGAAACTGCATTGCACACGTACAGGGCCATACAAAAATACTCCGCCGAATTATGTCTCCGTGAGTGTTTTAAACTTAGCTTTCTTGAGGTAGTATTCCCAAATGCTAATCGGCATCTATTTAACATGTGCAATTCCATTAGATGTGACAGTTTTGTCTACCTCTGATACCACTACCAAAATCAAGATAGGGCATTTCCACCTTTCTCCCTCCAGTATCCAAGCTACTCTTCGACTTGCTTTTCATTCATCATAGATTAGTTTGGATTATGTGTATGTATATATATGTACCTATATATGGAACCATACAGATGGTACTCTTTTGTGGTTGGACTCTGGTACCATAGGATTTAGAGTTGGAGGGGGTGTTTTGCTCGCTGTCTGGTTGCTGAGTAATGCCCCATTGAGTGACTGTTTCAGTTTGTCTATTCACCCACTGGCGGACATTTGGGATATTATCAGTAACATTCATATTTTAAATATCTTCTGAGAGGGCCATCTGTTGCAGTGCGTGCCATGCTTCCAGCTTGCGTCTTACCAGTCACTCTATGAACTGCGCCGTACAGTTTCTGTGGCTCTACATTGTTCCAGAAGCAGGCTGCCACGGCTTTCTCCTGTGAGGAACTGGGGGTTTGAGCCACTGGTCTTTCCATCAGAAGCCAAGCTTTTTGACCACTGGGCCAATAGGCCTCCTCATGATGCTTCAGGATGGGAGACATCATCAATTGCTTCACCGGGCTCACTCCTTAATCTGATTCTCTTTCATAGGTGTTAAATCCTCACCCTGGCATTCAGTGTTCAATATCACCCCACACACTCTTCTTCCTTGCCCTTTTTTCCCTTGCTTAAACCACCAAAGAAGCTTCCTTTGGCAATACAGCCGCCTGGCCACATCTGCCTTCCTTGTAGCACTTTCCGTGAATTCCCTACCCAGTGACTGAAGTAGACATCAGTTGCCACCCAGTCGATTCCCATTCATAGAAAAGCTATTCGTGTCAGAATAGAACCATGCTTGCTAGGTTTTCAATGGCTGATTTTCCCGAAGTTTATTAAGAGATCTTTTCTCTGAGGTGTCGCTTAGTGAACTCGAACTTCCAACTTTCTGATTAGCAGCCAAGATGATAGAATCTGGAGTCAGGACCAAAGGAGCCAAAGAGAAGGACACTGAGGAAAAGTGGTCAACCCTTGACCACCTTCTCCCGGTCTGATGAACTCTGCTTCAATTTTACATTCAACAAACTAATCCGTGTTCGTATACTTCCTCTAACTAGTTTTTCCTTCGTGGTCCTTTTAAGCTTTCATATTACAGTGCTATTAAGCAATTAGGAGACATCATGGCATCGTGGCTAAGTGCCTCACTGCTGATGAAACAGTGTGAGGTCAAATCGGATCTCTGCTGGCTTTGTAAGTGGGGAGAATCCCTCTCCACAGGGAAGAGGTCAGAGGTCACATTCTAGCCTTCTTTTCCCCAAGTCTGACACCAACCATTGCTCTCATGGCACTCTGCTTTTCAGCAGGGGGCAGTAAGCTGTTGCAATGGCCACACAAAACTCACAGGCAACACGCACAGTTATGGGACTTTATTAAAGAGGTTTACCTAACAGCTTTCCCTACAAGTCAGAGGCATAAAACATGAAGGATAAACTTTCTGTCCCAAGCAAAGCTGCTCCCCTCGAAGCAGCCAAGTCTTCCTCAGCCTCTCAGCCTCTCAGCTCCGTAGCCCCTTGGCCTCTAAGGGAAAGCCCACCCACTGCTCTGGCTCACAGTCAGTGTAACAGTCTGGTCTCAGCACCGAAGCTCCCCTGCTCTGGTGCCTCTGGTCTCAGTGTGGCACTGGCTTCTGGTGCCTTTGCCACTTCAGGCAGACCTATCCAATATTCTTCATTGCTAACCCTTCTTCCTTGATGGTCCTGGGAATTATCTCTGCTACTGCTTCTGAGATGGTTCTTGCTATTGCACAAAGGAGTAGTGAAACTGACCTCACCGCAAGCTAAGAGTCCTCTATACCGCATTGGTGTGGTCTTACTCATTCATTCGGAGGGACTTCTATAGAGACAAATAGAACTCATGGAGCCATGTTTCTGCAATTTCACTTCACCAACAGCTGCTCAATAAATAGTTGTACTCACTGGTCTTCTAGTAGTTGTGTAGACATTATCCTACCACAGATAGCATTGTACTTTAAGAAGATAGATCTTGAAATATTCTTTTGGATGACGAATTATACACCATTCCTCTTCAATTTACATTCTTCATTTTGATTATTAATGGATGTTTGCAGCTGGTTGTTTTTTTTTTTCTTTTTTTCAGTCATGCCCCATCTGCAAATGAAGGTCCTGAAAGCTCTCCTCCGGTTGTATATTCATTGTTTTCCATCATTCCAAGTGCCTTCCAAGAAGCTCATCTTCTGGCAATATTTAAGGCAATGTCTGCCATTCATAAGGTTTTTAGCTGTTAACCCCTCTGAAGTAGAACACCTATCTTTCTGTTTAATCTGTCTTAGTCTGGAAGCTCTACTCAAAATGCCCACGATGGGTGATCCTGCTGGCATTTGAAATATCAATGTGATCGTTTCCAGCATCACAACAAGAAGGAAGCCACCACAGTAAGGCAAGCTGATAGACAAATGTTGGCTGCAGAGTCTGATCCCTCTTAATCGCATGAACAAAGTCAGAGAGACTACATTTTATCATGCTTGCTTCTAAGGAGCATTATGGTTGTGCTTCTCCCAAGATAGTCTTGTTCATTCTTCCGGCAGTCCATGGGATGTTCAGTATGTTTGCCAACAGTTAAATTAAAATGCATCAATTCTTCTCTTTTCTTCCTTATTTATTGTTTAGCTCTTGAACGCATATGAAACAATAGACAGTATCATGACTTGGGTCAGGTGCACACTAGTCTACAAAGTGACATCTTTGATCTTTAACCCTCTAAAGAGGTAATTCATAGCATATTTGCTCAATGCAATGCACTGATTTCTTGACTATTGTTTCCATGAGCATTGATTGTTGATCCAAGTAAAATTGACATCAATATTTCCCTGTTTATCACACCATCTATTTTTTTTATGTTGAACTGCAACCCACATTGAAGGCTGTCGTCTTTGATCTTCATCAGTTAGTGCTTTAAGGCTTCTTGGTTTTCAGCAAGAAAAGTTGTGTCATCAGCATGCATGTTGTAGTTTGGTAATGAGTCTTCCTGCAATTTTGATGCCATATTCTTTTCCATCTAGTGTAGTTTCTTGGATTATTTTCTCAGTATGAATATTAAACAAGCATGCTACAAGGGAAAAAAGACATGATCCACATCATCTAAACATTTTTTAAACCATGCAATACCACCTTGGAAACTCTAATGGGGCAATTCTACTCCTTCGGATTTGTCGTGAGTGGGAATCAGCCTGATGAGGATGGATTACCATAAACAATCGTTGAACAGGTCCGGCTGATTAGCAGTTCGTTTGAGGGTGTTCTCTTCCTCTTATCTGTAGAACCCATTTCAAATATCACCTCACCTGGCTAAGGATCAAAACACCCCTTTGTCTTACTCCTGCAGGCTCCACAGACGCCTGTCATAGCCCTAAGCTTTTCTCCATAATCCATTCACTTGGTCATTTATACATCAGCCTTCATCACTAAAGAGAGCTAAGAAGTAGAGTAGCACAATGAAGTTTCTGTACTCAATTCAGCAGAAGGAGCAGATGAATACAGGCTCCAAGGGAGCAAATTAAAGACTGTGGCCTCTGGTTTGTGTAATGGTGTGTCTTGGAGGACCAAGCGTATGGAGGTAAGGTTGGCCAGAACTGTCAGAATGAAGTGTTTGAACTTCATTCTGTTGACTGTGGAGAACACAGGCATTACTGAGATCATGTCATAGAGTCCAGGTTTACACAAAACAGGGTTAAGTGCAGAGAAAAGGAATTTGGGTGTTGAACACTATATGATTTGTCGCTAAAGCCAGAATGGGCAGTATAAGATCCAAAGGATGGTTTGCTCCATCTAGTTCCCAAATTGCAAACTTTTTGGCATCCGTTTTTCAACATTAAGAGGACTAATACTGTACAGCCTTCTTTAATTATTTGTGAGTTCATTTTTTGGCTAATACATCATGGCAAGAGAAACAAGCCTAAACAAAATTAAGCTATCTTGGAACTGTTTATATTATCTTATGGTGGAAACAAACTCATGCTAAATTCTGTCCTCAGATTGTTTTTCCAGTCATTTGTTATTGCTTTGTCAAATATTGGTACAAAGCTCTAGAACTCCAAGTAAGTTTCTTCACATAAGCATCTAATGGATGCATATTCAACAGTAAACCATTAGTACACTAAAGCAGTATTCTTTGAATAATGTAATTTAAGATATTGTAAATATCAAAGATTTTTATTATAGTTTTAATTTATGTTATGGGAAGTGATATTAATTCAAAACACTAGTTCTAACTTCAATTAAAATCTCATTAAAATGCTAAACTGCATTATATACATTGAATATTGGCTTTCAGAATATTTTCAGAATGTAATCTGATTTCTATTTACCTTTGTAATAATTTTTAGTATTTAATCTCTGCTTACATTTTAATTCTTGAGGTTATCCTGTTTTTAAAATTGCTTTATTATTCTTACAAAAATGACCCAAATTCATTTAAAAAAAAAAATCAAGTCCTAAAAACATTGCTAAAATAATACCAAGCTTTCTTTAATTTGACCTAGAATGTGAATATCACCGTATACATCTAGATACAAAGAAGTATGTAGCTATTTCTTTGCATGGATATTTTCATAGACACAGATAATCCTATGCAAATTATAGTTAATAGATATTAATTTTATTAATTTTAACAGGCCAAAGCAAATCCATGTGAATATGATATTGCTGCATATCAGAAAATGAAACATTAGTCTTTTAAAGATCTCATTTAAATTTGAAATCCCAAAAGAAATTTAATAAATTGGTAAATTTATTAAATTGATCATTTTAACTTCATATTTTAATTTTACACTGTTTTAGTTTAATTCCTCAAGGTGAGGAATTTGTCTGCTAACATCTTTGCAAGTCTCCTCCTAAGTTTTGATAGAGTCTTATTTCTGTGTTAAGATGCATTTCTTATATTCCTTCTTCCAACTAGGATTTCAAGTTATTTCCCCTTCACTTTCTACTTAAATGGATTCATCATCAGCTGCTTATTTATAGCGTCTATATTTCTTAACTTTCTGATAGCAGACTATCATTGACTATTTACATTGTATTAATTTGTGGTTTTCAAATGGGACTGGATATAGGGTAGATTTATAATTTGTTGGCCATACAGAGAAACTTTTGAGAATAAAAACACTCACTTCCATTGAGTCAATGCTGACTCATAGTGACCCCCTGTGTATTTTCTAGAGAGTAATAGCTTATGGGAATTAGAAAGCCCAGTCTTTCTCCTGCAGAGCTCCAGGTGGTTTTGAACAGGTGACCATGAGGATCACAGCCCAAGGCACAACCACTATACAATTAGAGCTCCATTTGGGAATAGAAGTAGTTCTTAATACTTAGGCAAGAGAATAGGTATGGAAAAGACTGTTTTAGTCAAAGGACTTCAGATCACCTAAAGGCAGTGGCGATGTATTTCCTCAGTTTCCACATGCTTCCACTCAGTGCTTCTTTGGGCATTTGGACTACGCTGAAAGAAAAACTGCTTGAAGAAAAATGATAACTTTGGCTAAAGATCCTATAATTTACTTACTGGAGCTAATGGCTGTGTTTTAGAGTCTACTAATCACTTGAAATCATATCCTCAATTCTGTATGCATGATTTTTTTTCTGGGAAGACAGCCATCACACCCATCATATTTTCAAAGGGGTCTGTGCCCCATAAGTATTAATTTCTGTTTCACAACAAATCTCCACATCATTTATATCCTTGTATCGTGTTCTTTCAACTCCCTAGTACATTCCATCGCCCAACTATAATTTGGCACTAAAAATGTACTTTTAGCATTAATAGTGGGATTAGTATTAGATATGATGAGTTTTCCCAATCTTCTATGAAATTATTAACAATCATGCCTATGTTAGTTTTAAATATCTTTTTAAAAATATTTTAAAAATATCTTTTTTAAAACATTCCCCTCCATCCAATTGCTATGCTCTCTTCTATAAGCTAGTAGGAGGGTTGCAGCTCACTGTGGTCTCTTTTTCACCTGAGCTACGCAGTCATAAACTGAGTTAGGTGATGCTATATAAAATAGGTAGATTAATTTCAGTTTTCTCGAACAATATATGTCCATGCCTGTCTGTTAATGCATCTCTTAAGGGCCACACTTTCCTCTTTTCTTGGTTTATAATCTTTCCCCCTGTGCTTTACTGGCGCCATTACTTACTGTGCTTCATTCTTAACTGTGAAAATGAAAGAATGGATAAGAAGTCACCTATGTCTATTAGAAAAAAATTGTTAAATGTCCATTTAGACTTTGTGGTGCATGGACCCGGCCTGAGATTGGACATGAGGGGTTCCTGACAGAGAAATGACATTGGCAAAAAAGGAAAGGAAAAGGCTTCATGGAAAATAAAATAATTGCAATGGTGGCCAGGAAAATGATTAAAAGCATATGAAAAGCTAGTGGATGTAAGTTAAAAGAAATGTCCACATACGAAAGCTTTCCCTGGAGTGTGCATGAGCCTCTGCCCCTATTCAGTCTAGACTTGCTCAGGAAGCTAGCAACAAAAGCAAAATTGTGATTAGCTCTAATCGATTTGTGAGTGTAGGGGCAGTTGGTTCACACCTGTAGTTGTTTACGTAGATTCCACGATAAACATTTTTTAAAGGCCTTTGTCCAAATGTTAAAAAATAAAATGATGCTGCACCACTAAAATGTTATCTGAAATGGTTGATCCAGGAATCCTCTGCTCTGCAGAGGCTTCCCTGACCCCATCAACTTCCTGCTTGTCTTCTTTTGATGCCACCTTCCTGGAGTCCGCTTCCTGGAAACAAGTCCTACAGAGCCTGGCTTCTCTGTCCCCAGTCTCCCACTCTCCCTGTTGACTCTCTTATGGCATGGGTCTGCCAACTCGGGGACATCACCATAGCCAACGGAGGAGCCCCCTGCCCTGTCGTGCAGCGATGGTCTCTGCTAACTGTTCTCTTCTCTCCCCCAATATCCACTGCTAGCTCAAAACACTGAAGCAAGAAGCAGTCTGGCAAAACCTTGGCAGTTGGTCTGGTGACAGTCACCATGAAGCTGGAGGGGACTGAGTTTTCTCTAGACATTTCAGACCGACCATCATGAAATTAATGAGAAAGCTGCTCTCTTATCTTGGTCCAGATCCATAGGGATGCATTTTTCTTTTTAGCTGTGGCTGCATTATTTGTACTTCTTTGGAGCGCGGCTTAGGAGAAAGTTGTTCAAATCTCAGAATATGGAATATGTTACAGGTTCAACTGTAGTTCAACAACAAATATAGAGTACGGGCAAGCCTTGGGAAATATAATGTAGAACATCTTAGCCTTTTTATGGTATTAATTTCCCCCCACATCTCGTTAGTTATTCTGGGCATGTTTTCTGGACTCTTTGTCTGCCTGCGTTCCTCTAACCTTTCCTACGAAGGGGGACTTTCTGACAGTGTGACATACATGTCTTCATTTGTGACCCATGTCATTTATTTTGCTTATATGCTTGGTTAAATGTTGGATTTGGTTCATATTTTCCATATGGAATTCTAATAAATTCATTATTCTCAACATTAAAAGGCAGGCTTCTCATTTTATGACAAAAAGCTGTATTTAATTAATCTTTCAAGTAAAAGAACATGTGAAGAGTACCGAGAAACACTGGCTGCCTTGCAATGTATTTTATTGCTAACAGAGAAACAAACAAACAAACAAACACAAAACACACTTTCTCCAAGCCTTGGATTCTCCGTAAACCTTTAGAGCTGCTCTTCCGGTGTTAGACGCAGCTACGTGGCTAAAGCAAAGGAGGGTTGAGCCATTGTCCACTTCCTTTGATCAAAAGAGTCTAGTGTCATGATTCAGAATGGAATAAGGGAGCAAAATGATTTGCCTCACATAACATGCTTTCAAAAGACCGGCTCATCTTAAAGAGCAACTTTAGTCTCCATTTTGCTTGGTTTGTATTAAAAGAGAATTTTCTCATTAAAAAAAGTCCACGATTTCTGCTCCCTCCCATGTGTTTCTTTCTGTTTGCATCACTCTGCGGTCTTTTCACCGCAGGTGTCTCTAGTCCTTGTCCTGCCACAGGGAGAAGGAGGCTGGCTCTATACGCCTGCTTTAAAAAGCAAAATAACCTATGTTTTATTTCCCAAAGGAGATTGCGCCATTCATTTAACTTGGTCCTGGTCTCATGCCACACAGCATGGCAAAACAACAGTGAAAAAGGGTATACAGTTCTATGAAATCTCGTGCAGCGTCACTTAATTGGGCCTTTTGCACTATCCAGTAAATATACATCCGCGGTTGAATTGCTGTCACATTTCTGCCCAGAATTCTAATCTCTTCATCCTCTCAGATCACGTTTCCTTCTATTTAAAAGAATCCCTTGCTTCTCTACAACAACCTTTCCCTATTTCTCTCTTCTCCCCTTTTCTTCAAAGGCTACCCTTTCTTGTTATGGCCCCGACCCCATCTTCTCCTCCCTTCCCTGAGTCCTTTCTCTAGGGACTAACCCTTTGTTCTTGGGCCCAGAGTCTTCCTCTGCACAAATGGATATACATCCATGTACCTCTGAGGCACCTCTCTGCTAAAAACAACATACAACAGACATTTCTTCAACTCTGCTTATGGCTCCAGTTCCCTTCCCACCTTTCAAGGTGTGTTTTTCTCCATTACATAATATTCAAGGAACCCTGGTGGTGTCGTGGTTACAAGTTGGCCTGTAACGGTCGGCAGTTGGAAACCAGCAGCCAGCCCCTCGGGAGAAAGATGAGGCCCCCTACTCCCATAAGGAGTTACGGTTTCGGAAATTCCCCGGGGGTAGTTCTACCCTGTCTGACATCGGGTGGCTATGAGTTGGCATGTACTCCATGTCAGTGAGTTTGTTGGTTTGGTTTTCTAGGCACAAGCCTCGCCTTCCTCTAGGTGCAATTTCCCTGGCCAATCTCTTTATTATAGACCAGGGGCGGTTCTCTGTGTGCTCTCCACATAAGGAGCCCCGGTAGTGCAGTGGTTAACTCTCACCAGCCCCTTTACAGGTCAGTGGTTCGTAGCCAGCAGACGCTTTGCCGGAGCCAGACTGGCTTCAGTAGGGGTCCACAGCCTTGGGAAGCCCAGGGGGTCGTTCTACCTTGTTGGGTAGGTTTGCCGGCGACAAGTTTGGGTTACAGTCGTTGTTTGACTTTCTGTATACTTCCTTTTTTGGAATTTTCATATTTTACGCATGCTTTCTGTGTGAATAGTTTACAAATTTTGAGCTGAATTCCAAGTCTGTTTCCTTTTAGAGCAGAGCTGATTCACATTTAAATTCTATTAGTATGTCAAACGTAACAATCCCAAACTGGGCCCACTTTTTCTCCTGGCCCAACTGTGGTTTTTCCCTCTTCCTGTAAATGACAACATCATCTTCCCTGCCACCCAGAAGACACTATTGAAGTTCTCTGAACCCGCCATTCCTTTATCCCTAGTGTCACGAATGCTCAAGCTCCCCTCGAGGTGCGCCCCTGCCAGCCCATTGGCTACATTGCCGCCAGGCTAAACCTGAACTTCAGATGATTTCCCCATGTTGTCACGTCTTTTGTTTGTCAAGCTGTTAGTAAAAGTGAGGCTGTGAACCCTGTCTATGGTTGAAGAGGGCTTGGACATATGCTCATGGAGGGGATTCAGGCATGGCGGTGTAGTGGTTGCATGCGTGTTGGGCTGCAATCTCGCAGTTACAGGCTCTGTAACGTATGGGGGTTCTCTTGGAGTCAGCATTGAAACAATGGCATTGAGTGTGGTTCCTCCCTGCCCCCAGCCCGTACTCACTAGTATTCCTGCAGTTCTACCTGTGGGTCGAGCCAACTCCAGATGGACGAAGGCAGAGAATCACAGATGCTCGCAGTAGAAAGTTGTCCCCTTGTGGGCCTGTGAGCAAGCACAGCAGTATATTTTATCAGCTCTCCAAGGACATTTATTACTTCTTATCTCAGCCATACTGGTAGAGTAGAGTCTGATATTACTGACAGGAGGATTCATGCCCGATGCATTGTTGTGTAACAAAATTCATTTTTGACAACACTAATATGAAAATTTTTGGCGAGCTTTTCTTTATATCCTATCATCCTCCCCAACCCGTATCCCCACCCCCCCCCTAATCATTCAGATAATATTGCTGGTCTCTTCCACCTAAACGTCTAAATGCACAGGCCAATTCTCCAGTTTTGCTATTTTTGATACGGGTGGGTAAACTCTAATATTCATGCTTGTATTTTGGTTTGAAATTCCTGTTGTACTTTCAGAAGATAATTTAGCTTTGCTGTTTATCTTTTATTTAATTAACCCCAATTCTGTTTCTATATAACCCTAAAATTGTATTTTTATATGGAAATTAGTTTAGAATGCCCTTTTCTATTTTTATCTTTCAATTTGTTATACAAGTAATCCCTCTATTGATATTTAGTCATTGTTTTCTCTCTTTCCTTTCTTCTTTTAAAAGCATATTTTACTTAAAAAATTAACTCACAGGTATCAAAATTTGATTGTGGGCAAATTTCTACTTTTTCAGATAAATAGGATCTGATAGGCCAAATGGCTCACTGAAATGAGGGGGGACCACTTGGGTAGAAATACTTCAAAATCACTTGATCACACTCGATTAAAAAAAAAAGAGAGAGAGGGACCTTGATTTTCCAACTAGCTAAAATGCATTTCAATTTAGAAAGTTCATTTAAAAGTTGAACTTTATCTAATTGATATTTCTTATTACCTACAGCCAGCAATGATAAGGCGTCCACCAACAATTGTTTGTTACATTTGTGGTCGTGAGTATGGAACAAAATCTATAAGCATCCATGAACCACAGTGTCTGAAAAAATGGCACAATGAAAACAACTTGCTGCCCAAGGAGCTCAGGAGACCAGAACCTAAAAAGCCAGAAGTCAGGACCATTACTGGTAAGTCCCTGAAGAAAAGGAGACGGGGAAGCACTTTATAAGGGAAGACTTTTCTTTCTACAGTTACAAATGTAAAGGTAGCCTTTCTTTATTGCTCAAACCCCTGAAAGTAGCAACATTACTCCTTCGCATGAAGGCAACTGGGAAGAAACATTCTGGGACGATTGTCCATAGTGTGGTCTTCAGATGCTGAGCTGAAATGTCACTATGTCCTGGCAAAGTGGTGCAAGCAGAAGGACCCACTGCAATGGACTCAAAGCTTCCAAACGTTGCTGTTAGGTGTCATCGTCTAGGTGCTGGCCCATAGCGACCTATGAACAACAGAATGACACACTACACGGTGCTGCGCCATCGCCATGCTAACAACCATCCCTGTGCCTGAGCCCACTGTGGCAGCCACCGTGCAAACCCATCGCATCAGGGCCTCGCTCTCTTCTTCATTCCTCCTCCACTTTACCAAGTACAATGTCCCTCCCAGGGAGAGGTCTCTCCTGACAGCATGCCCAAAGTCTGAAAGACGAGGCCTTGCTCGCCTTGCCTCCAAGGAACTAACTCCCTGGCCATACTTCTTCCGACAGATTTACTTGTCTTTCAAGCAGTCCGTGGTCCTTTTGCCATTCTCCCCCAGCACCACAATTCAAATGCACTGATTTCGCTCCAGTCTTCTTTATCCACTGTCCAACTCTGCCAGGCATATGATGCAATGGAGAACATCAGGGCGTGGCTCCTCAGTTTAGTGCTCAAAGTAGCATCCTTGTTCTTCATTGTTCTTGTGCAGCAGGTTTGCACAACGCAAATCATCTTTTGATCTTGACTGCTACTTCCATGAACATTGAGGATTCAAGGAAGACAAAACCCTTGACAACTGCAATCTTCTCTGCATTTATCATGATTTTACTTATTGGTTCAGCTGTGAGGATTTTGGTCTTTACACTGAGTTCTAATCCATACTGAAGGCAGCAACCTTTGATCTTCATCCCCATGTGTTTTCAGTCCTCCTCACTTTCAGCAAGCAAGGTTGTGTTCTCTGCATATTGCTGATTGCTTTTTTTAAAAAAAGCCTTCCAATCATGATCCACATTCTTCCTCATATAAGCCAGCTTCTCTGAGGTTTTGTTCAGTATACAGGTTGAGCATGTACATACACGTGAGAGCATGTATAGTGTTGTATACCTTTCCTAATTTTAAGCCACACAGTATCCCCTTGTTCCATTCACAAAACTGCCCTTGAGCCGTGTGCAAGTTTCACACGAGCACATTGAAGTGTTCTGGAATTCCTGTCCTCAAGGTTCTTTATAGTTTACTGTGACTTTATTATCTAAAGTCAATTGTCTTTGCATAATCAATAAAACACAAGAAAACCTCTGTCTGGTATTTTCTGCTTTCGTCCTAAATCCATCTGATACCAACAATGATATCCTCGTTCACTGGTTCTCTTCTGAATTCAGCCTGAACCTCTAGCAGTTCCCTGTCAATGTACAGCTGCAACCATCTTTGTACGGTCTTCAGCCAAATGTTACTCGCATGTGATATCAGTGCTATTGTTCTATGGTTCGAGCGTTTTGTTGGGCTACCTTTCTTTAGAATGGGCACTGTGAACTTCCTAAAATGGTGGAATGCCAGCGGTTTCTTTTCGGTTCAGCGATTCCGTGCATTCTTTCCATCTTCCCGCGATGCTTCCTGCTTCATTCAGTATTTTCAAGGTTGCAACTTGAGGCTAATTTTTCTTGAGTGATTTCAGTTTAAGATATTCTGGATGAATTCTTCCTTTTTGCTTTTCTAATTTTGTCTGTGCACATTTCATTATAATACTTTGTCTTCTCGTGCTGCCCTTTGAGATTTTCTGTTCAGCTCGTTGGCTTACTCATTTCTTCCATTTGCTTTAGTTACCCTATGATTAAGATCAAGTTTTAGAGACTCTTCTGACATCCACTTGAATCTTTTATTTCTTGACTTTTTGTAATGACTTTTTACTTCCGCCCCATGAATGATGGTCTTGATATCCTCCCACAGCTCATCAGGCCTTCTGTCATTAGTGTTCAGTGCAGCTGCTCTTGAGATGCTCTGCAAATTTAAGTGGGATAGGCTGAATGGAGGTCCATTTTCTACTCTCATGGACTGGGGTTTAGTTTTCTTCAGCTTTATCCTGAACTTTCATATGAGCAATTAATAGCCTGCTCCACAGTCAGCTCCAACCTGATTTCAGCTGCTTATATTGGCTTCTCCATTGTGTTTCCCACAGATGATTCAATTTTATTTCTGTGGATTCCATCTGGAGAAGTCCATGTGCGTAGTCCCCTTTTGTGTTGTTGAAAAAACAACAAAAGTTTGTTATGAACAAGTTGTTTGGTCCTTGCAAAACTCTATCCTGCAATCTCCAGCATCCTTTTTATCATCAATCCATATTTTGCAACAGTTCCATCCTCTTTGTTTCTGACTTTTGAATTCCAATTGCCAATGATTTTCAACGTATGTTGATCACATGTTTAATCAATTTCCAACTGAAGTCCTTGGTAGATTGTTTCCATTTTGTGCTTGGTGCACAAATTTGAATGATAGTTTAATTGATTGGATATCCTTGAAGTGGTGGATAGATATAATCTTTTCCCACACTGCGTGTTCTTTTAGTTTTATTTTGAAATGTCTTTTTTGACAATGAATGTTACACCATTCTTCTTCATTGTGGTATTCCAGACATAACAAATGATATGATGTTCTGATTCAAAATGGCCAAGACGAGTTAATTCCAGCTCACTAATGTCCAAGATATCAATCTTGATGCATTTAATTTTTGATGATTCTGAGTTTTCCTAATTTACACTTTGCACATTCAAAGTTCTGGTAATCTGCAGATTTTTGCAGCTGTTCGCCTTATCTTGATTTGTGCCACATCGGCAAGTGAAGATCATGAAAGGTCCACCCCAGATGCTTTCACCGACTCACCTCCCCCTGGGCGATTCCACTCTGAGAAATTAGCTCTCCTCAGTTACAGATCTTAGGGGCTCATCCTGGGGCAGTATCTGTAACAAGGATCTACTTCCATTCCATAGGCCTTCAGTGTCTGACAATGTTCTCAAGCTATGCATAATGATTTTAGAGGCCCTGTCTTCCAAAGTGGGCAGTCAAGTCTTCTTTCTTACCGGTTCTTACTCTGGTAGCTCTGTTGAAGCCCGCTCACTTTGGGCGACCCTGCTGGCATTTGAAACACCGGTGACCTGGCTTCCAGCGTCACCACAGCACACAAGCCACCACAATACACTAAACGGACAGACAAGTTACTTTTATATATTTTAAACACAAGTACTTTTTAAAAATGGAAGCCTAAAACACCTTTCTGGACACTCAGTGTCATATTTTCAAAGATGATTCTTCCTTGGTGTTGAAATGTTTACAGGGTGCACTAGTTTACAGGGCCCACCAGGAATGGTTTTCAAAACTACTACAATTGTTAAAAGTGTTAGAAAAAAAGGTGGGGGAGGGACTGAGGTGAATTGGATAGTACCTCCTAAACCACAAAATGGTCACTACCATGTAGTCGACTTTGACTCATAGTGACCCAATAGGATAGGGAAGACCCGCTCCTGGGGGTTTCCCAGGCTGTCAATCTAAACAGGATCAGAAAGCCATATCTTTCCCCCATGGAGTGGATGGTGGGATCACAGGGCTGATCTTGCAGGTAACAGACTAATGTGTAACCCATATGCAGTCACCAGGGTTCTCCTGGCCAGCACCACCTCTCTTCTTTTAAAAAGATGTCTTCCATGCACATTCTAGGGTTATTATTATGAAATTACGGCAATGTACTGAGATATTTCAATAATACAAAAGTAACAGGAAATAGGGTGATTTACATAAGATGTCTAGGGTTGTGAGGTTTTTAAAGACTTTTCCAATTAATTTCGCTGTAAAGCACTTGTGCACCTTGACTGAAACGGGAGCTTTATAGACTGTGATGTGTGGGCTCATCAGAGTCATGTGCTCGCTCATTGATGGTGTGAGAATAAAGTAGGGAAGCCAATGCTTTTTGCTGTGCAAAGTCAGACTTTTGCCATTTCCTCAGTTGTTTCTCTGAGGCCCTTGGTATAGGAAGCCATTCTTGGTTTTAGGAGGAAGATCTTTTAATGCGTCAGTTTTCGGTCGGTCACCATAGATTTGCAGTGCAGGAAGATAACCTTCAAAGACACAGTTGACTAGTTGAAGGCACTGCTGTGAGAGATTCAGGCCCAGGGGGGTTTGAAAGCACCCCATGAAGTGGAACCTTGATTTCTATGATAAAGCTCATGTGTTGTAGGGACTCATCTATTCCTCAAACTTGTCACGGGGAGCACTTTTGTGTACTGGTAGAAAAAGTACAAAATAAAAAAAATTCACCTGTGGATATAACTGCATTTGCCTAGAGTCTATTTTACCTCAGTCAAAGTCTCTGCCCCCAAATTTTCCCTTGGGGTCAAAGAGACATTTCTCTCTATTGGATCTTTTTCATACACCCCTACTGGAGCATAATGACGGGTCTAGAAGAGATGGGAGAAATAGGCGATTTGAAAGCCCTGGTAGATTCAGTGTGCTGTTTTGCCCCAGATGGAGTCGGCAAGTCCTTACAAAGCCTTTGCACAGAATTTTCCTTTGGTTTCCTTGCTACAATTATTGTTGAAGCCACCCTTCTTTTTTAGGCAATGAAAATTCATGTTATCATTTACCTCAAATGCCCAATCCAATACCAGTTATGAAGTCAAAGTCCTATTAAAAAAAATCCTTTAACAAAGGGATGACGCATCCTAAAGTAAGAATATGCATTAACAATGCATTTGACTAAAAAGAACATCTCTGTCATTCTTTTTCAACAGACCTTTCAAAGCAAACAAAAACACATTCATATCCTATATAGAAAGTGACATTTGTTTTATCGAATGGAGAACTGTTAGTTTGCCCTAGAGTTTAGTTTCTCATGTAACAAAAAGACCATTAAGATCAGACATGTCTAAAGCTTGCTATGATCATGTCAACCACTAGATAGAAATCATATGAGAATTGCCTGGAGTTTAATGAAGAAGTATATGCTGTACCACTGATAGAACCTAAGGCCTATATTTGTGAGCGCCTGGCTATGTTTTGGGGGGCCTATTTTGGGTAATTCCAAGACATAGTCAATTTAATGTACTAGAGTCATTCAACTTACGTAAGGTTTATTAAAGTTAAATCCCACACTGTTTCTCTAAAAGAAAGCCATATGTGTTTTTCCTGTGCTCTGCCAATGAAGATTATAAATCTCTCAGCTCTCTTTGTTGTTTTCTTAAGGACATTTCTTTTCATCAGATGAACTATCCTGTTTGCATTCTTCAATTTAATTACCTAAAGAATCTCTGCGTTTATGACCACAGCCCATACCCATAAAGAGTTGATAACATTTGAGGATATAATTCATCTTAAATTCACTCTCAGCTGTCAGTTTTGGCCTCCAGAAACATTCCAATGAAGAATAACAGAAGAGGAAACTACAAATACACGTCCTTCCCCCTTTGTAAGCTTGTATTTGGAGTCAACTGAAAGAAGGCCAAAAGTTATATTTGCAAGATAATGTGTAAGCAAAGATGTTAATAATCAGTGAAGAATGCATATCATAACACAGAAAGCAGTTTCCCCTTTTTAAAGTCCAAGGAGTGGAAAGCCTCGGGTTCATGGCTAATTTCACTAAACCCCTAAAAAGAGAGAGCAGCACTTTCTTTTTTCCCTAAACCTGATAGGATTGTTTAAAAGTCTCAGTCAACAGGTATTTCCTGAAAATATTTTCCATAAAAACTAGAACACGGTTCTCTAGAGTGAAAACTGATCCTTTTTACCTTTTTCTTCTCCTTTTTTCTTTTTAACTTTCCAGGCAAAGGTTTCTATGATCTCGATGCTTTAAACGAAGCTGCTTGGACAAGTGCCCAGAGCCAGTTGGTTCCTTGTGGTATTTGCGGGCGGACCTTCCTGCCAGACAGACTGATTGTTCACCAACGTTCCTGTAAGCCCAAAGCCGCCAAGTAAAGCTCTCTCACTGTTGACGTGTTACAGGAATTAAATTCTTTTCGGAAGGGGGGGAGATTGAGACATTGTGAGAACAATCAATCAATAAATATAAGAGACGAGAAGAAAGGATAAGCAAAATTGACATTGACCAAAGGATGGTCAAGCCCTGGAAGCCCAGCGCAGAGCTTTGGTGGGTTACTGCATCATCACCATTGTATAGAGAGTCTGATTTTGACAAGCAGATACATGCACATACAATACCTGGGTTACAAGCACGATTATTTCCTAAATGTGTATTCAAGTGTAGAATGTGTAGATAAGTTGGCACAGGTGCATATGGCTCTTATGTAGTCTTTAGTGCATGTGTTAGACAGAGTTCTCTAGAGAAACAAAACCAGGACACTTCTGATTATATATAGCTATCTCTATATATATTTGGGATGCCATGCCAGTATATATATATATATAGTATATATTCCAGTATATATAGATATGTATATGGATAGAAATATACAGCACGAAGGAATATAATAGCTAATTAGTCCACACAGCAGTAGAGAAGGCTGAGTCAACTCACTTCCATGGAACAGTTGATATACTGGAAGTCCTTCAACTCATGAGGGCTGCTGAATTCAAGGTCAAGGAAGCAGACAGCTGAGTCTTCCCTAAGGCAAAGCTGGCAGTCTGGCTATAGGCAACAAACAAACAAACAAACTGCAGGGAGGGCCACCAACAGTCAGCAGCTCAGAAGCTTAGCAAAGCAGGCCTGGATGGGATAGCCAACTCAAGCAAGGCAAGACGACGGGATCTGCTAGCCTCAAACTCAAGTGATGTACACACCAGCAGCATGGTGAAGCAGGTCTTAAAGGAACCTCAAGCTCTAGGGACACGATACACAGGTGGCTGTCCCCAGGTACTGTAGCTCATGATTTGAGGCAGAGAACCAGCTAAAGCTGATATCAGAGAGCAAGAGACAGAGGGGTGGGCTTTCCCGAGCCATTAATCTCTTTGCCCTCCAATCAAACTGTTACCTTATTAATTCCAGATGTTCCTATTGGCCATGTTGGCACAATAAAACTACCTATCACAGTACAAGAAAAGTCTTGCAGCTTTTTCAATGTTTGAAAAGCTCCCAGGGGAGGTGATTGGGATGCAGAGTGTTACTGTGGAGTAGCGGCTGGTACCATCATTTCAAAGTGAGGGTCAGTTGACATAACATTGAGGGCAACTAAGAGTTGGCCCTGCGATGGATTGAGATCTGGGGCTGCCTATACTCGGGACAGTCCACCCTTTGGTTAGACCGAAGAACAAATCAATGAGCTGCTTCTCAGCAGAGTTGGCATTTTTGCTGAAAGGAAACTATAAAGCCAACTGCTAACCATTTGTCTTCGATGCTATTTTCCTAAACAGGAGCTCAAGACTCCTCATTAGGGTGATTATTCTGTGAAAAGAGGTTTTGTGGGGGGCAGGGGGCAAACTTCACAGTCCCAGGGAGAACTAGATTCTTTTAAAAGTAGAGACCTTGATTGGGACAGTTCTCTTGTCCGGAAGACAATGCAACAACAGAGACATTTAAAGGAGGGCAGTGAATGTAATTGCTGGAAGCCTCACTAACTCCTACATCCTTTTTCCCTGTGAGACATGTTGCAGAGACATGTCAGAGCCAGAGCCAGCTCTGTGTGTCAGGAGATTGCTTCAAGACAATTCATCAAAATGGGTGGAGGCGGGCTCCTTCCTTGTTGGGGAGCAGAGTTCTCTATGCCCTCAAAGGGCTTTATAGGTGTTTGCTTGTTGAAGTCCAAAAGCCTGCCAGGAAGTTCCCTGTCCCCACCCAAGGCTCATGCACAGTGGTGGGTTATGAAACCAGGCTGTACTCAGAGCTGTTGAATGTGCACTTATAGAGGTGGGGCTGTCCTGAGAGGAGGCCAGGGCCAAGCAATGGCTCTGCTCAGGAAAGTCTGCCCAATTAGGGAATACTGCACACCTCCCTCCCAGTGATTTTCCTTGGAACCTTCGTTGATTTTATGATTGAACTCCATTTCCACACTGGATCCACTGGGTTCCTGCAAGCCTCACCTTCATGACCTTACCCAGCACAGTCAGTTCCAAATTATACAAAGAAAATAATTTGGCTTAATAGTTTGGTCACACTCCATATAGGGTTGGGTGAGGACAACTGCTAATTCTTCTGATTTTCCTGTCTGCTTGTTCTAAAGGAAATAAGAGGTGAGATTTCAAATGTTTTTAGACATCCTCATATAAGGTAAAAGACGTGGAGTTCACTGACGGAAAGCTGATGATTTAGCTTACAAAAATAACAGAAAGATGTCATTACATTTGGAGCATACTCTCTGACAGGTCGTATGCACTGCCAGTCCATCAGTTTCAACTCGCCGCGATCTTACAGGACAGAGTAGAACTCCGGCAGTGATGGGGAACATGTGGCGTGAAGGGCACCTAAGGCCTTGAGAAATTATCAGTGCCCACTAACATCACACATCTCATCAGAGAGGAAGTTCCACTAGGGGTGAATTTATTAAATGGTTGACCAATATAGACTATGAATGATGTTATGAATATCCAAATGGCCCTGGGCAGATAAAAGACTGTCTACCTCTGCTAGGGCTTCTGAGATTGTAAATCTTTACAGGGGCAGATAACCTCAGGTTTGAACCACCGCTCTAAAGAATAGTGTCCTGACACATAAATCAATCATTGTGTCACCAGGCCTTCTAGGTGCTTTATAGACTTCATTTTATATAAGCTCACAGCAAAGAAGGAAATTGGTGTTAATGAAAGGATATACTAAACTTGAGCTAAGAGAGTAGAATAGGCAAGCAAACCCAAACTTCATCCATCACTATTTGTATGCTGGAGATTACTATCAACAATATCAACTGTTACTGATAAGCAAAAATGCAACAAGAATTCCTTGTGCAGTATTAAGTAACGAAGGCAAATGGGAATCTTAGCATGCCTGTCGGTCCACGTTTATCTTTTCTGTGGGTAGGTACCGTCTAATTCATAAAGACTCTATGTATAGCAGAACTCAACATTGGCCAATCCACAAATGTCCCTATGTTTGAGCCCATCGTTTGGCCACTGACCATTTTTATGACTGACCCTTTCCCTTTCTACGCATGATGAGCTTCTCCTGGCACTGATCCCTCCTGCTCTCTACCCAGAGCTCAGGAAACGAAGTCTTTCCACTCTCACATCTAAGGAACATCCTCCCTGTGTTTCTGCCAGTTCAGACTTGGTCCTCCTTCTGGCAGACCATGGTATATTTAATATTTTTCATCAACACCATAATTCAAAGGCATCAATTCTGGTTAGGATGCTTACCTATCTCTAACTTTCACATGCATATGAGGTGATTAAAAAATACCATGCCGAGGGTCTGACACATCTTAATTTTTAGCATGAAATTGTTGCTTTTTAGCACTTAAAAGAAGTTGTATGCAACAGTATATGCTCAATGCAAACCTCATTAATATCACATGCAAGTGATGTGTTACTTTATTTCTTCACTTCTGCTCTCATGGGTGTTGAATGTGTATTCAAGTAAAATGAAATTCTTGACAACTGATGTCTCTTCTCCATTTATTGTACTGTTGCTTATTGATCTAGCTGTGAAAGTTTTTTAAAGTTAAGGTGTAGTCCATACTGCAAATTGTAGTCTTGGATATTGATCAGGAAGTACTTCATGTCCTTTTTGTTTTCAGCAAGCAAATATATGCATTTGCTTATCACAGGTTGTTAATAAGTCTTCTTTCAATACTGATATTAAGGTATATCTTAGATTTAGGTAATAATAAAAATAAAATTTCGGGCTATATTGTGATAGTGTTTTCAAAATACTACTGCGTTTTGCCGAAATTAAGACCTCAAAAAGGTGAGAGCAATTAAGGAAAAGTTCTGGTTTGAACTTTGAAATGAGTTGCTATATGGGCATGAAATCATTGAAATACTTGGACACTTGCTTTGAAAAAGAATCCCGGGGTGTGGGGGGGCGGAGCTAGGAAGCTCAGGTGGCACCGTGGGTTAAGCATTGTTACTAACGACAAGGTAGATGGCTGCAATTTCAAACCATGGGAGAAGCTGAGGCTTTCTGTTTCTGTAAAGCCTTATGGCATTGGAAACCTTAGAGAGCAATTCTCGGCATGGCACTGTCGCTGAAAGTGGGAACCAACTCCCTGAAAGTGGGTTTCGTTTTCCGTTTGGGGGAGGAGGCACATCAGTTTAGTGTTCAACTGGTAACCAGAATGTTAGTGGTTGGAACCCAGCCAGAGGTGTCCCAGGAGAGTGGCCCATTACACTAGATTCTGATAGGTCATTCGAGAACCCTGCGGAACATCCAAATGGCCAACAAACATGAGAAAATGTTCCTGATCATTAACCATAAGAGAAATGCACATTAAACAGCTAGGAGATACCAACTAATACCCACAAAGATAGCTCACTTCAAAAAATCAGAAAGCAACAAGTGTTGGAGGGGGTGTAGTGAGATAGGAACTCTCATCCGCTGCTGGTAGCTCTGTAGATATGTGTAGCCATATGGAAATTGATATGGTGATACCTAAAGCAAAAAAATAATCAAGCTACCATATGACCCAGCAATCCTCCAACTAGGCAGATACCCAGAAGTAAGGAACGGGCCATGACTGTGCTCCAATGACATGTGCTCCAATGCTCATCCCAGCACAGTTCACAAGTCCGACGAATTCGAAACAGCCTAAATGTCCATCAACCGATGAATGGATTTAAAAACTCTGCTACATGCATACAATGGAGTACTACCTATCCCTAAAAACAGTGATGAACACCTGAAGCACATTATTACATGGGAAGAGTTGGAGGATATTATGCTGGCGAAGTAAGCCAAGCACAAAAGGACAAGTACAACATGAATCTACTGAGGTAAGCTTAAAAAACACTAAGGGCATGTCCCGTTACCTACAGATGGGCTTTGGGTCTCCACTCTGCACTTCTCCTCATTTACAATGATATGATTTTGTGTTCTTTGATGCCTGATACCTGATCTCTTCGACACCTCATGGTCACACAGGCTGGTGTGCTTCTTCCATGTGGACTTTGTTGCTTCTGAGCTAGATGGCTGCTTGTTTACCTGCAAGCCTTTAAGATCTCAGATGCTATTTCTTTTGATAGCCGGGCACCATCAGCTTTCTTCACATTTGCTTATGCATACATTTGTCTTCAGCAATCACATTGGGAAGGTGTGCATCATGGAAAGCCAATTTAATAGAACAAAGTGTTCTCTCATTGAGGAAATTCTTGAGTGGAAGTCCAATGTACACATGCTGCCTTAATACTAAACCTATAAATACATGCATGTAGACCTATTTCCCCAATCCCCCACTATCATGAGCCCAATTCTAACTTACAAATCCGGGTAGACCAGAGGATGTACACTGGCACAGATAGGAACTAGAAACACATGGAATCAAGGACCAGTGATGAGAGTGGTGGTACCGGAGGGTGGGAGTGAAGGTGGGTTAGGAAGGGGGGAACTTATTATAAGGTTCTACATATAACCTCCTCCCTGGGGGTTGGACAACAGAAAAGAGGGTGAAGGTAAATGTTGGACAGTGTAAGACATGACAAAATAATAATTTATAAATTATCTAGGGTTCATGAGGGAGAGGAGAGCAGGGAGGGAGGGAGAAAAATGAGGAGCTGATACCAAGAGTTTAAGTAGAGAGCAAATATTTTGAGAATGATGAGGGCAATGAATGTCCACATGTACTTGACACAATTGATGTATGTATGGATTGTGATAAGAGTTGTATGAGCCACCAATAAAATGATTTAAAAAAATAAACCACTAAGGGCAAAGGGGAAAACCCAACAAATTCATAATTTCTCAGCGTGAGGTCCAGACACTCTGGCAGGGGTTGGACCCAACCCAGGGATGCAGATGGCAGCCAACTAAAAAGGAGGGGGAAGGCAGATGTGAGTAGTGGGTGAACAGGGCACCAATCTACCCATGGGCAGGGTATTGTTCATGTATCCACAGGAAAGCAACAAAGACTAGACCTCAACCTGGTGTGCCAAGTCTCAAGGGCAACATACTGGCATGAAGCAGTGAAGGAACAGAAAGGTCTGTGGGTGGCCCCAGTCCCAGGTATGTTGACCTCCTCCCCCAGAAGCTTGCAATACAGAGGACAGCACTGAAGACACAGCCTGTGGAGAGTGGTCAGTCTGCCCAGACCAAACAGAAGCCAACTACTAAGACAGACAGACAGAGAGAGAGAGAGAGAGAACCAAAGCTTCCCTACCAAGCCTGGAGGACAACTTTCCTGCTTGGAACAGCCAATGCACAGAGAGGACCATGGGGCTGGCCCCACCATGAGACATGATGCCCCGTCACTGACCCATAGTACCAAGGGGGACAGCACAGGAGACACAGTGCAAGTATTGTGCTTCGGTCTGACCCCACCCCACCCCCCACTGGAGCAACACATGAAGGGAGAGTAGCAGAGCAGCAAGGGGAGCAAAGCAATGAAATCCCTGAGGAATCCTGAAAACAGACTTCGGAACTGTGGGCAGGGTGTGGCACTTCACCACATCCAATTGGAAAACAAACAGGAGGATCAGAAGAAAGACCTGGAACTTTTTATAGGCTTTTAATTTTTTCCCTGACTATCCATATAAAATAGGCAGAATAGTCAGTCCTGAGGAGAAAATATTGGGGCCAATGGCTGCGGGGGGACATGGGAGAGGAAGATGGTGGGAGAAAGGGAGGGGGGAGAAAACAAACCCGGGACAAAGGAACAATAAAGGATCTAAAATCGATGGCGAGGAGGGCACAGATGCCTGGTAGGGGTTGATCAATTGCAATGTAGTGGAGAGACAGTACTGAGAGTCAAATGAGGGTCAGGCATGACAGTGGGCAGGAGGAAAGGAAAAAGAAATAGAGGAAAGGACTAGGTGGCAAAAGACATGTATAGAGGTACATATATAGGAATGTACATATGCAAACATAATTATATTAATAGGAATATAGGTCTATGTGCATATATTTAAATGTAAGTATTAAGGTAGCAGACGGGCATTGGGTCTCTACTCAAGTACTTCCTCAACACAAGAACACTTTGTTCTAATAACCTACCATTCTGTGATGTTTACCTTCCCAACAAGGTTGCTGAAGTCAAAATGTTTGCATAAGCAACTGTGATGAAGAAAGATGATGGTGCCTGCTTATTAAAAGATAGAGCATCTTAGGCCTTAAAGGCTTGAAGTTAAACAAGAGACCATCTAGCAGAGAAGCAACAAAGCCCACATGGAAGAAGCATACCACTTGTGTGATCATGAGGTGTTGACAGGATCATGTATTAGGTATCAGAAGACCCCCAACCAAACAAATATATTGATGCAAATGATGGGGTCAGAGAGGAGACCCAAAGCCCTTCTGTAGACAATTGAACATTCCCTCACAGAAGGGTCACAAGGAAGGAATGAGTCTTCCATGGTTCAGCATAGCACAGCACAGACAGAACACACATTCCTCTCGTTCTTTAACTCCGCACCCTCCCCTCTACCCCCATCCACCCCCCCCTCGCCGCCACAAGTATCATGACTCCAGTTCTATCTTAAAAATTCAGCTAGACTAGTAGAGCACTGGTGGCATCTCTGTGATGGCTGCTGGCTTTCTTGGGAAAAGCATGACAAAAGAAAACCCTTAAAGGAGCCCTGGTGGCATCATAGTCATGCACTAGGCTGCTAATCACAAGATCAGAAGTTCACAACCACCAGTTGCTCCAAAGGAGAAAGACGAGGCTTTATACTCCTGTAAACAGTTACAGTCTGAGAAACCCACAGGGGCAGTTTTATCCAATAGGGTCCTTGTGAGTCGGCATTGATTCTTGACTGTGAGGTGAGGGAGGTGTGAGTCACAAAGTGGAAGCTTTGAAGCAGCTAAAAAGGATCAACTCTTGTAGGAATCAGTAGAGCCAGCTTGAGGTGCATCAAGTTGCCGACTGTGGGAATTCCACTTGGACTCTACTTCAACAGGCCTACACATTTTCCATAGAGTTAAATGTAGAGCAGAGGCCATTTCATGGCATCTATCTCAAAGTTCAAGACCATTATCAATACAAGTCATGAAAGTTTCATCATGAATAGGTTATGACTCACCGCTCCTTGCTGAATACTCTCCCCTGCAATTAATTTCCCCTGCACAGGCATTTGTGCTTTCAAAGGGGTGTTTTGGGGTATGTGTTCTTCTTTTTTTTTTTTTTACAATGGTTGGCACCCTCATGGACCATGACTTTGCTTTTAATCCTTTTACGGATTCCTGGAGATACGCTCCTAAAAGATGGAAACAGATAGTAGATGAAGATACTTAGAGCTCATCTGCTCCTTCAGGTGGTTCCTTTACCACTCGGTCAACTGAGGCCGCACAGACTTGAATTCCCCTCTAGTTGAGATGATGGAAAGAATTCCATGATTTCTTGAGGATCGTTTGCATGTTGGAATTTCGGTCCCATCGGAAGGGGACGCAGATGACTGAACTACCAGGGTCTATGAATGAGGGTGAAAAGGGAGGCGCTCCTGCAGGGAGAAGGCATTTAAATGGACAAGAATCCCCTGATCAGCGCTCTTTCCACAGCACCATCCTAGTATTTCTTGGCAGATACATGTGGTCTAAGGGAATTTCCCTGATGACAAAGGGGCAGCCTGGGGAACACCAAGGATGCCTTTTGCGGAGAAAAAAGATTGTTAGAGAGAAATGGGGCCTTTGTGAACAAGTAACAGAGGGTAAATTTTTCAAGCCCTTCACCCCATGGAAACCTGAAATGACCTTGGTCTTTCTGAGTGGCTGTCTCTGCCATTAGCATTTCTTCCTTATCCCACTCAGACCAATCTTTCATCTCACATGAGGTCAGGGCAGGAAGTTCAGCCCTTTCCTTCCCCAATTCCCTCCTCTGGCACGGGTCCATCTTCCCTTATCATTTCTTACTTTCATGTTGACTCACTGTCTGGCCCCCGTGAACGCTGGTCTGTTTCTGCTGGGCCTGCCCACTTGCTGTGAGCGCTGCGGTGAGAAATGAAAAATGACGTTTTCCTACACTTGGAAGAAACAGCACAAATGGGAAGCAGAACAGTTTGCAGCAGGGGCCAAGTTGGGTGGTGTCAAGAGGATCTGCCCCAGACAAACACTGCAAAGTTCTCACAAAGCAGTACACCCTCGACCTCCTCCTCTTTTAATTTTATGATTAAAATGTTCGAATAGTTACTAGCACCCGTGAAGAGACGAATGAAATTTCCTGCTACTAAGTACAGCTGAAATTCATTCTTGCTATCAGACTGAGTTTGATTTTGATTTATGTAAATTCCAACTACCATCATTTTTGACACAAGAAGGTGATGAATGTAGCAGGAAGAGGTGCTGGGCGTGTCGCACTACAGGGTGTCTCTGATAAGCCTTTCCAGTCCATCTATGAAAACGGCCTCAAAGCCAGCATGAGTGTAAGCCAACTGCAAATGTGGTACAAAACACTGCAATCTGACCCAAGCGACATGGGACTAACGCCTGTAATTGATTCAGAGCCACAACCGCTTTGTTGTAGAGGATGGCTGCCGTGGAGTTAATTCCGACTCACAGGGACTTCGTGGCACATCGAAGCATCTTCGCAAGATTTTCTGAGTTATAATCATATGAAAGTTAATTGCTAGGTCTCTTAAATCCCGAGGCCCTGGGCAGATTTGAACCTTTGGCTAACAGCCAAGAAAGCACCCCCTGTTAGGATCTGTGAATAGGCTATCTTACATGGCAGAAAGCATTTTACAGATGTGATTAATGTTATAAACCTTGGACGGGAAAAAGATTCTGGATTACCTGGGTGGGTCCCATCAAATCACAGTCTTTAAATAAGGAAGAAGGGAGAAGGTGAACATAAGAGAATTCAGTGCTGGGGTGATGTGCACAGGCTAGAAAGAGACCTGTACGAGATAAGAAACATACCAACCACTGGCCAGCAAAGAAATTAGGACCTCATGGAGGTTTGCCAACAACCTGAATTATCAAGGAAACCATTCCTCCCCTGGAGTTTCCGGAAAGCAACAGTGTGTACCAATGCCTTGATTTTATCTAGTAAATCCAGTCTTGAACTTCTAACCCACAGAGGTTAAGAAATAAAATATGTGCTGGTCAAACCACTAAGTGTGTTGTAATGTATTGTGGTAACAATATAAAGCTAATACAGGATCATTAATGACATCCATCTATCTCCAATTGAGGAGTGCTCAAATCCATGAAGGCATTGGCCACTTCCACCACTTGCTTTAGTGAAAATGAAACATTCACAACATTCAGAAAAGGTACAAGAAAAAAATGGACTGCAATATTTGTTACCCTAGAACACATTGATATTTTGTAGCATTATCAAAGTCTGGGTACAGATTTTCAATCTAATTTTAAAGGAAGCATTGTCTTTAATAGTTTAAGCATAAACCGATTCTTTCACATGCAGATACATGTTTTAATCGTGTTGTTAGGCACCAGCAAGTTGATTCTGACTCATAGCAACCACGTGCACAACAGAACCAAACACTACCTGGCCCTGTGCCACCCTCACAACTGTTCTTATGCTGTGCCATTGATAGCAGTCCATCTTGGGGAAGGCCCCCCTCCTTTTAGATTCCCTTTGCTTTACCAAACATGGTGTTCTTTTGCAGCAACTGGTCTCTCCTGACAACATGCCCCAAGTATGTAAGAAAAATTCTCATCACCCTTGCCTCTAGGGAGTATTCTGGCTCTATATCTTCCAAAATAGATTTGTTTGTTCTTTTGGAAGTTCAAGAACTTTCAATATTTGGTAGCACTATGATTCAAGTGCATCCATTCATCTTCAGCATTTCTTATTAAATGTCCAACATCATATGCATACGAGGCAATTGAAAATGTCATGGGTTGGGTCAGGCGCACCTTAGTCCTCAAAGTAGCAGCTTTGCTTTACAAAACTTTAAAGAGGTCTAGTGCAGCAGATGGACCTAATTCAACACATCTCTTGATTTCTTGACTATTGCTTCCATGAGCATTGATTGTGGAGCCACGCGAGACAAAATTCCTTGGCAACTTCAATATTTTCTCTATTACCTATTAGTATGGGTTTTCTTTACATTGAAGTGTAATCCATAGTAAAGGCTGTAACCCCTGATCTTGATCAGTAAGTGTTTGAAGTCCTCCTCACTTTTAGCAAGCAAGGTGGTGTCATCTGCATATCAAAGATTATTAATAAGCCTTCTTCCAATCCTCATGCCACATTATTCATATAATACAGTGTGGCAGTTACATAATATCCTGTCAACTTGCAAAGGCGTGCAGTCTAGCCTGTCAATCAGGTCGCAGCTTGATGACCTCATTTGGAAGCATGAGGAGATAAATAGCTCACTGCAGGCCAGATATACTTTCTCTCTGCTACACATTCTGTTGACAAGACACATGGAGCTACGCTGATGGACTCCTGGAGCTGGAGGAGTCACCTGGAGACCCACGCCAGTGCTGAGATGCTTGCACTGCCACTGGATTCATAAGACTTCACCCACTGGCCTGTGCTCTTTCTGCATTCAGCATAATTGCATGTGTTGCATGAGTCTAAAGAGGAATTTATAAACTGGTATTGGACATATAAGTTAATATCGGATTTATAGACTTGATCTAGACTGGGCTGGGATGTTTTCTCAATAAAACAATTGCTCTTTTATATAAAGCTCTTTCACACACACATATGAGTGTCTCTGGATTTATTTCTCTAGTCAACCCTGACTAACACATACAGCTTCTCTGATTATTTCTTAGCGTACAGATTGAATAAATATGGTGAGAGGATGCAACTCTGATGCACACCTTTCCTGATTACATATTATGCTGTGTACCCACAACTGCCTCTTGATCATCTACAGGTCTGCATGAAAACAATGATGTGTTCTATGATTTCCATTCTTCTGAGGACTCTCCATAGTTTTTATGGTCCACAGTAAAAAATGTCTTGGCACAGTCAACAAAACACAAGTAAACATTATTCTGGTAGTCTCTGCTTTCAGCCGAGGTCTATCTGACATCAGCAACTATGTATCCCTTGTTCCCTGTCCTCTTCTGAATCTGGATAGAACCTCTTACTGCTTCCTGTCAGTATATTATTGCAATTGTTGGATGATCAATTGTTGGATGTTGTTGGATGATATTCAGCAAAATTTTACTTGCATGTGATATTAATGGTTTAATTAAAGTTTAAAAGAATATTTGTTTTAATAATAATAATGGATGAATGCAGTTTGACTACTTTGTGATAGATTTTGTACTAATGGTCTCATAACCTCACATCTCTAATGGGATTTATAGTCCGTTACATGAGCTAGAAAGAAAATAACCACATAATCTCAAGTGATAGATGCCTATGGTTATATACTAAAAATAATTGCAAAAAGAAGCCAAATTAAAAAAAAAAACTATTACATAAAGCTCTGCCATTGAGTTGATTCTGACTCACAATGACCCTATATTGAGTTTCTAAGACTGAATCTTTATGGGAGCAGGTATTTCATCTTTTTCCTAAGACAAAGACAGTGGTTTGGACCACTGACCTTGTGGTCCACAGTCCAACATTTATCCCATACTACCACTACAGCTCCTTGGCTGTTATAGGAAACTTGAAATAAAATGGTGGGTGAAAACAGTCAAAAGATCCAACCTCTGAAAGAGCAGATATGCTTTGAACACATCCCAAAGTTCTCTGAGGATTTCCCGAGGGGCTATAAACAGATCTGAAAATTTGGGTGGGGCATCAAAATAACTGGCTTAAAGTGTAGCAGAAGAGCAAACAAAAATACTCAGTTGGATGGCTGACATCCAGTCTAGCTATGAAGCAGGGGATTTTCCTGCAATATCTTCCATCTCCCTAATTTTCCCTTTGTGCTCTCTGGCCCCACATCGTGGTTTCTCCAGGATCCTACTGTCTCACCTCCAATGAGCACTGCCTGTTTCTATTGGAACCAAACCCACTTGCACCAGGTTTCAGAAATCCCTCCACTCCACTCTACCCTGTAACTTTTTACGGTCCTGTTTCACTTTATCGATTTTTAAATTAGATATTTCATTAGAAAGAAACCTGAGCAATTCATTCATGCTACGTCTTCATGGATGAGAAGTGCTTGATCTCTCTAAGGTGATACCATCACTCTAAGGCAGAGTCCTAATAGAAGTCCTTTACTCAAAGAAGTAAGAGACCAAACACAGACATAAGTTCTCCGTGTTCGGTGCAGCACAGTTCACAGTAGCAAGAAACTGGAAACAGCTCAAACGCCCATCAGTGGAAGAATGGATAAAGACACCTTGGTACATACACACAATGGAATACTATGCATGCATGAACAAACAGTGATGGAACCACAAGACACCTCACGACACGGATGGACCTGGAAGCCGTTATGCTGAGCCAGGTTAGTCGATCGTAAGAGCACTAGCATTTTCCTAGTCCAAACGATAAGGGTGACACCAAAGAGGCAGATGTCTGTGCTCAGGGCTTGTAATCTTGTAACCCGTTCTCCTAAGCAATGGGGTAGGGTGCCTACTTTGTGCTGAACCATATAGACGTATTTGAACCGTATAACATCCATATTTGTACCACTTTACTAGCCTCTTAGACAGGGAAGGCTTTCCCTCCCCTGGGGTCAGTTTCTCAAGATTCAAGGAGAGGGAGATGCACAATTGCTTCCTGCCCAATAACATTGTTCTGTGCTCGCCCAAATCACAGACACTCTTAGGAGTGTGATTAGTGAGCATTACTGGAAATTCAAGTCAAAAGGTGGGAGGGGGCATGCTTGTCTTGGAGAAGGCAATTACATTTCTGTTGGTGGGTAAATTGGGTGGGGCAACCTGCCATTGGAAAAAAAAATTAACATTACCCTCATATAGAGACCCTCAAGGGAAAAATGCTTCAATATTATGTTTCTAATTGGATATATTTGACCTAGTGTCTAGTTTGCCTTTGGTGGCTCAGGCCTCATGCTACAGACAACTGGAACTTTATGTTCTACCCTTTTGAGGTACACCATATTCTTCATAGATCACACCAGAGGATCTGGTTTAGAAACTCTACTAAGTGAACTGGACTTAACCTTAAACTCACCTGTAGCAGATTTAAGAAACTGAAATACTTCCTTAATGTAAGTCTGAAATGCTCTAGTGCAGTGGTTCTCAACCTGTGGGTCACGACCCTTTTTGGGTTGAATAGCCCTTTCACAGCGGTCACTTGATTCATAACAGTAGCAAGATTACAGTTAGGAAGTAGCAATGAAAATAATTTTATGGTTGGGCGGCCACCACAACATGAGGAACTGTGTTAAAGGGTCGCAGCAGTAGGAAGGTTGAGAACCACTGCTCTAGTGTGAGAAGAAGCAGACACCTGCTATCCCAAAGTTACGGCTGTATTGGTTGTTGGGCTTTGGTTCAGATCTTGAAGATGCTCAATGGATGGAGCTCAGTACTACTATATATTTACTATTTTTATGCCCTCTTTGCTTTTTCATGACATGTATTAGTCTAGTAGGCATAATTCTGCCTTTGTAAATGAGCATTATTGAAAGTTTTGCTGTATCTCCAACCCTCATTGTTGATATGAAGAGCATTCAGTCACTTAAGTTTTTAATCTGTACAAATCAACAATCCATGTAATTTGATCTAAAAATAGGTATAGCTTTACTATACCTATATACTTTCCTCTTCTCAACAGTGATTTAAATGCTATACCACTGACCACATTAATGATACTATCAATAGAATACCATATGCTCCATGAAGATGTATAATATTCTCCAGTAAAATGACAATGATGTCTCTAAAGTGAACCAGGGACTTAGATATGTAAATGGATTTTAAGCTCACACTTAATTGTAATCCTAATCTAAGAAATTATTTCTGATGCCATGGTCCTGCTCAATACTGGCCCTTGTGAAGAGATCCCTAAAGATATGAATGCTATAGCAACGTGTGGTTGTGGTAGTTACATAATCTGTTGTCAATTTGAGACTTAAGAGTGAAGGGGTAGAGTTTAGCCACTCAGGTCGCAGCTTGATGAACTCATTTGGAGGTGCTAAGGAGATAAATAGCTCACTGGAGGTGGGACACACACTCACTCCCTGCAAGACATGACTGTCGACAAACCACATGGAGCTATGCTGATGGCAGCCAGACCCTTGGAGCTGGAGGAGCCACATGGTGACCCATGCCAGTTCTAAGATGCTTCCACTGCCACTGCATCCACAAGACTTTCCACCTACTGGCCTGTGATCTTCCTGCACTCAGTGTCATTGCATGTGTTACATGAGTCTGAAGAGGAATTTACAGGCTGGAATCGGACACCTGGGCTAATATGGGACTTGTGGACTTGATCTGAAGTGGGCTGGGATGTTTTCTTAATGTACAATCACTTTATATAAAGCTCTTGTCATACACACATGAGTCTCCCTGGATTTGTTTCTCTAGTCTACCCGGACTAGCGCAGTGGTTTAAAAAACAGATGGTGTCTGACTCTCAGAAAGAATAGCCTCTGGGGTGTTAAAGGCTTGTTTTCAAACAAGCAGCCACCTAGATGAGTTGACAGCTAAATCCACATGAAGAAGCATACCAGGGACTGTAAATAATAAAATCCAAATCCGAAGGAGGGAAGGCTATTAGAGCTTAAATTCAGAACACCTGGTTTGCAGAAGGCTGTGGATGACATTGAAAACCCAAAATCCATTTGTAGGGTCCTCCCATCGATTAAGCCTCTGGGAATCCCCTCTGGACATAATCGATGTGGATCGTTTCACTAGCAGACAGAGGCTGTTTTGAAGCCAGTGATGGCAGATGTAGTTAGGCTAAAGTATAACACCTTCTCATTGGTTGTCTCTTTGATCCATCTTTAATTTGTTCCAGTTTTTATTATTCTCTGTTTTTAATTGAGATTTCTCTGTTTTACTTTGTCATAGGCTTTTGTCTACCCCCCCGCCCACCCCCCCTTCATTTGACTTGAACATTTTCCTGAATGTGAAATCCAGGACAGGTAAATCTACCGAGCCAGCGACTGAATTAATAGTCACCTAGGGGCAGGCAAGGGGAAGCCGGGAGAGAAATGAGGCGCTAACAACAAAGAATGCAAGGAATAAGAAAATCTTCTAAAATGGATTTTGGTAATTCTTGCACAACTCCTTTTAATATGCTTGAACTATTGAATTTTTGCTATGTGAATTATTTGTCAATAAAAAAGTTAAAATTCTAAAATCAAAAGAAGATTTCTAGAAGTATTATAGTTTTATCTAAGTTAGTGAGTCTCTGTTGGTGTGATTTTGGATAAAACATTAAAATGGATGTCATGAGGGCATGGACAGTGGATATTTCCTTGAACATTATCGCCCCTTATCTCAGCAGGAAAACCTCTGCTTTATTGCTGAGTAAGGATGTCTTTGACTAAAATGTTTATTTTCAGCTTGTATTACGGTAGGCAAATCAAGGTAAAAAAATAGACCCCAGATGACTCAAATGCTCTGATAACAATATTAGGCAAATGTGAAATGTGTCTCAGTCATTCAGGACTCCAGGATGTTGAAGACTTGGCCACTCTCAATAAGTGGCTATCAGAAGTTTCCTAGGAGGACCATTTTTACTCCAGCCAGCCAGAAGGAGGAAATAACAGCCTCGTCCATACTACAGACCAGGAAGTAATAACTACCCTTCTAGGTATGTTCATCGGCAAACCTCAGCCACATGGCTGCAACTAATTGCAAATGAGACTGGGAAATGTGTTTTCACTGTGGCATCGGTAAGAAGGGATGAACATGAATCTGAGGGAATCAACAGGAGTGTCTACCATGCAGCTCAAACAGCTCTACCCTGACTTTTATTTAGGAGACTGTTATACCACATCCCCTCTTGTGGTATACAGAATTTTGGCACAAACTCAGGTGGGGAGATACTGTCCTTGTCAGCAGGTGACAAGATTGAGTAACTGTTTAACTCTTGGTAACTCAAAGTATGACAGAATGGAACTGTTGTTACCCATAAAATGTTTCTTAGCAGTGGGTGGGTGTTAACAAACCCAGGGACAAGGGAACAACAAGTGATCTAAAAATCAATGGAGAGGAGGGCGTAGGATGCCTGGTAGGGCTTAATCAAGGGCAATTAACTGGGAGAAATTACTGAAATCCCAATGAAGGCCGAACATGATGGTGGGATAAAAGGAAAGTAAAAGGAAATAGAGGAAAGAACTTGGAGGCAAAGGGCATTTCTAGAGGTCTAATACAGGCAGGTGCATATGTAAATATATTTATATATAATGATAGGGAAATAAATATATGTACACATATTTATATTTTAAGTATTAAGGTAGCAGACTCAAGTACTCCCTCAATGCAAGAACACTTTGTTCTAATAACTTGGCATTCTGTGATGCTCACCTTCCCAACATGATCAGTGAAGACAAAATGGGTGCAAAAGCAAATGTGATGAAGAAAGGTGAAGGTGCCCAGCTATCAGGATATTTACCATCTGGAGTCTTAAAGGCTTGAAGATAAACAAGTGGCCATCTAGCTGAGAAGCAACAAGTCCACATGGAAGAAGCATACCAGCCTGTGTGATCATTAGGTATCAATGGAATTGGGTATCAAGCATCAAAGACCCAGAACAAAAAATCATATCAATGTGAATGAGGGGGAGTGCGGAGTGCAGACTCAAAGCCCATCTGTAGACAATTGGCCATTCCCTTAGAGAAGGGTCACAAGGAAGAGACGAGCCAGTCAGGGTACAGTACAGCACCAATGAAACATACAACTTTTCCCTAGTTCTTTAATGTTCACCCCCCCCCCACTATTATGACCTCAATTCTACTTTACAAATCTGGCTAGACCAGAGCATGTACATGGGTACAGATAAGAGCTGGAAACAGGGAATCCTGTATAGATAAACTAACCCCTTAGGGCCAATGATGACAGTAGGGATACCAAGAGGGTAAGGGGAAGGTGGGGGGAGAAAGGGTGAACCGATCACAATGATCAACATATAACCCCATTCCTAGGGGGAGGGTGAAGGGAGACATCAGTCAGTGTAAGACAGAAAAATAAATGAAACTTTATAAATTTTCAAAGGTTCATGAGGAAGGGAGGGCGAGGCAGGGAGGGAAAATATTGAGGAGCTGATACCAAGGGCTCAAGTAGAAAGAAAACGTTTTGAAAATGATGATGGCAACAAATGTATAAATGTGCTTGGCACAGCGGATGTATGTGTGTATTTTGATAAGAGATGTATGAGTCCCCAGTAAAATGAAAAAAGAAAATACCGGGGCTTGGGTCAGGTACACCTTAATCCTCAAAGCAACATCTTAACTTTTTAACACTTTCACAAAGACTTTTGAGGCAAATGTGTTCAATACAGTACACCATTTGGTTTCTGGACATGCATTGCACGGGCATACATTGTGGATCTAAGTAAAATGAAATCCTTGACAACTTCAAAGTAAGAAAAAAATTCCTTAGCTGATTTTTCAGAATTAGATTGTCAGACCTTTCTTCTTTATTTGTCTTCATCTGAAGCCTCGCCTGAACTCTGCTCAGCATCTGGCAACAAACAGGCCTCCACTTGTTGGCTGAAAATTGAACTTGGGTGTCTCACAAGGAAGGAAAAAATTCTATCAGTGGACTACCACATCCCGCTGAATGTATGGTATACTTAAAATATCAGTAAACAGTGCAAGACTGCATGGAACTCTGCTAACTGATGCTAATATACCCTACGTCCTGGAACCACAGACCTGGGAGACATGAAATAGGAAAACCTCATAGGAGAGGGAGGTTGGTGCTGACCCTGGAAACCTTAGCAGATGTATTCGGCAGAAGCTCTAAGGCCCTTAGACTAAGGAGCATCCCTGGGAAGAAACCTCCAGAAAGTATGGCCTAGGCCAGGAGTCCGAAAGCTAGATGAAGTTTTTCCTGTTATCGGTTGTTTTATTTTGTAGTTGGGATTTCTTGGGGTTTGTTCTCAGGATTTCCTGATAATTCAAGGCATGTTACCTTGCCTTAATCAGCTGTAGTCTCTACCCACAGCTTGCTAACCAGTGTGCCCGTTATTGCTGCGCTACCACGTTGATCTTGTGGGCGCAGTGACAGCAGGCAGCCTCATTCGCTCGCCCAGCGTGCAGCACTAATGCTAGCCCATTCCAGATAGACTGCAAGGTGTTGAACACAGTGGGAAGAGCTCGTGGACCATCCAGGGGCAGGGGCATTAGCTGCGGGGGAGAAAACAGCCTGTTGTTTTCTAGGGTCTGCGATCACCTTACAAGAAATCATCGAAGTTAACACTTCTTGTTTGGGCTGAAGTAGTTTTTCTCTTCTTCCTTAGTCTCATGCCTCCTTTCCCACTTTTACCACCAATGCGATCTATTTCATAGGGTTGAAAAATCCACATCCAGAAGGCCATGGAGCAATTCCTCAGGCCTCAGGCCCCCCAGAGGTGCAGTGGTTACATGTTGGCCTGCTAACTGCAAGGTGGGTAGTTTGAAACCACCAGTCACCCCATGGGAGAAAGACAAGCCTTTTAGCTCCTGTCAAAAGTTCATCTTCGACACCCACAAGAGCAGTTCTACCCTCTTCTGTTAGCTCGCTATGAGTCCGAAGGGACTTGATAGTGGTAAGATCATTTTTAACTTTGTTTTTGAGCAATGAGGAATATAGAGAAAACCTGCACCTATGTGAGGTCATGGGGGCAGCTCACAGGAAGAGTTTAGATATGAGCATTTTGTTTATGGATCTTACTGGGGAGAGCAACAATGGACAGAATGGCAGGGAGACAGGGTGGAGGGGGGATTTCTGTGCATGAGGGGTGAACAGTGATAATTTTAAAAATCAGAAGGCTGCAGCTTCGTTTCCTCGGAGCTTTCAGCTGAGATTGGTGCGAATGCAAGTCAGACAATTGTAGACTTGGGTTGTTGTCTCTTCAGAGAAGGCGTCTTAGTTGTGTCCTGCTGCTATAACAGACACACCACCCAGGGGGCCCTTTAACGCATCGCATTGTACTTTCCCACAGGATGGAAGCTTAAATTCATGTGCCTGACCTAGGGAAAGGCTGTCTCTCAGGGTCAGCTCTTGGGGAAGGCAACGGCCTCTCTTTGAGCTTCTGGTCCTTGGCAAGCCTCACGTGACTTGGCATCCATCTTGCTCCATCTCTGCTCTTTTGCTACTTCCTTAATTTTCATATCTCACAAGAGACTAGTTTCAGGTACCGAACTCCAAGCTCACTGTTGAGTCAATGCTGACTCATAGTGACCCTATACAACCCCGTGTGGGACTAACTGCCTCTGTGAGTTTCTAGCCTGTACCTCTTACGGGGGTACACAGCCCCATCGTTCTCCCACAGAGCTTCCCTTGAGTGATACCCACACGCCTCCACGGCCTCTCTTCAGGCACTCTCCACGCCAACATGGCCGCACTCACACCACAAAGAAGCCCCGTCCCCAGCTGGGGTAGGAATCGTGGGTTTACTTGTTGGGATTTACAATTTGCAACACATATTTTGAGCGGACACAATTTAAATATGGGGTGGGAATCCATGAGAAGAATGTGGGTGAGAGGTCAGAAATGTAGGCTGGTTATAATTCTACCCTTCCCATTTGTTCCCACACTTGTACTTTCCTAGTTCTCTTTCTCTCAAGGTGTTTTTGTCTAGCTCCCTTTATTCCGTTTCCCTCCGTTGTCAGGTTCATTGCACCCAGCTTTGGAGGTGAGCGCTCTGTAGCCAGAAGAGGGCAGTATTCGGAAGTGATGAAACAAGGCCTCCTCCTGCAGTTAGGTTCTCATTTGTCCCGTTGTCATAGGAGCACTTTATAAAATACATGTGACTGTATTTTTTCCACAAGTGATACCACAGGACTCCCCATATTTCTCTCACCTTATTTAAAGGAATAATTACAAATATTTGATATATCGTTATCAACCTGTCTTTATTACCAGTCAAGTTTTGCCCAGTTTTCTAACAAAACTTATCAGAATACCAAATCAAAACCAAACTCACTGCCATAGGGTTGATGCTGGGTCATAGTGATCCTAGGACAGGATAGAACTGCTCCCATGAGTTTCCAGGACTGCAACGTTTATGGGGTAAAAGTGCCCGTGAAGTTCCAGAAAGCAGAAAGGTCTGGAGTAGCAGAGCAATGCATAATCACTACACTACCGGGGCTCCCCAACACGATGAGAATGGTCCACAAAACAAAAGTCAGTGGGGAGAGCAAGTGGTCAAAATTCACTGTGATGCAAAGATGAGGAGGTAAAGGGGGGTGGTGTGTGGGGATACAGGGAAATCAGAGGCTAGAAAGGAAACATCCAGAGAGAGTGAACGAGAATGATAGCACATCATGGAAATGGAGCTGACATCACTGAATAAATTGTGTAAAAATTGTTAATGAGGATCTAATCTGATGCATCACCGTTCACCTTATACACAATAAAAATTTATTTTGTCAGAAAAGGGGGAAACCCCCACGTGCATGCCACACACACACACACACACACACACACACACACACACACACACTGTGGCATATGGGGTATGAGAATCCGGACAGTGTGCTCAAACATAGTTGGGTTTTAATTCGCTTAAGAATGGTTTGGCCATGCAGGGAAAGCACTGAGGATATGTGGGAATGTTGCTGATGCCAGACCCTAAAGCAAATACAAAGAGGGTTGTTGACGAGGTAGGGAACAGAACTGACTTGAATCCTTGACCTAAGTTTAGAAATCACATTGAAAAATCCTGCACAAAGTACTTCCCTACTGGCATCTTGAGATTCACAGTCATTTGGGGGACAAAGGGTCCTACATTTTCATTTTGCATTGAGTTCTGCAAATTATGACCCCAGGCCTGGTAAGATGGCGAATGATGTGGAGTAGATTGTTGTAAGGTGCTGCCGAGTGGGTTCAGACTCGTAGCGACCCTGCATACAACAGAAGGACATACTGCCCAGTCCTGCTCCATCCTCACAAGTGTTCTTATGTTTAAGCCCATTGGTGCAGCCTCTGCGTCAGTGTGTCCTCCTTTTCTCTCCCTGTACTTTACCAAACTGGTCCTTCTCCAGCCAACAGACAACATGTCCAACGTCCATGAGATGGAAAGAATGGGACTTTGCAGCACCATTTGTGGATGAGCCTCCAGGATGCCTCATGAGGTCTGGCTACAGTAAACAGTAGTGTCTCACCCAGAGACCGCTGTTGGGTTCTTCCCGGTTGATTCCAACTCATAGGGACCTAATGTACACCAGAACGAATCACTGCCCAGTCCTGCTTCATTCTCGAGAACATTCTATGGCTGAGCCCATTGTGGCAGCCACAGTGGCAATCCATCTTCTAGAGAAACTTCTGTATGACTGTCCCTCTGCCCAGCATGATGTCTTTTTCAAAGACTGGTCTCTCCTGGTAACATGTCTAAAGTGAGTAAAATGAAGTGTCTCTATCCTCGCTTCTAAGGAGCATTCTGGCTGTACTGCTACCAAGACAGATTTGCTTGTCCTTTTGGCAGTCTGTGGAACTTTGAATATTCTTCACCAGCACCAAATTCACATCAATGAAGCTCTCTGTTCCCATAAAGAATTACATTTTCAGGAAAATGTAATTCTGTCCTATAAAGTTGCTATGAGTTGGAATCACCTGGATGGCAGTGAGTTCAGTTTTTAGTTTTAGATTATATAAAAGGCTCTATTATTGGACACTCCATTTTACTCTACTGGCCTATTTTACTGTCTGCAATGTCCCCATGTTATTTACATGAATATATACAACTTTAGTGTTTATTTTGATGGTGAATGCATTTGATTTTCCCCCCCTGGCTGTTCTCATGTATTCTCTGACATAAATTCCAAAATCAAGCTTGTTAAAGAACATAAACAATTCTGCTAGGATATGAATTTTTATTGGGTAAAATTGAAAAATTCTTTTAGGAAGAATCAGCAGTTTTACAATATGGACTCCTTCCTCTGGGAACACACTTTTTCCCCCCTTTCTTTAATTTAACATGTAGATTTTCAATTCTGAATTCGATTCACCCATCCACCCTAATTTCATTGTTTTGCTAATAATAACTTTAATCATTTATTTATTTAGTGGCACATTTGCTCTTGGTATGACACGCTTGGTATTTCCTTGCTCACAGTTGTGCATGCTTTCACTTCTGAGGGCCAGTGAAATGATGAAAACCTGATGGTGTGAAAACAAAGTGAAACAAAAAACTTGCAGTTTTTTGTAGCTTACATTTTCTAACTCCGCGGAATTTCTCGTCCTGACCTAGATCTATGTTGCTAAATCGAATCATTTCTGTTCTCAAGGACTCTGGAGGAGACCTGGATAGTTTTTCTTTAGGCCCCAAAGGTGTTCATATCACTATCCCCTCTGTAATCAGTGACAATATAAAACCATGTAAAATTAAATGCAAGCATCATTGCAAATCAATGGACATTTGGGAAAGCAGTCCACACAGTTGACCACACTTTTTATGAAACTGAAGCTTCCAGCTCTACTCACCATGCTAAAAAAAGGATTCTCTGTTCAGCCAATTCACTTATTCTCCTGTCCAAGGCTAATCAAGGCACATGATTAATAATATTCCCTTAAAATTGCATCCTGGGAAGTGTTTTTACTTAGATTTAATGAAAAACACACTTGGGATCAGCTGAGTACCATGGAGAAGTGGTTAGTTATTATCCTTGTCTGTGAACCAGCATGAATCTAAAGTGTACTTGGTGCTGAAGGCTAAAGTTTCTATTTCATTTTCATCCTTTTGAGACCATCCAAACAGAACCCCAAAGATGGACTAATGTCAGAGGATATGCAGCATGTCCAAAAGCCGGCAGTCCAGAGATCTGTGTCTCCTCCTGAAACGATGGGGTCCAGCAGGTGGCAATAGAGGCTCTTGTCTTCCCTCTGTGTGCAGGCATTAAGTCCCTCAGAGCTTTAACTCCTCACTCAGGAGAAGTACAATTTCACTGACCTATGCTCCACCACTTCTTAAGGCCCCCTGTCGCACTGCAGTTAGCGACTGGGCTGTGAACCACCAAGTCAAGGCTCCTCGGGAGAAAAGCTAGTCTGTCTACTCTTATGAGGTGTACAGTTTCAGAAGCACTCCTTAGGGTCACTGTGTCAGCATTAGCTTGATGTCACTGGGTTTGGTTTTTAGTCTGGTACAATCATTAACTGAGTCCTCGTGGTTAAAGCGCTCAACTATTAACTGAACAATTTGGTAGCTTGAACCCATTAACTATTTTGTGGGGGAAAGGTATGGTGCTCCGTTTCCATAAAAGGTTTGCACCCTGGGGAAACCTATGAGCACTTCTACTCAATCCTATAGGGTTGCCAGGAGTCCAAATCTACTCATTGGCCATGGTTCTCATGGAACCAAGGGCAGGGGAAGGCAGCGTGCAGGTGGAGGGACAGACACTTGTGCACAAAATCTGAGTGATCGAGACGGACTTTTCTGTCCCAAGTTCTTGAAGACTTCTATTCATAAAGAACTTGAAGGTTTCAACAGCGTCTGTGTATGCTACTGTTGGAGGAACTTTGGCTTTCAGTTGGGGAAGGATAATACAATTTTAACCATCGATAGCTTTCAGCTTAACAGCAAGGTTCTTAGCAGACCATTCGGTATTACTTAGTATTTCAAAGGGAGCTCATTGAAATCCGTGCACTAATCATGACTGCTATTAAAAAAAGAACTTGGAAAACTCCCAAGTATTTTCATACAGGACACTGAGAGAGAACTACGATGCTACTCACAAGGAAGATTCGGGGAACAGGAGCTTTGGATTAGGGGGCACCAAAATGAAAAACAAGATGAATCGATACGCTGTTTCCAGAGATCCTTCCTGCAAGGAGACGGCATTTCCTTTACGGTCGTTATTTTATGTTGCTTCACTTAAAGTGTCGTTGTTGTTGCTAGGTGTTACTGAACCCATTCTGACCCATGGGAACCTTCTGCAAACCGGAACGAAACGCCGCCCAGTTCTGTGCCATCCTCACAGTTGTTCCTAGGCTGAGCCCGTTGCTGCAGCCAAGGTGTCAGACCCTTTGCTGGAGGGCCTTCCTCTCCGTAGCTGCCCCTTCGCTTTACCAGACCTGATGCCCTTCCGCAGGGACTGGCATGTCCCGACGACATGTCCAAAGTATGTAAGGTGAAAATCTCACCATCTTTGCCTTTGACGAGCACTCTGCACTATGGTATTTCACCACTGTTCTCCATCACCGTAGTTCACACTCCTTCCCGTCTTCCCTAGTCAATGTCTACTTTTCACATATATATGAGGCAACTAAAAACATCAAGGCTTGGGACAGGCACACCTTAGTCCTTAAAGCAAGGGTGCTCAATACATCGATCGTGATCTACTAATTGATTGCAAATGTAGTGTCGGTGGATCGCCTAGCATTAAAAAAATAGACGGAAGCCTAGCATCAATCCCTTCATTTAATCGATGTAGAGCGCAGCCAATCAGATGCAACCTTAGGTGTCAAACGCATGCGCAAACAACTGCACAAAGTGCAGCAAAACGGACAAGCTAAGTTATCGCCAATTTTAAGACCATGTTTTTCTCTCAAACGTAAGAAAGGGTATTAAAATGGGTGGGGGAGCTGGACCAAGTAAGAAGACAAAAACGTATCACTTCCATACGGAATGGGAGATTTTGACACTACAAGCCAACCTTCAGCTGAAGTCCAGAGCGCATGGACAGTTCTGGAACTTACTCGCAGAGGAAAGTATCCAAACATGAGAAAATGTGCTACCTCTTTGACTGCATGATTCAGCTCTAGTTATTGATGTGAGTCAACCTTTCCCACAGAAAGATCATGGAGTCCAAGTAGTGTTCCACCACAACTGATGATCTTTCGGAATGTGCTAGAGGCTGGCTGTCAGCAGCTACTGTCAGGATTATGCATCCCTGGCTCCCATTTGACTTTCATTCAGTGCAAGTCATCAGAGCAAACTCAGATAAAGACAAAAAATGTACATAGTTAATTGTGTTGTGCTGTGCAATATGGACTCATGTGATCATGCAAGGTACATAAGCATACATTGTACATATAAAGAATTCTCAGTGCACTATGAATAAATGTAATACATATATGTTTTGCATTTTTGTAGTTGGTAGGTTGTTTTGACTTGATCGTTTTATAAGTAGCTCGCATGCCAAAAAAGTGTGAGCACCCCCGCCTTAACATAGTATCTTTGCTTTTTCATTCTCTAAAGATGTCTTGTGTAGCAGATTTACCTATTTTCTTTTGATCTGTTGCCTGCTGCTTCCATGAGCATTGGTTGTTGATCCAAAGAAGACAAACTCCTTCCTGGACAATTTCAACCTTTCTTTTTTTTTTTTTAAATTTTAACAATTTATTAGGGGCTCATACAATTCTTATCACAGTTCATACATATACATACATCAATTGTATAAAGCACATCTGTACAGTCTTTGCCCTAATCATTTTTTTCTCCTCTTTTCTTTTTTTACATTTTATTAGGAACTCATACAACTCTTATCTCCATCCATACATATACATACATCAATTGTATAAAGCACATCCATACATTCCCTGCCCCAATCATTCTCAAGGCATTTGCTCTCCACTTAAGCCCCTTGCATCAGGTCCTCTTTTTTTTCCCCTCCCTCCCCTTTCCCCCCTCCCTCATGTGCCCTTGGTAATTTATACCTCGTTATTTTGTCATATCTTGCCCTATCCGGAGTCTCCCTTCCCCCCTTCTCTGCTGTCCCTCTCCCAGGGAAGAGGTCACATGTGGATCCTTGTAATCAGTTCCCCCTTTCCAACCCACTCACCCTCCACTCTCCGAGCATCGTCCCTCACACCCTTGGTCCTGAAGTTATCATCCACCCTGGATTCCCTGTACCTCCAACCCTCATATGTACCAGTGTACAGCCTCTGTCCTATCCAACGCCTGCAAGGTAGAATTCGGATCATGGTAGTTGGGGGGAGGAAGCATCCAGGATCTGGGGAAAGCTGTGTTCTTCATCGGTACTACCTCGCACCCTAATTAACCCATCTCCTCTCCTAAACACCTCTATGAGGGGATCTCCAGTGGCCGACACTTGGGCCTTGGGTCTCCACTCTGCATTTCCCCCTTCATTTAATATGGTATATATATACATATACACATATATACACATACATACACACACTTATATCGTTGTTTTTTTTTTTTTGCATGATGCCTTATACCTGGTCCCTTGGCACCTCGTGATCGCACTGGCCGGTGTGCTTCTTCCATGTGGGCTTTTTTGCTTCTGAGCTTGATGGCCGCTTGTTCACCTTCAAGCCTTTAAGACCCCAGACACTATCTCTTTTGATAGCCGGGCACCATCAGCTTTCTTCACCACATTTGCTTATGCAGCCATTTGTCTTCAGCGATCCTATCATGGAGGTGTGCAGTCAATGATATGATTTTTTGTTCTTTGATGCCTGGTAACTGATCCCTTCGGGACCACTCGATCACACAAGCTGGTGTGTTCTTCCATGTGGACTTTGTTGCTTCTGAGCTAGATGGCCGCTTGTTTATCTTCAAGCCTTTAAGACCCCAGTCACTATCTCTTTTGATAGCCGGGCACCATCAGCTTTCTTCACCACATTTACTTGTTCACCCACTTTGGCTCCAGCCGTTGTGTTGGGAGAGTGAGCATCATAGAGTTCCAATTTAATAAAAGAAGGTATTCATGCATTGAGGGAGTGTTTGAGTAGAGGCCCAAGGTCCTTCCGCCACCTTAATACTTAACCTATAAATATAGACACATAGATCTATTTCCCCATCCTCCTATATATATTTGCATGTACATGTCTTTGTCTAGACCTCCATGAATGCCCTTTGACTCCTAGCTCTTTCCTCCATATCCCTTGACTTTCCTCCTGCCCTACTACCATGCTTCATCACCACCTGGGCTAGAGTATACCTCTTCTCTAAGCAACCTTACCCTTGATCATTTCCCACCATGCCTGCCACTCCCCCTTCTCTACCATTTGGGGTCCCAAGTTTTTCACTTGTCCCTGGGTTTGTTAACACCACTTCCTTACCCCCCCTACCCCCCCACCCCAAGTCCCCCGGGAACTGTCGGTCCCGTTGTTTTTCCTCCAGATAGTTCATCCAGCCTGTCCTATTCAGACAGACCTGTGGAGTCACTAACATGCACGAAAACAAGACAGAGGAAAACAAAGCAACACTATACAACCAGACAACAAAACAACAAAAACAAACCACTGACAAAGAACAGAACAAAACAGTTCACAAGAGAAAAGCTTGTAGTTAGTTCAGGGATCGTTTGCTGGCCCTTAGGAGCGTTTTCCAGTCCAGTCTGTTGGGGCACCACGCCCTGGCCCCAAAGTCCACTTTCAGCATTCGCTGGGGACCTTGCCACTCCATTCCCTTGCTGTTTCGCTGCACTCCCCCAGTGATTTGCCTCGGTGTGGTGGGATCAGGTCAGGTGCAATTCCCACACTGTGTCTCCGGTGCAGTCCCCTGTATCGCCCTTAGTCACTGAGGGGCATCATGTCTCATAGTAGGGCCAGCCATGTTGTTCTCTCTGTGGACTGGCTGCTCTACTCAGGAACATCATCATCACGGCCTGGTGGGCCAGGCTGTGCTCCACTCTCTCCTCCTGCCCCTTCATCTGCTTCCGTGTGCTCTGATCAGATATGTCCATCTCCCGGAGCTGCAGAGTCAATGTCATCCTTTGGAATAAATTCTTTTCGGGGGAGGGGCAGGAATCCACTTAATTTATGGTGCTGGGGCCAGCCTCCCAGACCTCTCCACTGGTTCCCTCCTCCATGCCGGGATATTGCATTCACACCTTGCAACACTGGGTTGAAGTCTGGTCCCACTTTCCCTGTGGAGATATAAACAATACCCTCCCCTTGGGTGGATTAATGCCCCATGACCCCACTACCCTTTTCTTCCTTATATTCATCCTTTTGTTTTCCTTTCCCCACCTCCTCCACCATTGTCTACCATGTACATCCCTGGTTTTGGTCTGGTCTCTTCCATACTAAAGCAGATGCCCTCTTTAACAAGTGGTGCTGGAAAAAATGGATATCAACATGCAGAAAATGAAGCAAGACCCTTATCTCACTCCATGCACAAGAATAAACTCAAGGTGGATCACAGACCTTGAAGTTAAACTCCAAACTATTAGGGCCATCAGTGAGGGAATTGGGACCAACTTGAGAACTTTGGCGCAGGGAATACACAGGCTATCAGAAATAGGGAAGGACACAAACACAGAGGAGGCACAAATCGACAAATGGGATATACTGAAGATAAAACACTTGTGTACATCTAAAGAATTCACCAAGAGAGTAATAAGAGAGTCCACAGACTGGGAAAACATCTTTAGCAATGACACATCAGACAAAGGCCTTATTACTAAAATCTACAGTACTCTGCTAGCTTCCAAAAAGAAAAAAACCAATAGCCCACTTGAAAGGTGGGCAAAGGACTTGAACAGAAGTTTCACAGGGGCAGAAATCTGAATGGCCAACAAACATATGAGAAAATGTTCCCGATCTTTAGCCATAAGAGAAATGCAAATTAAAACAACAATGAGGTACCACGTGACACCCTCAAAGGTAGCCCAATTCAAAAAATCAGAAAGCAACAAATGTTGGAGGGGCTGTGGGGAGACAGGAACTCTCATCCACTGATGGTGGAACTGTAAGTACGTACAGCCACTATGGAAATCAATCTGGCGATACCTAAAACAGATGGAAATAGAGTTACCATATGACCCAGCAATCCCCCTACTGGGCATATACCCAGAAGAGGCAAGAAACAAACCAAGACCAGACATCTGTGTTCCAATGTTCATTGCGGTACAGTTCACAATTGCAAGGAGTTGGAAGCAACCCAAATTTCCATCAACTGACGATTGGATTAAAAAACTGTGGTATATACATACAATGGAATACTACGCATCACTAAAAAGCAGTGATGAACGTATGAGGCACATAGCGGCATGGGAAGAACTGGAGGAAATCATGCTAAGCGAAGTAAGTCAGGCACAAAAGGACAAGTACAACATGAGTCCGCTGAGGTAAGAATTAAAAAAAATTTTTTTTAAAGCAAAAGTGGCATAGGGAAAAAAGCTACTGTATACAAACATTTTAGGGGTGAAGACGGTGTAGTATGGAAGAGACCAGATCAACCTTTCTTTATTTATCATCATATTACCTACTGGTGCAATTGTGAGGACTTGAGTCTTCTTGACATTGATTCACAATTCATACTGAACACTGCAATACTTGATCTTCATCATCAAATGCTTCAATTCCTCCTCACTTTCAGCAAGTAAGATTTCATTATCTGTATATCACAGGTTGTTGATAAGCCTTCCTCCAATCCTGACGCCACATTCTCCTTCACGCTATCCAGATTCTCAGAGTCTTTGCTCAGCCTACAGATTGGATAAATGTGAGAAGCTACAACCCTGTTTCAGACCTTTCTGATTTTAAACTATGCAGTCCCTTGTCCTTTTAACACAGCTGCCTCTTGATGTATGTGCACTTCTTCATGAGCATAATGAAGCGGTGTGGAATGCGCATTCTTCTCAAGGATATCCATCGTGTGATATGATTCACACAGTGGAATGCCTTGGGATAGTCAATAAAACACAAACAAACTTTTTGTTATTGACATTCCCTTCCTTCAACCAAGACCCAGCAGAGAACAGCAGTGATATACCTTCTCCCGTGTCCATTTCTGAACATAGCTTGTGTTTCTGCAGCTCCTGTTCATGTCCTTCTACAACCATTTTTTTATGGTCTACTGCAAGATTTTACTTGTGTGTAATATTAATGATACTGTTCTATAATTTGAAAATCCTGTTGGTCACTTTTCTTTGGAATGGGTACAAATGTGGATCTCTTCCCTTTAGACGGCCAAATAGCTGTCTTCCCATTTCCTTTGTGGGTGAGTGCTTCCAGTGCTTCATCGACTTGTTGAAATATTGGTATCTGTCACTTCCGGGAGTCTTGTTTTTTACTAATGTCTTCATTACGGCTTGCACTTCTTCCCTCAGTATTATCTGTTCTGGATCCCAGGCTACGTCTTGAAATAGTTGACTGCCAGCCAGTTCTTCTTAATGCAGGGATGCTACATAATGCTTCCATCTTTTTGTGATGTTTCCTGTATTGTTCAATATTTTGCCATAGAATCTTTTTATACTGCAACACAAGGTTTGATTTTTCTTGAGTTCTTTCAGTTTAAGATATGCTGGGTGATTCTTTCATTTTGGCTTGCTAATTCTAGATTGTGGAACATTTCATTTTAATGTTTTACTTTGTCTTCTCAAGCTGCCTTTTGAAAGTTTTGGTTCAGCTTTTTGACTTCATCATTTTTCACTTCATCCATTTACCTTAGCTGTTCTGTAATTAAGAGCAAGTTTCAGAGTCTCCTCTGAAATCCTCTTTGATCTTTTCTTTCTTTCTTGTTTTCTAATGATCTTGTTTCCCATCATGTATAATATTCCTGATGTCATCCCACAAATTATTATCTCATCATTAGTGTTCAATATGTCAAATTCTTGAGATGTTCTTGAAATTTAGGTGGGATTTTCTCAAGGTTATCTTTTGTTTCTTGTGGACTTGTTTTAATTTTCTTCAACTTCAACCTGAACTTATACATGAGCAATTGATGGTCTGTTCCACAGTCAACACATAGCCTGGCTTTTAGTTGCTGAAACTGAATATCCCTATCATCTCTTCCTATAGATGTAATCGATTTGATTGCTGTGAATTCCATCTGGAGAAGTCCGTGTGTATAGTTGCTTGTGGTGTTGTCAGAAAGAGGTATTTGAGATGAAGACCAACTCATTGGTTTTGCTAAATTCTATCATGTGGCCTCTAACTTTACTTCTATTACCAAGACTATAATTTCTTTTTTTTAAATCATTTTACTGGGGATTCAAACAACTCTGATCACAATCCATACATACATCAATTGTGTCAAGCACATTTGTGCATTTGTTGCCATCATCATTCTCAGAACATTTGCTTTCTACTTGAGCCCTTGGTATCAGCTCCTCATTTTCCCTCCTCCCTCCCTGCTCCCCTTCTCCCTCACGAACCCTTGATTATTTATAAATTAGTATTATTTTGTCATATCTTACACTGTCCGATGTCTTCCTTCACCCACTTTTCTGTTGTCCATCCCCCAGGGAGGAGGTCATATGCAGATCCTTGTAATCAGTTCCCCCTTTCTACCTTCCCTTCCCTCCACCCTCTCTAACTACTGCTCTTTCCTTTCTGTTTCCAACTTTTTCATTCCAATCACCAATACTTATCAATGCATCTTGATTGCATGCTTGATAAATTTCAGACTGAAGGAGTTGGTAGGATTATTCAATTTCTTCATTATTAGCATAAATTTGATGCATAAATTTGAATAATAACTATTAACTGGATTTCCTTGTATGCATATAGATATTATCCTGTAACAGACAGCATTATACTTCAATAGATCTTGAAGTGCTCTTTTGATGATAAATGTGATACCTTTCTCCTTGAATTTTTCTTCTCATCACAGTAAATGATACAATTGTTTGAATCAAATGGTTCATACCAGTCTGTTTCAGCTCGCTAATGTCTAGGATGTTGATCTTTATGCATTCCATTTCACTTTTGATGACTTCTAATTTTTCTAGGTTGATACTTTGTACATTCCAAGTTCCAATTATTAATGGATATTTACAGCTGTTTCTTCTCATTTTGAGCCATGCACCTATACAAATAGAGGTCCTGAGGGCTTTACTCCACCCACATTATTATGGTTAACTCTACTTTGAGAAGGGAGCTCTTTCTCAGGCATTTTGGGTGCCGTTCTGACCTGAGCGGCTTATCTGCTGGCATGACATTTGACAATATTCCAGTGCTATTCATGGATTCTTCAGCATCTGACAATGTTTCATTCACACTCATAAGATTTTCAGTGGTTAACTTCTCAGAATTGGACACCCTAGTTTTCCTTTGTCATCCGTTCTTAGTCTGAGAGCTTCGTAAAAACTTGCTCACTTTGGGTGACCCTGCAGATATCGAAATACCAGTGCCACAGCTTCGAGCATCACACAACACACAAGTCAACATGGTACAACAACCGCTAATAATAGCTAATCAAATGTCAAGGTAAAACAAGTAATAGATTATCTTTGAGTTCTTCATAATCAGAATATAACAATTTCCTGGAGAGTGGGAACTTTTCCTAATTTATCATTGAAATTCCCAAACCTAGAATAATGTCTGACATTATCCTAATTGTCATTACTTGTGTGAAGATCCTGAGTATTTTAAATATACATGGCCTTCAGTATACATTGTAGCATATACAAGAAATTGAAGCCAAGGTCACTACCCTCAAGGAGTACATAATGCAATTGAAGAAACCCATAATCCTGTCTTTCCCCTTTCCTTCCCTCACCCCCCACAAACCAGTCATGTTGCTGCTTCAGATACTCGATACCATGGTCAAATACTAATTCATGTCACAGGCTGAGGATCTCAGATGGCAGAGTGCACAGGGAGGGTTGCAACTCACTGAGGCATGAAAGGAGGATGGTATTTCAATAGGTGACCGAGGGACAGACAGTCAAACTCAGATTAGTCAAAAAATAAAGACCAAGGATTCTGGATATAGGAGTGGAAATGTTAATAGGACAAGGTCAGATGGAGAGGGAAAATGAATATTGTGGAGGAGAAATAAAATACTTGATTATTATGGGATTCCGTCATATGCCACCCAGATCCCTACTCAGCACGAAAGCATTCACACTCCCAAATCTGTGAGTGCTGACAGCTGAAGAGTCTCAGTTCAGCACCTTTCAGAAGTTGTCTTCACCTGAAGAGACCCATCTGGCCCAAGGTACCCTCACTTCCTAGAGGCACTTGCATCTAAGCAGGGATTGATTTGAAGGGGTCACGGATGAGTCCTCTGGGTGTAATGGAAGGACAGCTCTGCAAGGTCATCCTGGCCGCAGCTCGCCCTGTGGGATTTCCACGGCCTCTGTTGTTATCTGTCACCACCCCTGTGTTAGTTCGGGTGGACTAGAAAAAAAAATCCATGGACACACATGTGTATAAGGAAGAGGTCTATATACAAAAGCAATTGAACATTGAGAAAACATCCCAGCCCAGTCCAATTCAAGTCCATAAGTCTGATAGTAGCCCATATTTCCAATATCAATCTATAAGGTCCTCTTTAGACTCAGGAAACGCATGCAATGATGCTAAATTCAGAAGACCACAGGCCACTGGGTAGAAAGTCTTTGGATCCAGTGTCATTGGAAATATCTCAGCGCTGGCAGGGGTCTCTCTGTGGCTTCTCCAGCTTCCGAGGTCTGGTTGCCACCACGTGGCTTGTCTTCTGAAATGTCTCCCAGGGAGTGGCAGAGAGAGAGAGAGAGAGGTGTCTTCTACCTCCAAGGAGGAAGTACCAGATTTCCCAGAATTCTCAGGAGAAGGCCATGTCCACAGAAGCCTCATTGGCTATTTCCAGATTGATAGCTCACTCTCCACCCCTCCATTCTTAATCCTTAAATTGACACCAGATTAGGTGACTACCAGAGGCCCAACCCCCTCTGCTCTGAGCCATGCTTCTTCCATGCCCCAATATTTCCTACATGAAAACATCCCCCACTCAAATCTGCTCTGGGACAGATAAGAATGAGCTACACGAGTAAAGCAAAGACCACAAAGGCCAACAAGACCTTAGATCTGTTAGAAGAGGAGAAATGAGTCTTTAAAGACTTCTCACGAGGAGAATGACAGGCTTGGGAGGATTTGGCCTGGTCACGAGATGGAGGCTAGGAAAGGGCAAAGAGCCTGCATTTGGAGAGCCCAGAATTGCTTTAAGCAATCCAGCTAGACTGTCTATGGAGTTCTTCTCTGGAACACCACTGTCTAGACCCCAGAATGTTTGTCTGGAAAATATCTATTACTTGGAAGCCCAGCTCAGGACTCTGAGCTACAAGGCTAATGAGCAAAAGGGAGTGGAATTCCTTCCCTGGCTCTCCTTCAACCAGGATGACTTGAATTGAGATGAGTTTGAGGAGTAGCCAGCATTCAGGAATAATTTCTAAGTTTCCTGAAGGAAAAGTTCAGCCCTTCCTGACCTTTCACAATGTGGAATTGGGGTTGTGAAGCAAGAAACAGCGGAAAAGGAGACTGCACCCTCGCACACAAACGACCACATCGGCCCCATTCTTCCCAGCAAAAGTTAACGTGTGCTGGTGGGATTGGCCACATAATTAACAGTCAGGGCACAGAATAATCTCTCAGCGGGGAGAAAGAGAAACACAGAAACTAGGGCAGAGGCTAAGGGTAGCTAAGTGAAGATGAGAAACTATTCAAATCATTGATCAGGAATATCCTTCATTATTCGAAGGTACTTTTCTACACACAGCTTACCTAATAGTTAGGATTTTTTCTCCACAATGTGCCACGAGGATCCCTCATAAGAAGTATCGGGCATCAAAGAACAAAAAATGAAATAATTGAGAATGAGGGGGAGTGAAGATTGGGGACCCAAGACCCATCTATAGGCAACTGGACATCCCCTTACAGAAGAGCCGCAGGGAGATGAGCCAGTCAGGGTGCAGTGTAGCAACGATGAAACATACAACTTTCCTCTAGTTCTTAAATGCTTCCTCCTCCCACTATCATGATCTCAATTCTACCTTACAAATCTGGCTAGTCCAGATAATGTACACTGATACAGATAGGAAATGGAAACACAGGGAATTCAGGACAGATGATCCCTTCAGGACCAGTGGTGTGAGTGGCGATAGCAGGAGGGTGGAGCGAAGGTTGGGTAGAAAGGGGGAACCGATTACAAGAATCTACATATAACCTCCTCTCTGGGGGACGGATAACAGAAAAGTGGGTGAAGGGAGACATCGGACAGTGTAAGATATGACATAATAATAATAATTTATAAGTTATCAAGGGTTCATGAGGAAGGGGGAGCAGGGAGGGAGGGAAGAGGGGGTAATGAGTAGCTGATACCAAGGGCTCAAATAGAAAGAAAATGTTTTGAGAATGATGGCAACAAATATACAAATGTGCTTGACACAATGAATGGATGTATGGATTGTGAGTTGTACAAGCCCCCAATAAAATTATTTTTAAAAGTAGTCAAATCCTTCCAGTCTGCTTTTGATTTTGTTTAAAAAAAAAACATAAAACTACAACAAAACTTGCAGCCCTGGAGTCAATGGTGACACATAGCGACCTCCTGTGGGTTTCCAAGACTACAACTGTTTATAGGAGTAGAAAGCCCGGTTGGAGCTGCTGGTAGTTTCCAACTGCAGACCATGCAGATGTCCACGCCTACCCCAACCTGTCCCCAAGAGCATATTCCTCTAGGGCTCTTGATTTTATTATGGCACTGGAAATAACAAATGATCACATTTCTTAGATGTTGATCACTATTAGAATGATGTCCATGTAACAAAATCTACACGTAAATCTATCAATGTGGTCAAGGAGAGTCCGAAATCCTTGTGTTGCTTGGAGCAGTTCTGAAAGCGTGGACTGAATATTTAAACAAAGACTTTCTTTTAATCATTTTATTGGGGGCTCATACAACTCTTATTACAATCTATACATACATCTATTGTATCAAGCACATTTGTCCATTTGTTGCCATCATCATTCTCCTCCCGTTTTCTCCTTTGCACAACGAAGTTCATAACAGCATCTCAAGGGAATGGAGCTAGAAATTAATAAAAGAATTCACTGGGCTCAACAAAATACCTATCACTCTATAAAAGTCCTGGGATAGATTTGCACATGCTTCATGATGGAGGAGGATATACTGAGTGAGAAGAGGGATCTCACAGGAGAAGCGAGAGGGACAAGTGTCCTTGGGATGCCATCATTGAATGCCTCCCCCTGAGTGCCCATGGGTGACAGGATTGGGAAACCTCAGCCATCGACAGAGCAAAGCAGGGGCACATCCTCTCTGGAGCCACTGGTCTTGTTGTAGACGTCCCTAGAGACATGCAATTTATTTTATCTCAAGTGTATAGCTTATAGAGTGACTCGGCTTCTGATAGACTGCAGGTACCTTCTGGTGAGACTGAAGCAATTTTCTCAAGTTTTGCTTAATCAGAATAATTCACTCTAAGTGCCAAGTCTGCATAAATAGTTCCAGACAGATGAAACAGTTTATAAATCCTGAAGAGCTTTTTATTATTCCTTGAAAAATCTTTACACTTACTATCTCTATCCCCCGAGGGCCTGTTGTCTGTGAAGGGCCCTCACGCTAAAGAACAAAGACAGGCAATGCTTTTAAAAACACACACACAGAAAACCGATGTCATGGCCCTGGACAACTGAGGCTGCCCTTCTCCCATTTGGCTTTAGTATAGAATGCTTCAGCTAAAGCAGGAGTAAGCGATCTTTGTGGGATTTCAAGGCCAACATTACTGGCTTTTTACATGACAGGCGACAAATGGCTGTTTCTCTCTCTCTCTCTCCCTTAGCCTGACACTTCTAAACTGGCTCTGTGTCTCCTTAGGCCTTGGGGAATAACAAAGCACTTCCTTGTTAAGCAGAGTTAAAGCAGTCTTTGAAATGGTTATTTGGAACTGAGAAAGCTCATGGTAGGAATAAATGAAAGAGAAATTATTTACCTTGGCCCAAATTACAATTCATTCTGATAAGTCAGAGGAATCACATTCTTGGGACATCCTCATCCCTGGTTTCATGTCAACCTTTCAATCCCACGGCTCATATCAAAGCCAGTTGATAGAAGGGTTTTTCATCCCCGGTCTGTTTTGCTAACTGTACATCAGAGTTTCTGGATGTCTTATCCAGTCCTCCTGACAGCGTGTGAGCCGGGTAGAATATTGAAGGATATATTTGGGTCTAGCTTTGTGCACAGCTTGTATAACAATTACCGTATATACTCGTGTATAAGCCAAGTTTTCCAGCATGAAAAATGTGCTGATAAACTGGGGTTTGGCTTATACACGGATCAGTGGTACCCCAGCGGGGTGTAACTTCTCACTGGGCTCCCTCCTCCCCCCCTCTCCAAGGTAACTAGATGTGCACCTGTTATCTCGCAGGTGATTGCCTGTTTCTTCACTGTTTATTCAAAGCCCTGCTGACACTGCAGGGTTTTGAATGTTTGTTTACTCACATCTAACCAATCAGAGACGCCCTACGATGTGGATGGCTCCAATTCGCAGAAGCAACCATAGTGATTCACTTACACTGGCAGCTGAACTGGTAAGGATGTGTCTGTGGCTGTGCTCTGTCTCTCCCCTCTGGTCTCTGTGTTAATTCACATCTTGCTTCCCCCTGCCCACACAGATTGTCCCCCCTCCTCCTGGCTAACAAGTGGAGACGAAGGGGTGGGAAATTACCATAAAAGTTCTTTTCCAACGTCTTGTTGTTTTTTTATCCAATTAGAAATGGATACTCTTGAACCAAAACAAAAATGCCGGTCATATGAGGCTGGTTTCAAAATGAAGGTTGTGTCAAGAGCAGAAGAGAGCAATAACAGTATTGCAAATAGGGAATTCTGTGTTGACGAAAAGCTAGTGAGGGAGTCGCAGGAAATGAAGGGTGACTTGGAACAGATTCCAAAAGCTAAAAATGCTCGTTGTGGTTTTACGTCTTTTTATGGGGCGCTAGAGAATGAATTGCATAAATGGGTTATTGAGTGTCATCAAAATGGTTACTACATAACACACATGGGAATCTGCATACGAGCTCTACAAAAGGCTAAGGATGACAAATATAAAGCACCAGGCAATGAAAAATTTGCTGCATCAGCAGGATGGTGTACCCGGTTCATGAACAGGTTTGGCCTACTATGCTTGAGACAAAGAACAAAGATTTTCCAGAAGTTGCCACAAGACCTTGAAGAAAAAATGATGTCATTCCAGTCATTTATTATAAAACAAAGAAGGATTTATAATTATGACCTGGCAGATATTGGGAATATGGATGAAACTGCCATGAATTTTGATCTTCCAAGCAACAGAACTGTGGCAAGCTTAGGAGAAAAAACCATTTTTCTCAAAACCACAGGAAATGAAAAAAAAAACCCAACACTTTACAGTTGTTCTATCATGTTTGGCTAATGGAACTAAGCTGCATCCTGTCATTATTTTAAAAAGAAAGACCTTGCCCCAAAAGATCAATTTTCCACCAAGAATTAAAGTGCACGCACATGTTAAAGGCTGGATGGATGAAGACAGAACAAAAAAATGGCTGGAAGAAATTTGGAACCAACGACCAGGAGCAGCCTTAAAGAAAAAGCCATCGTTACTTGTTTGGGATATGTTCAGAGCTCACCTATGAGATGACATAAAAAAATTGGCAAAATCTAGTAAAGTTACGGTACATTAGCCATTATTCCAGGTGGGCTTACATCTGTACTGCAGCCTCTGGATGTATCTGTGAATAAGCCTTTAAAAAACCGTGTGCAAAGGATGTGGCATGAATGGATGTTATGTGATCAAGCCCGACTAATAAAAGGAGGAAATTTCATGAAGCCTGACAAAGAGTTAATACCAAAGTGGGTTCGAGATGCATGGGAAGACATTCCAGAAGACATGGTGCGACATGCCTTCCAGAAATGTAGTATTAGTAATGCTATGGATGGCAGTGAAGACTGCGCTTTGAATGAAAATGACAGCAGTGATGGTGATGTCGGCGATCTCAGTGAGGACAGCATCTATGATGACCTCACACCAGCTGAAGTTCTACATTGGGATACGGATGATGGTGAGGAATCCAGTTTTGAAGGATTTTAACTCTTTACATTTTAGCTTGGTTGCTGATTGAGCTCAGGGAATAGTACTCTTAAGGGATCATTGTTGATACCTTATTGTTTTTGTTGAACCTATTTTCCACTTACTGTGCTGGTTTACTAATGTTAAATGGCTTGTCCTTTTATTTATGTTTTTTATTTTTAAAAAATATTTAAATATATTACCCCACTGATGTCTCAATTTTTAGTAATTTTATTTGTTTTGATTATTGAAACTAACCAATAGCTTCTGCATTTCCCACCCTAGGCTTATACTTGAGTCAATCAGTTTTTCTGGTTACCCAGGTAATAATTAGGTACCTCGGCTTACAGTCGGGTTGGCTTATATTCGAGTATATACGGTAATTTCATAAGCTTCCAACTCAATGTCCTCAAGTGCAACTCAGAGTGTCCCTGGGAGCACTGTTAAGGCCCTCAACCTTTATGGGAGTAGAGAGCCTCGACTTTCTCCCGCGGAAGGGCTGGTGTGCTGGTGCCACTCACCTTGCTGTTATCAGTCCAACACTTGCCGGACAGTGCCCCCATGGCTCCTTATTAACTTAATCAAGGCCCTCAACTGGGGAGCCATTCTCCCCGAGTCTTCCATGTTTCAAAAGAGGACCTCTTTCCAAAGAAGTCCTGATTCTCCTTGTGGTTGGGCATCTTTTAAAGACGGTAAGTGCCTCGGCAGATGTCTCCCTCCAGAGCCGAGGGCAGGCATGCTTATTGTCCATCCTAGAGATTCAGGTTCTCTAAGCTTGTGGCTCCTCTCCTCTCACACAGCTCAGGGAATGTACAGGGGTCACTCGATGCTCTCTGCACGGCTCTGTGGGAATGGAGACTTGGAGACCAAGAGAGAAATGCTGCTGTTGTTATTGCTGTGAGAACACATAGTTCTTCAGGTCTGGTCAATCAGTCCTGTGTCTTCTGTCAGAATCCCTGAAACTATGGCAAGAGAATTTGTTTGTGTGTAAACACATTAAAATGTCAGCATTTGACATGCAATTCCAAGTTTAAAATGATCCCAGGAAATTTACTGACACAAAAAGAATCCCTGACAAGCATTCCTAATGTTGTGACCATTCTAGCACTACACCAAACTGGCCAGCATGTCCTTCTGCGTCCTCAAGTTCTAAACTCATCCTGATGTGTGTGTGTGTGTGTGTGTGTGTGTGTGTGTACAACAGCAGCACCGCTCAATCCACATTCTTCTGGAATTCCTATTTTTGGACACATTTTAAATGTTGATGAGAAAGCATTCAAGCTCCCAGCCCTCTTTTTAAAAGACACCGGATCTTTGATCTGCACACCAAGGAGTAAGCTCCTGTTGATATCTTGGATAATGTGTTTCAGCAAGAGCACCAAAGATATCTCACCTAGTGTTCAGACTGACCGAGTGGAGCCCAAATTGAACAGGGCATTATGACCCACTCATTTATTCAAGTCAACTTCACATTAAAAGTATTTTTCAAATAGGGGCTTAAGATGGGCTCAGTTCATCACAGAACTTATAAGCTAACAAGAAAGAAAACATTAAACATAATTACGTAAAACTGAGAAGAAATGTGAAGAAAAGGAAGACTGGTGAGCACTACTGAAGCAGGAGATGAGAGAGCGTGGTGCATGGCCTGTTGGTTCTCACAACATTCAGAAGTTAGTGCATTAGTAAATAACTACCGTGTAAGATAATTTAAATTTTGAAATGACTTCCCATTTTTCTCCATTAAGGATTTGGGTCTAGTAGGTACTCACAATCATTGAATAGAACTCGAACATGATTGGTTACCCAAATTCACTGCCGTGGAGTCAAGTCAGACATTTTGTGATTCTGCAGGATAGAATGGAACTGCCCTGTGGGCTTCTGATTCTGTAATTCCTTTAAAATTTTTCTTAATTTAATTTTTTAAACTGGGAGTTGATGCACATATCATATCATTCCATATCCAATCACATTAAGCAGAATTGTACAATTATACAAGTGCTACATTAAGCAGAAATGTACCATCTGTTTCTAAACATTTGTTTCCTTCTGGAATCCTTGACATCAGCTCCCTGTGACGTCACCGACACCCCCACCCCCACTGCCACCACCACAGCTTATTCTACTTTCTGTCTCTATAGGTTCATCAATCCTGGATTTCATATACTGAAAAACATATAACACAAATTCAAGAGGGTGACCCTCCATGTCATATCACCTCTGAGATAAATCCTAATATGAACAAGGAAGCACAAACCAAAAGTACAGCAAATGTTGAAAACAAGATCAGGTCCAGTGTGCATCAGAGTGGGGAAATCCACTGACAAGGCTTTAACATCCAAGTCAGGTTTACCCTCTGATCTGCTATACTCATCTCTCCAGTGCATGCTGTTTAGCAACCACTTTCCTCCCCTCCCTCTATTATGGACGGGAGAGATCACCGGAGGCTCATTTCCTATGTTGTTCCCACAAATGTACCTTGGGTTCCCAATGTCATCCCTAGCCTTCTGCAAACCGGATTCTCACAATTTAGTCTCTGATGCTAACCCCTCCTTCGACTTCAGAATATATGATTTACAGTCCTTTGGTAAGTGATGATGGTATGGTTCTTCCATGTGGATTTATTGACATTTCCCTTAGATGGCTGCTTATTTGGATATAATCCTTTAAGACCCCAGGTGCTATTTTATCTGAAAGGTGGACACCTCTAATTTCTTCACCATATTTTGGTATTGCATTCATATCTCCTATTTCCCCTTCCTGAGGGTGAGTATTCAGCAGGGCCATGATGTAAGAACTAATTGTTCTTAAATTTTAACTAGGATTTAGTGCTAGCCCCAAACTCTGTCCTGGATCTATGTTGTGTTGTTGTTGCTGTTGTTGTTTTTATCTGACTTTGGCTCCCTTTCCCTTTGGCTCCCTGTTAATTTATGGTACAGAGGCTTATTGGTCATCTCCCTGAGGCATAATTATCTTCCATAGATATTGTCTTGGATTAGCTCCTGGCACAAAATTCTTAAAGCTCTATTGAGAGAGGGATATTGGGTCACTGAAGACTAATTCAATATCACAATACCTGGATTATTCGCTTGTACAGATCAATCCTTTTGTGACTGGATGCTATTTGCACAAACAAAGGGTTAATTGTCAGGGAAGATTTACAATGTTAATCACTGAAAATTTCAGGCATGGGTTTGCCAGAATAATACATATCTTAATACTGCATATAGGGCGTTCATGTAGCAAGAGGATGCTTGTTAGTCTACCACCAATCAGTTCAGCAATCTTGGTCCAGCTGTCTTCCACTTACTCAGACACTATGTGTTTTTCGTCAGGTTACAACTGTGTCTGCAGTAGTGACCAGTTCACCCAGTGAAGTTTCCACATCAGATCTCAGTGATGCAGCCTCTGGAGCATGCCGTGCACCTTGAAGTTCCATGGTTCAATGCCCCAGCATTCCACGGCACCCAGCACGAGTCCTCAGGTACACGCAGATGACTATGGCCAATAATAGCAGTATCTCATATGTAACATATTAAAGTGTGTCCAGTTAAGGCAATGATGAAGGAGAAACGAAAACACATCAATATAATTACAAATACCCTAGGTAAAAGTTTCAGAAAAGCAGAAAATTATGCAAATATCCAAGAACCTCTCAGCCCCATTCAAGTCACAGGTTTAGTTTGAGCAGAAATATCGTGGGACATCACCAGCGAGTTTTCTGGAGCTGAGCGTCCACAGTGAACAGTGCGGGATTCTGATTTTTTGAGGAGCCCTGGTGGTGGGGTGGGTGACATGTTGGACACATGGGAGTTTAGCAGTTTGGAACCACCAGCCACTTGCAGGGATAAAAATCAGGCTTTCTACTCCTGTAATGAGTTACAGTTTCAGAACTCACAGAGGTAGTTCTGCCCTGTCCTACAGGGTCACCATGGGTCAGCAATGACTCGCGAGTGAGGGAGTGAGTGAAAGAGGGAGTGAGTGAGTGAAAGAGGGAGTCTTAGGTCCCTGGAAGCAGCAAACAGAAAGGTTGCTAACAGAAACTCACTTGCCTCTGTCTGCAGGAGGACAACGTGGCGACCTGCTTCTGTAAAGACTGACAACCTGCAAAACCTAATGGGACCATTTCTCTCTGCCCTACCGGGTGCTTTCCAATTGGAACCGACTCAACAGTAAAGTGGGTTTATTCTCTTGGCTCTAGGGAATAATTTGTCTGTTGTTCTGTCTCTGCGTGGGTTTATGTTTGTTTCTTTCCTTGGGTGTGTGTGTGACATTATGTATGTGTAGTTTCTCAATTTTCTGCATAAGTATTTGAATTATTCTAAATTATGCAGGTAGTTGACTAAAATGTATACTTTCACCCGTTGTTGGACAGGCTTAGTCATAACATCCAAGAAATGAGCCCTGTTTTTAAGTGGGAAGGAAGAGCGGAGAGGATAGAGAGGGATTTGACTGAGGTATGTTTTTTTGTTGTTAAATAGAAGATATTATTATGTTCATCCTGATTAAAGGAATCTAATCCAATTGAAATCCTCTTTTAAGGCGGTGCCAGGGATGAATTTATTTTTCTTTGTAGTAATGTTAGGATTTGAAATAACTTACCTAGTAATTAGTTACTTCATGGGAAAGAAAAATATCATTTGTGTTTCCATTACCAAAACTGAAGGCGAAGAAGCCAAGATGTGGTAGACCAGCTCTTCTCATCTCTCAGCGATGCTAGATGTTTATCTCTGTTTCTCCCCAAGTGCTTCACTATATCTGGAGGGTGAGGCTTCCTGCCAATGCTCACAGCATCGACTCTCACTACCCAGCAAACAGCACTGCTCTCAACTATTGCTTCCGGCATGGTAACCCTCATTACACATTTCATTTTCAACAAGGATTGTTCAACTCGAATGTCCATTGCCCCCCAAAGCAGATACATTATAGATTGGTAGACAATCTCTCGTCTTCTTTCAAAGCATTGCTTGGTGGATGCGCTTTCTCTGACTCTATGCATAGTGCACAAACGTGTTCTCCTTCAACATTTTAACCTTGTGAGAACTTTCCCTCTGCTGTACAAGGCGAATATAAAGTCAGAAGACTGCAATCGTCTTCCCATTTCTCCATCATTTTAAGAGAGAGATCCTGAAGCAAATATGAATGTGGATGAAGAACTAGGAGACAAAGGGCATTTATAGAGGTCTAAAAACAGGTTTGCCCATATGTAAATATATTTATATATGACGATGGGGAAATAGATCTATGTGCATATATTTATAGGTTTAGTATTAAGGTAGCAGATGGACACTGGGCCTCCACTCAAGTCTTCCTTCAATGCTAGAACACATTGTCTTATTAAAATGGCTTTCCGCGATGCTCACCTTCCTGACACAATCTCTGAAGACAAATGGGTGCATAAGCAAATGTGGTGAAGAAAGCTGATGGTGCCTGGCTATCAAAAGATATAGCATCTGGGGTCTTAAAGGCTTGAAGTTGAAAAAAGTGGCCATCTAGCTCAAAAGCAATAAAGCTCACATGGAAGAAGCACACCAGCCTGTGTGATCATGAGGTGTTGATTGGATCAGGTATCAATCATCAAAGAACAAAAAATCCTCACTGTGAATGAAGGGGAGTGCGAAGTGGGGGCCTAAAGCCCATCTGTAAGCAACTGGACATCGCCTTACAGAAGAGTCATGGGGAGGAGACAAGCCATACGATAAAACATACATATTAGTGCTTCCTCCCCTCCCCCACTCTCAAGATACCAAACCTACCTTACAAATCCAGCTAGACCAGAGGATGTACACTGGTACAAATAGGAACTGGAAACACAAGGAATCTAGGACAGATGAACCCCTCAGAACCAGAGGTGAGAGTGGCGATACTGGGAGGGTGGAGGGAAGGTGAAGTAGAAATGGGGAACCAATCATAGGGATCTACATATAACCCCCTCCCTGGGGGATGAACAACAGAAAAGTGGGTGAAGGGAGATGTCAGGCAGTATAAGACATGGCAAAATAATAATCATTTATAAATTATCAATGGTTTGTGAGGAAGGAGGGGCAGGGAGGGAGGGAAAAATGAATAGCTGATACCAAGTACTCAAGTAGAAAACAAATGTTTTGAGAATGATGATGGCAACAAATATACAAATGTGCTTGACACAATGTATGTATGTATCAATTGTGGTAAGAGTTGTTCGAGCCCCCAATAAAATGACTTATTTTTTTTTAAAAGAGTAAGACTTGATTAACTATTTGACCTCTGTTTGTAAATAACTCCATGGTATTCCACTTATTTCTTCTTATCAAACTCTAGCAAATTCTGGCATCTAATAATGAAATGTTGGTGTTTCATATAGGATTCTTGGTGACTGCTATTACTTTATATAAATTACAGCTAATGAAATCATATAAACAGCTAACTCATTTTATTAATAAAGAGTATTCTCCCGCTGGGTTCAAGTTTCAAAATGCCTAAACAAAGAACGATTGTACTGAGTTTGTGATGGCATTTTTAGTTCTATTTACACAAAGCCAGAGCCAAGTGATACTGCCCTGGAAATCTGCTATAGAGTGATCCTGTCTGGAGGTTTGGAAGCTCTATTTATCTTGCATATGCAAAACTTTCCGTTGATCATTAAAGTGTATATGAGAAAACATATCCTAGCTCCTGGATGTGTTTTTAAAGTCAGATATAATAGGGTCTCCAGTTGGTTTTGCACCCTCTTTGTGCCCCCTGGAGTCATAAGGACAGAACGTTTCCTTAAGGATTGGTTTTTGGACCCATTACATCAAGAGCAGTTTGGAGGACTTTAAAACTAATACAGCGCTGAAGACACCCATTCCAGGGATTCTAATTTAGTTAGTCTGAGGTAGAGCTTGGGAATCAATGTTATTGTGAATCTTCCATTGGTTTTCAAGGTATGTCATGTTTACTTTCTTCTATGTATCATGATTTAAAAAAAATAAAAGCATGAAGAAATGAAACAATAACCTCTAGTCACAGAAAAAATATGAAGTGCAGCAAATGTGTCTTCAGCCCTGGCTGGCCCTCCCTTCATCTGCAATTGCCTACAAGCCGTCCCCATCAGGATGCATTAGGTTAGACTGTGGCATCCCCAGACCCTAGTGATTTAATACAGTCCCCAGACCCTAGTGATTTAATACAGCAAAGCTTATTTCATACTCAAGCTATGGATTCATGAAGATCAATTATGGTTCTGTGACTCAACATATTCTCTGGGGACCTCGGCTGTCAGAGGAGCCCCCTGTTTATAACATTTCTAATTAGTGTGGCGGAGCATCCTTGAAGACATAGTGAGCCATGCACAGGCTTTTACAATTCTGGCCCAACGAAGATGGCATGCTATGCCTGAAATCACTTGGCCTGGATGCATCATCTCCCTACAGGGAGGGATATCAAATTTTGTGAATCAGAGTGCACCACATAAATCTTCAGGAAATAAATACCAATAGTCTTAAAGCAACAGAAAATAAGGACGTATTTAAACCCCAACAAGTTCCAGTGGGCCTGACTTAAGCCATGTTTTTCAATCACATCATGAAGGCAATAGATGGGCAATGAATAAGGAAGGCCACATAAAAATTGGTGCATTTGAACTACGATGTTGGAGAAGAATATTGAATACACTGGGAACTTCCAGAATAATGAACAAATCTGTCTTGGAATAAGTACAGCAAAATAATTCTCCTTAGAAGTGAAGATGGAGAGCCTTCTCATACTTAAGACATGTTATTAACAGGGACCAACCAGTCCCTGGAGAAGGACATCATACTTGGTAAAGCAGAGAGTCAGCAAAGAGGAGGCCCTTCAACCATCAGCACAGTAAGTGCAGCAGGGTCTCAAAGGTGCAATAGATCAAGTGTAGCCACGATTGTAAGGATGGTGGAGAACTGGGCGATTTTTCGCTCTGTGCCTGTAAATTGGAACCCACCAGACAGCATCTAAACAGCAACACATTGTGTTTCAGAAACTAATACATTTCATTTCAGCAGTAAATGAAAAAAACAAAGACCCTGAACCCCTGTGCTTTCACAGAAACAAGAGAGGAAAAAGAATTCAAACAAACGTGCAGCTTTGGAGAGGCGGGGTGCTGGGGAATCAGAATACGGGCATGAAAGTAATGAGAGTGCTGAGAGTTCTGCTTAGAAAGAGCAGTCAAAGAATTGCCTGTGCTGACATCTTTGAGCTGAGACTCAAGTGGAGGTCATTCCAAGATATGGGGCAGGAGATTTTGAGACAGAAAAGCAGAAATTGCAAAAGCACTAAGGCTAGAAGACGGGTGGCCTGCTACCAGCTGTGCGAGAGCCAGGGTGTCTGGAAAGGGCTGAGCCAAGAGAAGAAAGAAGTTAGGCAGGTGAGGTAGCCATGAACATGACTGGGTAGGGTCTTGCAGGCCATAATGAGGACTTTGAATTTTCTTTGAATGAGATGGGAGGATTTTGAGCAAGGATGAGCCAAGATCATTCATAAATATATATATATATATACATATACATGATAATCCTATATCTATGATTAAATATATATATTTAAATATTTCCAGCTGATGCCTGAATAAAGATTATGGAGAAGAAAGGGCAAAGGAAGGGTCATTCAGGAAGATATTGCAAGTAGTTAGAGGAGAGGCTCTGTTTAGACGAAGGTAATGATAGGGGAAATGGTAATAAGTCCCCATTGTCAGGGTCTATTGCAGAAATGGATTGGCAGGATCTGTCCATGGGTAAAATGTTAAGTTGCGAAAGAAAGAGAGGAAGTAAAGATAAATCTTAGGTGTTAGCATAAGCAAGGGGGTGAATGGAAGTCCACTTACTGGGTTAGGAACATGAAAGGGGGCTAGGAAAGAATCAAAATATTGATTTTAGAGACGTTTAGGAGGCATATTAGGCTTGGAAGTGGATATATGATTCTGACATAATGATGATAATATTTGGATATCCTAGATATTTGAACATTTTTATTTCTAATTTAGGTTTTTGTGATCCTTTTTATTTTTAATTTTTATGCTATAGTTTTTCTTTAATTTTACTCAAACTTATGTTATGGCCAAGCAAACGGTTCATTTTTGTTAGGGTACCTTGAGCATTTGAAAAAAAATGTATTCCCCGTTTTTTGAATACAGTGTTCATTCTATAAATGATATCAAAGTTTACTTTTATATATGTATAAATAGTTTTATTGGGGGCTCTTATATTTTATCAAGCACATTTGTGCATATGTTGCCATCATCATTTTCAGAGCATTTGCTTTCTACTTGAGCCCTTAGTGTCAGCTCCTCTTTTTTCCTCCCTCCCCATCTCCCACCTTGTGAAGCCTTGATAAATTATAAATTATCATTGTTTTCATATCTTACACCATACTGTCTCCCTTCATCTATGTGGGGTGGGTGGGGGATGCGTCAATCCTTGTGGTCGGTTCCCCCTTTCTCCCCCTTTTCCACCTACCTTTCCTCTACCTTTATGGTATCGCTACTCACCTTGCTGTTCCTGGGGGGTTTATCACGTCAAGAGCTCTTATCTTTACCAGTGTACACGCTCTGGTCTAGCCAAGTTTGTAAGGTGGGACTGGGGTCATGATAGTGGGGGGGGTGCGGGGAAGCATTAAAGAATTAGAGGAATGTTGTGGGTTTCATTGGTGCTATACTGCGCTCTGGCTCGCTCATCCTTTTCTGGTGATCCTTCTGTGAGGGGATTCCAATTGTCTATAGATGGGCTTTGGGTCTCCACTCTGACCCCCCTAGTTCGCATCAATCTGATTGTTTTGGTTCTTCTGATGCCTGATACCTTATCCTGTCGACACCTTGTGATCACACAGGATGCTGTACTTCTACTTTGTGGACTTTGTTGCTTCCCTGATAGATGGTCAATTGTTTAACTTCAAGTCTTGAAGATCCCAGACACTGTATCTTGTAATAGCCAGGCACTATCAGTTTTCTTCACCACATTTGCTTATGCGCCCATTTTGTCTTCAGGGATCGTGTCAGGAAAGTGAGCATCATAGAATGCCAGGTAATTAGAACAAAATGTTCTTGCATTAAGAGAGTACTTGAATAGAGGTCCAATGTCTGTCTACTTCCTTAACACTTAACATAGGCCTATATCCACATCATTATGTTTTAGATAAATAGGCCTATATATCTATGATTATATATTAATATATTCACACATGTATACATAGGCCTATATCCCTATCATTATATACTAATATATTTACATCTATACATGCCTTTATTTATACCTCTATAAATGTCTTATGCCTCCTAGTTCTTTCCTCTAATTCCTTTTTCTTTCCTCCAGTCCCACTTGACATTCATTTGGGTCTCAGTTCTTCTGTATTTTCACAGGGATTTGCTCCAGTTATTCTCTCATATGCTGACAGAGGGGTGTTCAAATCTCGCATATCACAGGAAGTCACCTGAGACTCACGCAGACTTATACTGATATTTAGGGGATATTCTTTCTTGGTAACCTAGTGGGTTACACTTTGGGCTGCTAATCACAAGGACAGCAATTCGAAGTCACCAGTAGTTCTGTGATCATTAGGTTTATTGTACTAACCTGGAACATGTGAGATTAATCAGGTCGCAGTTTGATTGGAAGGCAAAGAAATAAATGGCTCTGCAAGTCCCTCCCCTTCTCTCTCGCAGTCTGGTGATCTGAGCATGCTGCTGCTTTAGCTACTTCTTTGCCTCAGCCTGTGAGCTACACTACTTGTGGACCAGGACAACCCATGGATCATGTCACTCGAGCTTGAGCTTCCTCTGAGACCTGTTTTACCATACTGCTGAGCTTAAGCTTGAGCTTGAGGCTGGTGGATCCCATTGCCTTGGATTGCTTGTGTTCGATGTCCCATCAGGGCCTGCTTCACTAAGCTCCCAAGCTACTTACTGTTGGCGACCCACCCTGCGGATTGCTGCCTGTGGGCAGATTCTGCTTGCCTTGCCGTAGGGAGGACTCTTCTGTCTGTTTCCTTGACCTTGGACCTGGCAGCCCTCTGAGTTGAAGGATTTCCAGAATATTTGCTGTGCCACAGAAGTGGATTGAACTGAACCCTCTGTACTGCTTTGTGGAATACTTAACTGTTATATTCCTTCCCGCTGTATAAACTTATCATCTTATAGATATAAAACCATAAGTGTTCTGGTTTTGTTTCTCTAGAGAACTCTGTCTAACACAAGCTCCTTGGGAGAATGATGGGACTTTTTACTCTCTTAAAGAATTACAATCATGGCAACCCACAGGAACAGTTCTACTCTGTCCTACATTGTTGTTGTTTTTAGGTGCCATCAAGTTTGCTCCGACCAATAGTGACCCTATGCACAATGAAATGAAACACTGCATTGTCTTATCTCTCTTCATAACTGCACGTATGTCTGATTCCATTGATGCAGCCACTGTGTCCAATTTATCTAAACATCAAGGGTCTCTACCTTTATCAATTCCCCTTCACTTTAGCAAATATGATGTCCTTCTTCAAGGATTGGTTTCTCCTGATGATGTAGCTAAAGTATGTAAGTTGAAGCCTTGCCATCTTTGCCTCTAAGGAACTCTGTTTGTACTGCTTCCAAAACACATGTGTTTGTCCTTTTAGCAGTTCAAAATCTTCATCAGCACCACAATTTAAAATTTAAGTCCATCAATTATTCTTCAGTCTTTCTTATTCAATGTCCAACTTTCACAAGCTCATGAAGCAATGGAAAATACCATGGCTTGGGTCAGGTGCACTTTAATGATAAAAGTAACATCCTTGTTTTTCAATACTCTAAAGAGATCGCATGCAGCTGATTAACCCAATGTGATACATGTTGTGATCACTTGAATGCTCCGCGCAATATATTGATTGTGGAGCCAAGCAAGTCAAAATCCTTGATGCCAAATTTTCCCTCTTTATCCTGATTGAGTCATTTCTGTCATTAAGTCAATTCTAACTTATAGGGAACTGGACCTAATGTGCTAGTTACATAATCTGGTGCCAACTTGTGAAGGGGTGGAGTCTTGCCTGTCAATCAGGTCGCAGCTTGATGACTTCATTTGGAGGGGCCATGGAGAGAAATAGCTCATAGGAGGTGGGACACATACACACTCTTTGTAAAACATTCTTGTTGACAAGCCACATGGAGACATGCTGATGACAGCCAGAGCCTTGGAGCTGGAGTGACCACATGGAGACACACACCAGCGCTTAGATTCCTCTACCACCACTGGATCCACAAGACTTTCCACCCACTGGGCTGTGATCTTCCTGCATTTGGTGTCATTGCATGGCTGCATAAGTCTAAAGAGGAATTTATGGACTAGCATCGATATATGGGGTAATATTGAACTTATGGACTTGATCTGGACTGGGCTTGGATGTTTTCTCAATATACAATTGCTCTTTCTTTTTTTTTTTTCTTTAAATGTGTTTATTTTAAATGAAGAGTTGCACCAAGTAGTAACTCGCTTTCCCTCCCCCTTCACATAGAAACAGGACTGTAGGGCAAACGCCCTTTAGCACAGCGGCTCAATGGGTTGCGAACATCCTCCTGTGCACTGGGGTCGGGCTGGGGTCACTTTAGTTATAAGCAGTCCTTCCACAATAGACTGAACCCAGGCAACTGGTGAGGGCCAAAAGGAAGTGGCCTTCATTCCGGTGCTGGGCTGCACGTTCTATAAAGGCTGCGGTGGGAGAAGCACAAACACAACCCACTCTGCAAAATCTACCTAGTTCCAAACAAGCCTTTGCACACCCCTCTTTCTTCCGTAATAAAAAGTGGTGCTGGGGTCGATTTGGTTCTTCCATCCTGGCCATCGACAAAGCATCCGCTTATTACCTGCGGAACTAGTTCACCCCTGGGGGCGGCGCGCTCCTCCTTCCGCCACTCTTGCCCTCGTGCTCTTGCTCCTTGGGGCGGCTGCTGTCTGAGGGTCTTTCGGAGCCACCGTGCTGTTTGGCTTCTTCCCAAAGCTTGTCCAAACCAAAAGAATTTTTCCTCAAACTGCACTGGCCCTTCTCGGCCTCGCTGCCTTCCGTCTGAGTTAGAAAGTTCCTTATCAGGAACAAACCTGTGGGTCTTGATTCTGGCTTCCAAGTCATCGCCATACATGTCCTGGTCCAGGTTTTCCTGGGCCTGTAAATGCTCTGGGCCATGTCTTTCCCGCCTCTCCAAGCCTGATCAGACACGTTGTCTATTCCATCTTCACCTGCAAAGCCACTGTCCATAGCCTTGGATTGGTGGAAGAGCCTTTGGTCGTACTGAACGTCATTGGAGGTGCGAGGATTGGGCACACCAAGAGCAATGACTTCGCTGACATCGCGATTCTCGTTTCTCTGCAGCTTTGACCTCTTGTCAGGAGCTGCCCTGGAAAGGTTCTGGTCGTGCTGCCTCTCCTTCCGCCCCGAGCCTCCCCGTCCTCTTTTTCGACGTGGGCTTTGATCCCTGCTCTCCTCTCCCTGGCTTTCGGGGCCATCGCTTGAAGTTTCTCTTCGTGCTTCTCCTTTTGTTTCTGGACCATCTTTCGCTCTTCTTGGGCTCGCATTTCCACAGCCCTCCGAGCCTGTCGATCACCAATGGAGAGGGCCTCGGCCGGCTTGGCCAAATTCTCATTGATGTGAACGGTCTGTAGTCCTCTTCCCTCAGCAGCCAGACGTGTGTCTAACGGAATTGTGAACCCCTTTGCGTTCTTCCACTTTGAAATACAGGGAGGAATCTTCCACTCTTGCTGCTCCTTCACGGTCGTCTTTCGGCTAGGAGACTGCATGACCTGCGCAGGAGGAGAAGGTGGTCCCCGAGGAATTTTCTTATTAATCTTTCTTGAACCTTCGAGGTTCCATCGGATCTTTCTGCATTACTCTGTTTAGCTCCAGAGCCATTCTTGTTGAGATGGTGTGTACTGGATATACTGAGCAGGAGCCAGTTTGTCAGCTGCTTGGACAGGCATGGCTGCAGCAACCTGCGGTGACACAGATTTTTCTAAGGCTACTCTTGTCTTTTCTGTTATCTCTTTAATGGTTTCTTCATCGGGTTTTGGCAAGTCTGGGTCATCCGCATTCATAACTTCCTTGGGAACCAGGTTAGTGTCCTTGCTATCAATGACCTTGTCTTTTGATTGTCCTTGTCGAGCAATTGCATCATACTTGATCTTCCCTTCAGCATCCAACTGACTCACCAATGCATTGGACATTATTTTTTACTTTCGTCCCATCTTCACATCTCCAGGAGATACTGGGCCACATGGATCTCTGGAAAAGCACCCCCATCTCCAAAATGCCCTTAAAAAGCGTGGGATTCAGACTCTCAGGTAGCCGTACAGGGGAGGTTCCCTTCTGGAGGAGACTAATGAGGTCTGCCGAGATCTCTGGGATCTTGCACTCATCCTCAAGCTGGTCCTGAGAGAGCTGGGTGGGTGCAGGTAAAAAGCTGGTGAGCGCCATCTTCTTCTGCTTCTTCCCACTCTTTCATATAAAACTCTGTCTTATACACATGAGTGTCTATGAATTTGTTTCTCTAGTCTACCCAGACTAACACAACCTATTAGTCCAGTTATGAGGATTTTATTCTTTTTGACATTGCGTCATAATTCATAATGAACTCTGCAACCCTTGATACTCATGAGCAAGTCCTTCAATTCCTTCTCACTTTCAACCTAGCAAGAGTGTAAAATCTGCATATCATAAAGCGTTAATAAGCTTTCCTCCAATCTTGATGCCACACTCTTCATAGAACCCAGTTTCTCTGATGATTTTCTCAGCATATAGATTGAGCTAGTATGGTGAGAAGAGTCAACCCCAGTGCACACCTTTCCTGATTTTAAACCATGCAGGATTCCCTTGTTCTAGACACCCAGCTGCATCTTGATCCATATATAAGTTCCAAATGAGCACAATGAAGTCTTCCAGCATTCCCATTCTTCTCAAGGCCATCCACAGTTTTTTTGTGTGTGTGGTTTCCATAGTAGAACGCCTTTGCATAATCAAAGAAACACAAGTAAATCTTTCTGGTATTCTCTTTGAGCCAAGATTCATCTGACACCAGGAGTAATATCCCTTGTTCCATGTGCTATAGGATCCCTATATGTTAGAATTGATTCAATGGCAGGAGTTTAGTGTTTGGGTTCTTTCCTGGGATGTAATGGATTACAGGTTGGGTTGTTAGCTGCCAAGTCATCAGTTTGAACCCTCTAACTCCTCTGGAGGAGGAAGATGAGGCTTTCTATTCTCATAAAGATTTACAGCCCCCGAAATCCATAAGGGCAGTTCTACTCTGCCTCTAGGGTCGCTATGAGCCAGAATCGAGTCAATGGCAGTAAGTTTGTTTGTTAGTTTCCCCCCTCTCTTCTTCTGGATATTTTGGGATATGGCTTTTATTCTCCAGCCTCTAGAGACTCATTTGCATCCTTCTAGCCAGAAATATGGGATGCGACTCAGAATGATAGTTGCTTACAGTTCGGCTGTTACTGCAGAATTCTAAGACCCGGATCTGTTTGGGGGACAAAGCCACAAAAGGAAAGGAAAACAGCCCATTGAAGTCACTTCTTCAAGTTTTTCCTTTTTCCCACAATCAAGCTACTCTGTTTGCTCTTCAGAGTCTTTCTCAGGTAGCTGTTTTTGTAAGTTTACCCATAGTTTTTAGCTGTCATCAGTGTCAGGAGTGGGGCTTTGTGAGGTTTTATCTCCAGAACAGGGGCATCACTAGGGATGGTGCCGTCCAGTATAGCAACTAATGGCATTCCCCTTTCCTACGGACTCCCTCCCACACCCGACCATACAGAATGCTTAGTAATTGTTTGTTAGTAAAACATAATGTGCAATAAATATAGTCACAGATTTATTAAATACAGCATTTCTTTTATTTAGTTTATCATTTCTTAGATTATACGAATATTAACAACATTCTGGGGCTGCCATGTTCCAGGATTGATTCAACGGGATTGGTGTGGTTAACCACATAACGACTTTATGAAATCTTTCTACATTGAACTAGAATTGCGTGTGAACCTTTTAAATCGTTCTCCTTTTGATTACTAGCTCATCCTCAAAAAAGTAACTCATATAGATTCATAAATACTAATTACCACAATATTGTAGCTTCAACACCGGCTAATTTGACAAATTGGCAGCTATAAAATCACCAGCAGCAATGAAAACGACAGTTCCCTGCTTCTGGCACATACAGACAAAACCACGTGATTTGAAGCATTGTGGGAAGAGGACAATAACTCAGCTCTGACGGAAGCACATTGAGTTTTAGCCTTGCTGGAACATTGGTACACTTAAGATGGTCTCAGGAAAGAAAGAAGAAAAAAAAGAACTGACTACAGGGATATTTTTATTTTAAATTATACATTTCTGTTGAAAGACTGAACAGAAATTTTATATGTCATCTTTGTTAGCCTGGGTACATTAGAGAAACAAATACACATAAACTCGTTTGTATAGAAGAGAGAGTTTTATATATAGAGTAAGTGTACATTCAGAAAGCATCCCAACCCATTCCAAGCCCATAAGTCTTAGCCCATATGTCTGACACCGATCTACAAAGTCCTTCTCAAACTCACACAACACACACACACACAATGATTCAGAGTGCAGGAGGACCACAGACCAGTGGGTAGAAAGTCTTAGAAAATGGTGGTTTAAGCATCTCAGTGCTGGCAAGGGTCGCCATGAGGCTTCTCCAATACCCAGGGCTGCATCAGGGTAAGTCCATACGGCTTCTTAGGGATATTTCGCAGGAAGTGAACCTTACCAGCTGAAGCAGGGCACTGGCTAAGGCAGCTGCCTGCTGGTCTGACCATCAGAAAGCAAGAGACCTGGAACTAGAAAGGCGAGGCTCACTGAGACATTTATCTCTCTGCCCTTCAATTAACCCCACATGTGTTTATCAGCCAGGTTGGCACAATAAACCTTAACTATCTCATAGTCATTTTGGTGTTACTCCTCTGACATTGTCACCTAGTGTCGCCTGCACTTTCTTCAGTGCTCCAGTGATGCCACTGTCCCAGAATGCCCACAAAGTTCTTACGCATTTATCAATTCACCAGGGATTCTAAATTTGGAGATAAGAGTTTCTTATCTCAATTATATTAAAAGATAGCCTTTGTCTAAATTCTTCATTTTGTCAAAGCCACTGTTACTTTCTATTTTTAAGTATCTTGATGCAATCTTATAAATTTACATTTTTCAATGAAAATCTGTTTCCATTTTGATTTTTAAAATGAATTAGGGTAAACAATGTTTTATTATTATTAAGAAGTGATATTTAACCTATTCCTAAAATTTTCTTTTTGATATCTGTATCATTCTCATTTCTTTTATTTTTCTATCAGGCTTGTTAACAGTTTATTTTAATGTCTTTTTCAAAGAGATAACAATTGATTTTTACAGATACATTTTGTGTTGATTTTATGTTCTATTTTACTAATTTGTATACTTTGAATATCTCTCTTTTACTTTCTGTGGGTAAGTTTCTTCTTTTTATGTTCTATAATTTATTTCTCTAGTTTTTTATTTTGAGTATTTGGTTTATTTGCATTTAGTATTTATATTGTTAAATACTGTGAAGTCCACCTTCTTCTTCTCCTGACGACCATTTGCATGTTTTAAAAATTTCCAGGTACATAGATCTTCCTGTCTCCTGCCCCCTCCACTTTTGTTTTCTGTCATGTCCATACTTTAGAGGGTAATCTTCTATTTTATTTCCTTTTTTCTTGGGGGTTGGGGGTGGTGATAGCCTATTTCCTGGTTTCTCGAGTTTACTGAGATTCTATTTTTAACCTACTAGTTATCTCCTATTGTGAATGACCCACGTGTGCTTGAGAAAAGGTTCTCTTTACAAATGGCATCCATTTAATTCAAACATACTGCTGTGCTATGCGTATTTTTATCTACTTGTTTATATCTGAGCGATATCTGCTAAAGTGTCTCCATGAGAACCTTTTCTTGTTTTTGGACTTGTCCCAGTAGATGCGCTCCAAAGCCCTCTTCATGACTTCCATAACCTCTGGACCCAGATCAGGGTTTCAGAGGGCGGGAGCTGGGAGGATGCTGCCCAAAGGTCCTTAATGCAATGGCTGTTGCGTCACCCTTTGCTTTCCTTGCTGAAGCCAGAGCAGCAGTACACTTGGCTAGCTAGGGTCTCTCTCTGGAGGCAATTGCGTGTAATTAATGAGCAAGGCAGTCTCTCGACGCAGGACACTGTGCATAACATTTACTTATATAAGGAAGAAAAAGGAAATTTCTCTAGTGCAAAGCTTTGTCCATACTTAGAATGCTCACTTACTTCCAAAAGATACACATTTCTAACTTGATGAATGACCAACCCCTTTGATAAGCATATCTCCTTTTTGAAGAAAGAACGGCTGTACTGGTAAGAGACATTGAAAATGCCATGTGCCCAGGAAGAAATTTCCCCCAAAATAAATGAAAACTAAAGTGTATGATAGTTGACAAAAGGAGCAGTGGAGCATATGTATATACACTAGATAATCAGTACTAGCAGCAATCCTGGGGGCGGGGAGGGGACTAAGAAAGACATGATTAGCATTTTTTATCTGAATACCAGGGATCAGAAAAGATTCATTCAAGTTCGACAATGAGTAAGTGATGCAGCCAGTGTGGGAATACACCGTGCTATGCCTCTTCTCACTCTCTCTGCCACTGGGCCGATGCTGACCCGTACAGACCCATGGGACAGGGTAGAACTGCCCCTGGAGTTTCCAAGATTCTAACTGTTTATGGAGCCACTAGTAGTTTTGAGCTACCGACCTCAAGGATCACAGCCCAACATGTAACCATTATGCCACCAGGCTCCTTACACTATTCTTATGTTCAAGTTATTTTCACATTTATATCGTCGTCTCCTATAACTGCAATTCAATTTCCATTGACGGGGTGTCCTTTTGTTCCAGTTCATATATGGGGTGACATTTGGAAAAGAATGAATTACTCAAATGTAGATGCTGAATAAATATGGGCTGATTTGAATATATCGTGCTAGATCTCTTTCAGTTGCCCTTTTTAACACCATGCTCTGAACGCCATGAGACCGACTTAACCACAGCATCATTGGGGCCCCTTGCTCGCTGACATTTGGTAGGGTTGGCCAATAGGAACCACGACAGGAAACCCAGGGAAGGAGGAGATAGAGGTCCAGGTGTTTGTTATCCTCAGCCCCTCTTCTCCACTTGCTGTGCACTGTGCATGTACTGTCAATAGAGATTCTAGCTCTTGTAAGGGATCCTTTCACCCAGTTCTCCCTGTCTCTACCCCCTTTGGCCAAGAGTGGGGGTTGTTCCCATTTCTTACTTTATCCAAATACCTCACCATCCCTGGGGGTTCCCTACTCCCTGCCACACCTTGGTGAATGGTTCCTTTCTTAAACCATCCTCAGATTATCTCATTTGAATGCACTATCTGTTTCCTGGGAGGACACTGACTGATAAAGGAAACAAATTATTCTCCAGTGAAAAAAGATGGGGTGAAGGAATACGTTTCCTAGCCAAGCCAAAAGTTAACTCATATGCTAACATCTGATTAATACAGTTTGGGAAAAGAGTTGGCTCTTTTAATATGTTCTTCATTGAGGATTACACATTTCTGGACCCAAATCACAATCAGATCCAAAGCAATTCTACCTTGTACATTGTTCATACAATTAAACAGTAACAGAAAAGAGAAAATGACAAACAACTATTTGAGTTCCCAAAGCAGAGCGAGAAAAACCCGAGCAGTGTTCCTGCATCACTCTGTTGCTCGCCCGCCTTGAGAAGCATTTCGGCTCCCCTGGCTGAGTGCTTGGGCTAATTGAAGCAAGCATGGGGCATGGCAAGGGCTCTTTTCCAAAAGCCAATATGAGAAGAGACTGGAGCTCGTGATTATATGTTAACAAAGGAACTGAAACCATGCATATGCAGCAGGCTTCTGCCCGTGTCTGAAGAAAGGGTCTCACACACGGAGACATGCATACACACAAATGACCTGAACAAACAACCAGTGTCGAAAACGGCTTTAGCTCTCAGAGTTCATTCTGCTGCTTAGGGACCCGACAGGAATGGAGGCTATTACGTTCCTCTGTGCTCCAGGAGGGTGATATGCTGACACAGTTGCTGTTTGCTGCCAGTTGGCCACATTGGGGTGGGTGGGAACATGTAATTCATTCTCATTTTCTCCCTTGCTCCCCTGGCATGGGCTAATTTTTAATATACAGCCATATGCTGCATACAGGATGGGCAACATCGGACCGCATGCACGCCCATGTTCTAATTCCCTGCGAAGGCTGTTAGACTAGAAATCTGAGTTACGGACAATGGTTTGTAATACCAAACAGGCGCTGCTCTGTGGCGCTATCAAAACACTGTGATTGCTATCACTGTATTATTCCATTAAAGACACTTTACTGTGCCTGGGACTGTTTCCTTAATGCTTTAGATGCATAGAAAGCTACACGATATACTACAAACGGAGACAAACATTTGACTAAGTGACGCTGGCTGCGAACTGTGCCTAACTGTTCTGACTTATGTACAATTTCAACTTACCGGCAAACTCGGGAAGTGAACTCATCTGTCATGCATGGACTGTCTGTATAGAATACGGTGCTGCACAACATCCAAATCACATGATGTCCCCTGCACAGAATGTATCGTGGCTGTGAAGCGATGCATTACTGCCATGCCATACGGAATATTATAAGAGTGGCGAAAAGCCTTACTGTCTCTTCACATGGATAGGACTCCTCTAGCAGCAGGAAGAGAAGCTTCATTTCCCTCTGATCTACCTGGATAGGAGTTAAGCGATATATTGCCTTTATAGTATCTTAATGAGAAGGGTGAATGAGTACTAGAATATAATGACTGAAGTTTCTAAAGGGTGTGTGATGGCAAGAAAGAAGTCGGTCTCTCACACGAACCGTTCTCAGCTTTATAAGAGTCACTGCTGTCATCCAAGATAAGGAGATCATTGGTCCACTGGAAATTAAAGTTTTAAAATTGCTGTCCATGGACAATTACTTTGGGTTGCTATTTCCACGGATCTATTTTAACTGTGTAATAGATACTTCTCCAGACCACCAATGTAAGGGTATCAACATAGCTTACATTAAGAGCATATATTAATAGCACACATTAATAGCAACAGAGTGTGTCAGTTGAGCAGCCTTTATAAGAGTTTGAAACAAGAGAGATGAAATCAAGCAGGTCCAAACTAAAAACCATGATTACTAGTTCCACCCCACCTCATCCCGCTAGTTTCTGAAAGCGAAAAACAAGTAGTTGTATTTTAAATTTAAAAATTATATACTGAGAACCAAGCAATTCGATATATCACTTAAAACTGACTATAGTCCCTGTGTGGATCATAACAAACTGCTGACATCTTTGAGAAGAATGGGGGGATTCCAGAACCCTCCAAGTGCACAAGCACGCAGAACCTGTGGCTGGATCAGGAGGCAACTGTGTGACTAGAACATGCGGATACGTCGCAGCTTAAAATAGAGCAAAGTGTGCCTCAGGGTTTTAGCTTCTCCTCATATACAGTGAATCTGTGTGCTGATCAAATTATCAGAGAAGTTGGATTATATGAAGAAGATTGCAGCCTCGGGATGGAGGACGGATCGGCACAGCCTGCCATATGCAGGTGCCACAGCCCTGCTTGTTGAGAGCGAGGAGGACACGAAGCACTTGCTGATGAAGGTCAAGGATGTGGCCTGCAGTGTGGATCACAGCTCACCGTAAAGATAACCACAACTAGACCAACAGGCAAATGCATGAATATTGGAGAGAATTTTGAAGTTGCCAAGAATTTTGTCTTGCTTGCATTCATAATCAATGATCATGGAAATAACAGTTGAGAAGCTCAAAGACAGTTTGCATTGGGTAAATCAGCTGCCAAAGACCTCTTTAAAGTGTAGAAAAGTAAGGTCTTATTTTGAGTACTAAGCTGTGCTTGACCCAAGCGACGGTATTGTCCATTGTCTCATACACATGTGAAAGTTGGACAGTGAATAAGAAAGACTGATGAAATATCGATGCATTTCAATGGAGCTATTGGTGAAGAATATTGAAGGTGTCATTGAGTGCTTACATACTTTGAACATGTTGTCAGGAAAGACTAGCCCCCGGAGAAGGGCATCATGCTTGGTAGAGAGGCAGCGGAAAAGAGGAAGACTCTCAAGGAGATGGATGGATACAGTGGCTGCAACAATGGGCTAAAGGATAGGAACAATTGTGCAGGTGCTGGCAGTGTTTCCTTCTGCACAGGGTCCCTATGGGATGGAGCCAATCTGATGGCACCTCCCGCCACCAACATGGAGTGCCACAAGAACAAGCAGCTCTGTTTTTGAAAAGGAACAGCCAGGAGGCTCCTTCGATGAGAAGGAGCAAGGCTAGTGGACTTCATTTCATGTCCTTTGGCCATGTCAGGAGAGACTGTCCCTGGAGAAGGACACCAGGCTTGTTAAGTAAAAAAGCAGCAAAAAGAGGAAAACCATCCACAGGTGGATTGACAAGGTGACTACAGCAATGGGTTCAAAAAGAAGGACAACCATGAGGATGGTGCAGGACTTGGCGGGTTTCTGTTAGACACAGGGTTGCTCGGAACCAACTCAAGGGACCTCACAAGAACCACAGCATAGATGCTATTTGCACCACATCAGAAGTTTATTCCTGCCAGATACCCTCCAAGAAGAAAGAAAGAGAGAAAACCCAAGCCCACTGCCATTAAGTCAATGCAGACTTACGGTGACCCTATAGGACAGGATAGATCTGCCCTTTGGGGTTTGGGAGACTATAATTCTTTATGGGGGTGGAAATATCTAGTTTTTTTCCCTGGTATTTTGAACTGCTGAACTTGTAATTAGTAACCCAATATGTAACACAGCACATTAAAAGCCTAAAAGAAATGTGACACAAATAAAAGACTAATTGTATTCATATGGTGATAAAAGGCATAAGGGACTCCTCAATTAACAAGACAGCAGCAGGCACAGTTAAATTCCAGCTTCAAGTGTTAAGCTGGAAATGGTGTAGGATAAAATCACAAAAAAGCTATAGTCATTACGATGTGCTATTGGTCAAAAATAAAATGACTATGGATTAAACATAAAACTGCAGAAAATAAAGGCTACATTTACAGGAACTCAATTATAATGGGAAATTACACTTCACTTTCAATCCTGTATGGACTGAAAGACAAATGCCAGCCATTAAACACCAAAGACTGTCATATCAGGGTATTAGAGAGTGATTAATAGATATGCACGTGTCCAGTTTCAAACCCTAGAAAGAGAAATGCATTTTTTCCAGGATCTATAGATATATTCAGACACTTACATTTTTAAATGCCAAAGAACCTACCAAGTTACAAAAAGTAAAACTGCCATCTTCTCTGACAAAATACATTCAATAACGTATTCACTAATGCATTCATAAACGCATCCAATGCTAGAAACACACAGGAAAGTTAGAAACAAAACATAACCTTCTTTATTAAGCAATACTCTTAGCTCTGGTGGCAGAGTGGTTACAAATTGGACTGGCAACAGCAATTTGAAACCACTGGCAGGTCCTCAGGAGAAAGACGAGACTTTCTGCTTCCTAAAGAATACCTTGCGCTATAGGTTTGTCATGGGTAACGAGCTTAGGTTTGTTGAGCAATCAAAATCAGTTAGAAAATGTCCTGTTTACTATGTGATGCCTTAGCAGAAATGCTTCATGAGTGACTTTAAAGAACAGAACTTTCCCAAAAATTATTAATTGGACTTTAATACATATATCATTCCACATTTCAATCACGTCAAGTAGAATTGAGCAATTGCTACCACAATCAGCTTCCAAACATACTTTTTCTATACAGACGCCTTGACATCATCTCCCTTTAACCCTCTCCCGCACCCTCACCCTCCCCCTGAACCCCTTATTCTACTTGCTGTCCCTAGAGTTTCATCAACCCTGGGCTTCATATACCAAACGACGAAAAAGCATCTACCACGAGCTTAAAGAGGGTGACTTCCAATGACATAATACCTCTGAGACACACTCTACTATGTACAAAAAAACAAACAAAACAATACAAACCCAAACTAGAGAAAATTTTGGAAACCAGATCAGGTCTAGCCTGCATCATAACAGGGATCCACTGACAAAGAACACAAATTTTTGTTCTAAAAGTACAGAAGATTAGAAGTCCAAACTCAAAATATGTCTCGAGGGGGATGACTTTCTTTATGTAACTCAGTTTTCAGAGCCTGTACTCCCAAGTGGCGGAGTGGATATGGTACTGGGCTGCCAACTGCAAGGGCAGTAGTTTGAAGTCACCAGCTGCTCTGAGGGAGAAAGACAGGTGTTCTACTCCTGTAAAGAGGTGCAGTCTCGGAAACTCACGGGCAGTTCTACTTCTCCTAAAATCACGTTGAGTTGTCAGGAATTCTATGACAGTGAGTATAATCCTTGGGTTCCTGGGTGTGTAGAAGCATCTGCTGTGTCAGTCTTCATATGACATCTATTTCCTATATGTGTATCTGTGCCTATTCTACTTTATTGAATTCAGAAATGATCAGAATTAGGACCCACTCATCTCTGGTATGATCTCATTAACATAACAAACAAGACTCTTCTTTCCCAAGGAGATCACATCTACGGAAACGGGGACCAGGATTTCAACACGTATTTTAGAGAACACAATTCAATCCAGAACACAGACTGTCCGGTAACAATGAGATAAAATTTTAAATCAACATTTACTATAAGAGAAGGAAAGAAAATAAGTGAATGCTTGTATAATGTCCCTTGTTAAGCCCGAAAATTGAATACCACAATAAACTTTAGGAAAAAAAGATTGAACATATGAAATTTCATATATATACAAAAAGGGGGGCTTACATTTTCATAGAAAACTTCATTTTTATATATAAATCATTTTATTGGGGGCTCGTACAACTCTTATCACCATCCACCCATCCATCCATCCAACCATCCATCCATCCATCCATCCATCCATCCATCGTGTCAAAAACATTTGTACATATGTTGCCATTATCATTTCAAAGCATTTTCTTTCTACTTGAGCCATTGGTATCAGCTCCTCATTTTATCCATTCCCCCACCCTCCCTCCCTTCTCCATGTACCCTTGATAGTTATAAATTATTATTATTATTATTATTTCACGTCTTGCACTGTCTGGTGTCTCCCTTTACCCCCTTGTCTGTTGCCCATGCCCTTGTGAGAGGGTTATAGGTTGGTCATTGTGATCGGTTCCCACTTTCCTCCCCCACCTTCCCCGTTCCTTCCTGGTATGGCTACTCTCAATATTGGTCCCAAGGAGTTTATCTGTCCTGTATTCCCTGTGTTTCCAGCTCTTACCTGTACCCATGTACATGCTCTGGTCTAGCCAGATTTATAAAGTAGAATTAGGGTTCTGCTAGTGTGGGGAAGGAAGCATTAAAGAACCAGAGGAAAGCTGTATGTTTCATTGGTGCTATGCTACACCCCGACTGTCCTGCCTTCTCCCCACTACCCTTCTGTAAGGAGATGTCCAATTGGCTACAGATTGACTTTGGGCTTCCACTCCACACTCCCCCACCTCATTCACATTATGATATTTTTGTTCTGGGTCTTTGATGCCTGATATCTGATCCCGTTGACACTTCATGATCACACAGGCTGGTGTGCTTCTTCCATGTGGGCTTTGTTGCTTCTCAGCTAGATGACCACTTGTTTATCTTCAAGCCTTTAAGACCCCAGATGCCTATATCTTGTGATATCCTGGCACCATCAGCTTTCTTCATTACACTTGCTTACACACCTGCTTTGTCTTCAGTGATCATGTCAGGAAGGTGAGCGTCAGTTTAATAGAATGTCAGTTTAATAGAACAAAGTGTTCTTGTGTTGAGGGAGTACTTGAGTAGAGGCCCAATGTCCATCTACTTCCTTAGTACTAAACCTATAAATATGTGTACATAGATCTATTTCCCCATCATCATATATAAATGTTTTTACATATGTACATGCTTGTATTTAGATCTCTATAAATGCCCTTTGTCTCCTAGTTCTTTCCTCTATTTTCTTTTACCTCCCTCTTGTCCCACTCTCATGTTTAGCCTTCATTTGGGTTTTAGTAATTCCTCTCGGTTACATTGCCCTTGATCAAGTCCTATCATACCTCCTACACCCAAATCGCCATTGATTTTCACTATCTTTTAAACCCACTTTTCCAATAACATTTTGAAGGCCACTTCAATAAGAAGAAAGGTTTTAAAAGAGAAACATGCTAGACATTATTAATATAGTTGACTTCTGGTTTGGAGGGGTTTGGATCAAATACAGTAAACTAAATAAACCATTCTACAATATTAAAAATAAGAATACAATTAACTAGATAAATAATTCTCCAATATTAAAACTAAGTGAACAGAATAAGCAACATAAAAGAGAAGTGGTTATAGAAAATGAGAAACTCATAAGAAAAGATACTTAGCACAGTTTCATAATACTAACTTTAAAAAATTTGTGTTGTTGCAAAAAGCAATAAATAAATAGCAAATTGTCAAAGAAATTGAAAATATTGTCCAAATTCTTCAAAAAGTTTCAGACCTTGAAGGAGTATTTGGTAATTACTCCCCTCCCCTTCAAAAAGATGACTTCAATATGGTTTAAATGAACAAATCAAAAATGAGAATCTCTTTTAATTATTTTATGCTATCAGTATATGCATGATAGCAACATCTGACTGATGTTTCTTTATTCCTCTTCCTCTTTCTCTCCTTTCACAAAAATTCTAAGTGACATATATCTATCCTTAACTTGCCAAAAGTTAGGTTCCAAAGACCAAGTCGTTATTCAAAAATGAATATTTTGGAAAATGGAGGATGATCACATTGAATCACAAAATGGAGGATGGCTACATAATTATATAATTGCTAAACTTGATCAGTGCATAAAGCTGCCAAACCACTGAGAATATGGCCCTGGTGAACACATAACCTTAACCAACAGAGATAGATTCGCTCTTGCCTTGCAATCCATCAGTTGTTACTGCTGGTTCTATGAGGGGTGCCCAAAACATCCAGAATTTTTTAAGTTATTATTTAATTTTTTAATAAAAGCACCTTATCATCTTCAAAGTACTCTCAAATTACACTTAATACATTTGTCAGATGTGCAATTCCATTCTTGGAAACACTTTTCAAACTCATCTCGTTGGATGATGGACAGCACCTCCCTTGTTATTTTCTTCACCTCTTCTACCTCCTCAAATCAAGACGTCGGACGGGGCAAAATATGACAAAATAATAATTTATAAATTATCAAGGGTTTGTGAGGGAGGGGGAAGTGGGGAGGAAGGGGAAAAATGAAGAGCTCATGCCAGGTGCTCAGGTGGAGAGCAAATGTTTTAAAGATAATGAGGGCAATGAATGTACAAATGTGTTTTCCACAATTGATGTATGTATCGATTGTGTAAGAGTCGTATGAACCCCAATAAAATGATTATAAAAAATCGCTGTACTTTCATGTCTCTCTTCGTTTGTGAAAACAAAAAGAAGTCGGTGGAGCAAGGTCAGGTGAGTAAGGTGCGCATGCTGGGATTTTTTTGACAAAAAATGACGCAATGAGCTGGCGGCATGAGCAGGTATATTTTCATGGTGGCAAACCAGTCCCCCAAATTCCACAAATCAGGCCTCCCCCCACCCCGCCCCTCACATGCTGTTATGCAATCTTTCAGAATCTCTAAAGAGAAAGCTTGATCAACAGTCTGACCTGGTGGAACAAACTCCAAATACACTATGAGTTGGCATTTTCATCCGTTTGGGAAGTCGACAGACATCCAGAATGAAGTTTGTCATCAATTGACATTTCACCTTTTTTGAAACAATAAAACACTTGAGGTTTTCTCTTAGTGCTGTCCTTGTAGGCTATGTTCAACATCACAACCATTTCTGCAGCATTTTTCCTGAGCAGGAAACAAAATTTCATGGCTGCAAGCTATTCTCTTAAACAGGCCCTCACAAAAAATGAGAGTCAAGCAAAGCTGCTTTTATGACAACAATATTCACTGTGAGCAGAGAGAACCTTCCCAGGCGATGCCACTGGGTGCACTGACTCAAAGCAAGTTGCTTGATGCTCACCTACTACGAAAGCTCTGCTCCACCCAGAGCAATTCCAAGTTTGGACTTACTCCTCTCACATCTTCTTAATGCACACTAGATTATTTGCTATTGTCATAAATGTGAAATGCCAGATAACATATTCAATAAGTTAGGATTAGGCAAAGAGATAGTATGAACACATTAGGGGAATAATGCGGAGTGTGATTAATTCAAAGTACGTATCTAATTCAATATTGGAAAATCTAGTGGTTTATTTCAGTCACTCAAGTCACCACACAAAACCATGGACGATGAGGCATTGGGACTCTAATCTTTTCACAGAAGATAATGTCGGCAGAACTAATGCCTGATAAGAAAATAAAAGGCAAAAATCTAAAAATGACAAAATAAGGAGATATCCTTATCATAATGATCTATATAACCCAGATTTGGTAAAAATATAATGGAAGAAGAAGTTCTATTTATAACACTTAAAATATGTAAGAGTAACAGGACATACATTTGTTACAAAATGTCATGGTGTTGTCAGGTGCTGTGAGAAGACATTGATTCCAAGCAGCCTTCTGTACAGTAGAAGGAAGCACCGCCCAGTCCTGTGCCCTCCCCACGAGGGTTCTTAGGTTTGATCCCATTGACACAGACTTACTGTCAATGCCTCTTGTCTAGGGCCTTCTTCTTTGTTGCTGCCCTCTGCTTAGCCAAGCACCATGTCCTTTTTCAGGGACTGGTCTCCCCTGACAACATGTCTACGGTACACGAGATGAAGTCTAGTCCTCCTTGCCTCTATAGAACATTCAGGCTATAATTCTTCCAAGACAAATGTGCTTGTTCTTTTGTTATGCTATGTCACTTTCCACATTCTTAGCCAGTACCATAATTTAAATACATCGATTTTACTTTGGCCTTCCTTATTCAGTGTCCAACTTTCACATGCATAAGAGGAAACTGAAAATATCATGGTTTTATTTAGGTGCATCTAAGCCTTCCAAGTAATATCCTTGCTTTTCAACATGTCAAAGATGGACGTTATATATAATTTAACATATAAAATATGTATCATATTCTTGATTATAAAAACAGAATTTTAAGGATAAGGATGTCTGTGAATTCATTTTTCTCAGAATACTCCAGAATTTATGCAATTTTTATTCAAGATTGAAAGGAGGTTTCTTAGGAACTTGTTAATTATTCTAGAATTCCTTAAAAAATAGATAGGTGAAGTCTGGTCCCACTTTCCCTGTGGAGATATAAACAACCCAGTGCTGCAAGGTGTGAATGCAATATCCCGGCATGGAGTAGGGAACCAGTGGAGAGGTCTGGGAGGCTGGCCCCAGCACCATAAATTAAGTGGATTCCTGCCCCTCCCCCGAAAAGAATTTGTTCCAAAGGATGACATTGACTCTGCAGCTCCGGGAGATGAACATATATGATCAGAGCACATAGGAGCAGATGAAGGGGCAGGAGGAGAAAGTGGAGCACAGCCTGGCCCACCAGGCTGTGAGGATGATGTTCCTGAGTAGAACAGCCAGTCCACAGAGAGAACAACATGGCTGGCCCCACTATGAGAAATGATGCCAATCAGTGACTAAGGGCGATACAGGGGACTGCACCGGAGACACAGTGTGGGAATTGCACCTGACCTGATCCCACCACACCGAGGCAAAGCACTGGGGGAGTGCAGCCGAACAGCAAGGGAATGGAGTGGCAAGGTCCCCAGGGAATGCTGAAAGTGGACTTTGGGGCCAGGGCGTGGTGCCCCAACAGACTGGACTGGAAAACGCTCCTAAGGACCAGCAAACGATCCCTGAACTAACTACAAGCTTTTCTCTTGTGAACTGTTTTGTTCTGTTCTTTGTCAGTGGTTTGTTTTTGTTGTTTTGTTGTCTGGTTGTATACTGTTGCTTTGTTTTCTTCTGTCTTGTTTTCGTGCATGTTAGTGTCTCCACAGATCTGTCTGAATAGGACAGGCTGGATGAACTATCTGGAGGAAAAACAACGGGACCGACAGTTCCGGGGAGACTTGGGGGGGGTAGGGGGGGTAAGAAAGTGGTGTTAACAAACACCGGGACAAGGGAAAAACATGGGATCCTGAATGGTAGAGAGGAGGGAGTGGCAGGCCTGGTGGGAAATGATCAAGGGTAAGGTTGCTTAGAGAAGAGGTATGCTCTAGCCCAGGTGGCGGCGAAGCATGGTAGTAGGGCAGGAAGAAAGTCAAGGGAGATGGAGGAAAGAGCTAGGAGTCAAAGGGCATTTATGGAGGTCTAGATAAAGACATGTACATGCAAATATATATAGGAGGATGGGGAAATAGATCTATGTGTCTATATTTATAGGTTAAGTATTAAGGTGGCGGAAGGACCTTGGGCCTCTACTCAAACACTCCCTCAATGCATGAATACTTTCTTTTATTAAATTGGAACTCTATGATGCTCACTCTCCCGACACAAATGTTGGAGCCAAAGTGGGCGAACAAGTAAATGTGGTGAAGAAAGCTGATGGTGCCCGGCTATCAAAAGAGATAGTGACTGGGGTCTTAAAGGCTTGAAGATAAACAAGCGGCCATCTAGCTCAGAAGCAACAAAGTCCACATGGAAGAACACACCAGCCTGTGTGATCAAGTGGTCCCGAAGGGATCAGTTACCAGGCATCAAAGAACAAAAAATCATATCATTGACTGCACACCTCCATGATAGGATCGCTGAAGACAAATGGCTGCATAAGCAAATGTGGTGAAGAAAGCTGATGGTGCCAGGCTATCAAAAGAGATAGTGTCTGGGGTCTTAAAGGCTTGAAGGTGAACAAGCGGCCATCTAGCTCAGAAGCTAAAAAGCCCACATGGAAGAAGCACACCGGCCAGTGAGATCATGAGGTGCCAAGGGACCAGGTATAAGGCATCATGCAAAAAAAAAAAAGTTATATGTGTGTGTATGTGTGTGTGTGTGTGTGTGTGTATATATATATATATATACCACATTATATGAAGGGGGAAGTGCAGAGTGGAGACCCAAGGCCCAAGTGTCGACCAATGGAGATCCCCTCATAGAGGGGTTTAGGAGAGGAGATGGGTTAATTAGGGTGCGAAGTAGTACCGATGAAGAACACAGCTTTCCCCCAGATCCTGGATGCTTCCTCCCCCCAACTACCATGATCCAAATTCTACCTTGCAGGGCTGGATAGGGCAGAGGCTGTACACTGGTACATATGACGGCTGGAGGTACAGGGAATCCAGGGTGGATGATACCTTCAGGACCAAGGGTGTGAGGGGCGATGCTGGGAGAGTGGAGGGTGAGTGGGTTGGAAAGGGGGAACTGATTACAAGGATCCACATGTGACCTCTTCCCTGGGAGAGGGACAGCAGAGAAGGGGGGGAAGGGAGACTCCAGATAGGGCAAGATATGACAAAATAACGATTTATAAATTACCAGGGGCACATGAAGGAGGGGGGAAAGGGGAGGGATGGGGAAAAAAGAGGACCTGATGCAGGGAGCTTAAGTGGAGAGCAAATGCTTTGAGAATGATTGGGGCAGGGAATGTATGGATGTGTTTTATACAATTGATATATGTATATGTATGGATTGTGATAAGTGTTGTATGAGTCCCTAATAAAATGTAAAAAAAGAAAAGAGGAGGAAAAAAAACAGGAAAAAAATAGATAGGTGAAAAAGCCAATAAAATGTGAAAGAATAAAGGTAAAGGGGCTTTTGCAGTACATTGTATTAGATATTAAAGTGTCTAATTTATACACTTATGACAGAATGGACACAAGTGGCACAGCAATAGAATTAGCTGAAACAGAATAAAATAGCCAGAAATAGACCCCAGGATATGTGGTGTTCAAGTATATGATAAAGTTGATATTAAAAACAGGGAAGAAGATACATTGTTGTTATACACTAACCATGTGGTCCTGACTCATAGCAACCTTATGTCAAACAGAAAGAAATCACTGCCTGTCCCATCTTCATACTCAGTAGTACGTTTGGGCCCACTGCTGCAGCCACTGTGCCAATGGAGCTCATTGAGGCGCTTTCCTTTCAGCTAATCCTCTACCAAGCATGATGGCCTTCTCCACGGATCAGACTGCCTAGAGAACATGTTGAAAGCCCATGAGACAAAGGCTCACATGCACCATCCTCCCTTCTAACGAGCATCCTGGCCGTGCTTCTTCCAACACAGATTTGTTTGTTCTCCTGGCAGTCCGAGACACTGTCAGCATCCTTCACCACGCCATAATTCAAGTGCACTGATGCTTCTTCAGTGTTCCTTATTCTTTGTCTGATTTTCATATGCATATGAAACAATTGAAAATCTCTTGGCTTGGGTCAAACAAACCTCAATCCTCAATGAGACATGTTTCTTTACTTTTCAACACTCTAAAGAGGTTTTGTGTAGCTGATTTACCCAAATGCAGAACATTGTCTGATCTGACTGCTGCTTCCAAGGGCATCGCTCCCATGGATTGTGGACCCAAACATGACACTATCCTTAACACCTTCAATGTTTTCACCGTTTATCATGTGGTTTATTGGTCTAGTTGAGAGAATTTTTGTTTTCGTTATGCTGAGGTGTAGTCCACGCTGACAGCTGCAGTCTTTGATTTTTATGCATGCATTCTTCAAGTTCTCTTTACTTTCAGAAAGGGAGCATGGGTCCTCTGTGTATTTCAGGCTGTTAACAGGTCTGCCTCGATGCTTTATGTTGTATTCTTCATGAAGATGAATAGAATTTTTAAATAAATAACATTGGTTTACTAGCTAGACATAAGAGACAAAGAAAGCAGGGTTGTGGGAAAGATAACCTATAGATTAGTCAAATATTCAAATGTGTGTGGCGAGTGGTGGTGGTGGGGTTGTGAAGAAGGAGGAAAGAGAATAAGAAGTAATAACATACAATCATAGACAATGGAAGAAAATGTGAGTGAGAAATCTTAGAATTGTAAAATATTTCTAAAAAGTGTTGGAAGTTCAAAATTTATTTTAAAAATTGATAGCTTTGATTCTAAAACAAATGAATAGTTCTATACCATTAAAAAGTTTTAAAAATTACTTTTAAAAATACAACAAAGAGTTAATAACAATACATAAAGAGTTCTTGCAAGTCAATGAGACAAAGTAAACCATTTGAAAAGAAAAATGGGCTGAAAAAAGTAGCAGTGTTTTCAAAATAGGAACATTGCAAACCATTGATAAGTCTGTGGACAAGAGAAAGAGAAAAAAATTAAATATCATTATTTTACTCATCAACCTAGCAAGTGTGCCTTAAATTTATAGGAAAAATAGAAATCTTAAAGCCTTACTACTGGAAATGTAATTAAAGATTTCTGGAGTGCACTATTATAAAAGAAAAAATTCAGAAAAAATTTTTTCCAAAGCAAACGAAGCAGACTCTGATGGTTATGGTGTGGTCTGGGGAGGAGGAAAGGCAAGGAAGGGAGAGAAATTCCGTCCATATTCAGAGGAAGATGGAACAAGCGATATCATTGCTAATGTCAGGTGGATATTGGATCAAAGCAGAGGAAGTTGTTTACTGTATTTTTGACCATGCCAAGGCATTCCACTGTGTGGGTCATAACAAACTATGGACAGCTCTGAGAATGGGAATTCCAGAGCACTTCACTGTATGCATGCAGAACTTGTGCATGGATCAAGAGGCAGTTGTGAAAACAAAACAAGGGAATACTGCCAGGTTTAAAATCAGGGAAAGTGTGTGCCACGGTTGTGTCCTTTCACCATACTTTCAATTAGTATGCTGAGAAAATAGCCAGAGAAACTGGATTATCTGGAGAAGTATGTGGCATCAGAATTGGAGGAAGGTTTATTTTCAACCTAGGATATACAGATGACACAACCTTGCCAGTTGAAAGTGAGGAGTGATTGAAGCACTTGCTGATGAAGATCAAGGATTGCAGCCTTCGTGATGGATTATGACTCAATGTCATGAACCAAATCCTCACAACTGGACCAACAGGTAACATCATGATAAATGGAGACAAAGGTTGAAGTTGCCAAGGATTTTGTTTTACTTGGATCCACAATCAATGTTAATGGAAGGAGCAGCCAGGAGGTCGAAACAAACATTGTGTTAGGTTAATCCGCTGCACAAGAACTCTGTAGATTATTGAAAAGCCAGGATGTTTCTTTGAGCACTAAGGTTCACCTGACCCAAGCCATAGTATTTCCCATTGGCTCATGTGCATGTGAAAGTTGGACATTGCATAAGGGAGACTGAAAAAGAGAGTTAAGGATGGCAACGCTTCATCTTACATACTTTTGACACATTGTCAGGGCAAACAGGTCCCTGGAGAAGGACATCATGCTTACTAAAGTGGAGAGGCAAGGAGAAAGCCGAAAGTCCTCAGTGAGATGGCTTGACACAGTAGCTGTATCAATGAGCAGTGGTGAAGATGGTGAGGGGTGCAGGACCGAGCAGTGTTTGGTTGCTATGGTTGGAACCGCCTGAAGGGCACCTAACAATATTGACCTAACAATTTTCCTTCTACGAACTTATCCTAAGGAGATATTTGCATAGGTTAAATTAATATAAATGTAAAAGAATTATCTTTAGAGTATTTAAGAATCTATAAATGTCCCTCTGTATGGCACGGATTCTAGAAATCTTGGTGCAAATGATAAAACATACTATCTCTTCTAAAATGGCAACATAGATCTATATACTCGTATATACTCATGTATAAGCCGAGTTTTTCAGCACAAAAATTATACTGAAATCAGGTTCAGCTCATACACGGTTGAGTGGTACCCCAGCGAGATGTAACATCTCGCGGGTGATTGCCCTTCCTCCACTGTTCGTTCAAAGCCCCGCTGACACTGCAGGGCTTTGAATGTTTCTTTACTCACATCTAACCTATCAGAGCCGTCCTATGATGTAGACGGCTCCAATTCGCAGAAGCACTCGTAGTTGATTCACTTAGGCCGGCAGCTTACGCCTGCACCTGAACGGGTAAGGATGTGTCTGTGGCTGTGTTCTGTCTCTCCCCTCTGGTCTCTGTGTTAATTCATATCCTGCATTTCCAACCCTAAGCTTATACTCAAGTCAATCAGTTTTTCTGGTTTCCCAGGTAATAATTAGGTCCCTCGGCTTATACTCGGGTTGGCTTATATTCAAGTATATATGATATAATCTTCCTGAAAAGTACTCATGTCATATTTTTGATTGAGACAAGCATGTTGGAAAATAGTAGGTAAAAAAATAAAGTAATAATTATGAAATTAGGCTACTAACTTCGAGATGTGCAACTCAAAGCCATCAGTGACTCCAAGGGGGAAAGATAAAGCTTTGTATGACTGTAAGGGGTTACAGTCTTGAAAAACCTTAAGGGAAATTCTACCATGTCCTACAGTGTTGCTATGAGTTGGAACAAATTCATGGGAGTGAGTTTCATTTTTGGTTTATACATAAGTTCACAAAAATATGCATACTTCTATGAGCACATGGATCTCTCTTGAACACAGATGACAGAAACTTGAATCAAATATATTTAAGCATATAGGGAATAATTGAATGTTTTGGCTAGTACAGATGAAAAATGTAGGATTTATGTTTGATTTGAAGCATCAGTTCTTGATTAGGACACCAGAGTCAGAAGGAATCAATCTTCTCCCACTCTGTTTCCAATGCTTTGCTCTATTTTCTCTGTCAAGAACTCAAACTCTCTGCCATCGAATTGATTCCTACTCATAGGTATCTAGTGGTTAAGAGTTGGGCTGTGACCCACGTGGTTGGCCATTCAAAACCATCAGCTGCTCTGCAGGAGATATTCATATGATCCAAGAAATATTGCTGTCATTTATCTCACAGGTAAGTACATTTTTGCTGATAATTCAACAGCAGTTGTAACAATACTCAGTAGCATGTAGGATATAATTGCTGATGTCAGAGAGATCTTGACTTAAAGCATAGAGTATTAGAAAGTGAACACAGATGTCATAAGACAGGACCAAGGTGCTCCTGATGCTGTGGAGATTTCAATCACCTCATATGAAAAACTCTAGACAGCCAACAAGGCAGACTGGAGAAGAACACATGCACTTGAGCTGTGGTGTTGGGGAGGAGCACTAACGTACCATGGGCAGCCGGAGAACAAGGACAGCAGTAGAACGACAGCCAGAATGGTTCTTAGAAGCCAGGACATCACGATACTTCGCTTCAAGTATGTTGGACCTGTTGTCCGGAGAGACCAGTCCCTGGGTACGAACAGCGTGCTTGGTAAAGTAGAGGGGCCATGTAAAAGCAGAGGGCCCTCAATGAGATGGGTTGACACAGTGGCTGCAACGAAGGGTCCAAACAGAAGAAGAGCTGTGAGGATGATGCAGAAGTGTTTCCTTTTCTTGTGCCTGGAGTCCCAAGGAATCGGAACTGCCATAGAGCACCCAAGAACGACAGAAGGAATGTGACATTTAAGCAGTATGCAATTATGTTTATTATATGTTGTTCTATTTGTATTCTGTACGGTCTGCTAGAGAGCCTCTCCATTGAGGAGGAGAGGTGACCCCCTGAGTATTGAGTGGTGTCAACTACAGTGACACCACTGGAGCCCAATATTGCTTTTTCTAATAAGCTCCCAAGTGATAAGAGTCCCTGGGTTGTACAAACGGATAACACACTTGGCTGCTAAGTGAAAGGTTGGTAGTTCGAATCCACCCAAAAGCAGCTAAAAAGATGGTGCCTGGTTATTAGATAAAATAGCATCTGGAGTCTTAAAGGCCTGCCTCCAAACAAGCAGCCATCTAAGTGAGATGTCAACTAAGTCCACATGGAAGAAGCAGACCATCATCAGTCACTGGGGATTCTGGATCATATAACCTGAAGTTGGGGGGGGATTAATGAGGGATTAATATCAAAGCCTACAGCGTGAGATTCTGGTTTGCGGAAGGCTATGGATGTGACCCTGGGAGCCCAAGATTCGTTTGGGAAACTACGGAGAAAATAAGCCTTTGGTGAACTCGCTCTCTCCACAATTGAGGGACAGGAGAGTGGTCACTAAACAGAGTTCATTAGAGAGGAGAGTGTAGAAGATCAAAGGCATAAATATGACTTGACAATTAGAACTTTGTCAGAAGATCCCCCACCCCCTTGGACTTGATCTGGTTTCCAAGATTTTCTTACCATTGGATTGGATTGTTTGGTTTTTGTTTGTTCATATTATGGTGTATCTCAGAGGTATTTTTCATTGGGGTTCATCCTCTTGAAGTTGTGTTATACATTTTCCATTTTTTGGTCTATGAAATCCAGGATTGATGAACCTATAGAGATAGCAAGGAGAATAAGGGTGTGATGGTGGGGTAAAGGGGAAGTGACGTCAAGGAGTTCATCTAAAAAACAATGTCTGGCAACTAATATAGAAGCAGTTCTGCTGGATATGATTGAACTGTGGACTGATATGACATATATATGAAATCCCAATGAATAAAAATAAATAAATAAAAAGACAGGCTTAGTGATTTACTTGTGAAAAATCAGCCATTGACAATCCAGCGGTGCCCTGTTCGAATCAGACACTCATGAGTGACTAGGAGTCTGAGTCGTCTCTAAGGAAACTGATCCAAGGTGATGTTAAGGTTCCAAAACGGAAAAGCAAGATTCTGTAGCATTTTCCTATATATCAGTAAACGATTATACCAGTACTCATGGTCGTTGTTGCTGTAAGTTGTCATCAAGTCAGCTCTGACTTATAGTGACCATATGTTTAACAGAGCAACAGAGCTTTAGCTGGTCCTGTGCCATCTGAATAGTCATTGATAAATATGAGTCTATTGTTTTGACTTCTTTTTATTAAAATTAGAAGTATGTTAAAATGTACCTCTTTATGTCTGCAACTCTTTTTCTATTTAGTGCTAAATAATCAAAAATATCAACAAAATTTACATGTATATTTCCTAATGTTAAAATAAATATGTCGGTTCTCTCCCCTGCTCTCTAATGTAAAATTTCTAGGGTTTTATACTTAATTCACGAGGGGAAATAATGCTTTCTTATCATCTTAAATGCTGGGGCTTGTTATTGTTATTGTTCTGGAAGGAAATATTACACAATCCAACTTTGAAATACACTGGGGTGGTGTAGCAAGACCTTGATTGTTTGAGAGTTTGACAATCTGCTATCAGGGAGGAAACTCAAGAGCCAAAGATTTTAATTAACTTTATTGCTGTCAACCAGTCTGATTTGTGAGGCAGAAGGAGCAAAGGGCAAAGAAGTGATTGCAGAGTCAAAGAACTGTAAAACTGAGATTTCCACAGGTGCAAAGATGGCTTTCTGTCCTCCTTGTAGGTCTACGTGACACCAGGGAGCAGAGCGCCCCAGCTTGCAGCACTAATGCTGGCCCAGGACTGCCACTTAATCTGCCATTGGTTGTTGATGCCCTTTGTGTTACAAATATTTCTAATGAATTTTAATGATCTTCCTGTTCTTCTGAGACCCAGACCCTCTCCAGCTTCATTCTTTTTGCCAGTCCTTCCTGCCATTCCAGAGATGAATGAGGTAAAGGATCCAAGTTGATGGTAAACGTCAGCCTTATGCAAGAGGTGTGCGTGTGTACATGTGCTTATGGATACGAGCAAAAAGCACGCATGGAAAATAGAAACACGGTGGCCACGCCTTCAATGACTTTGGTACCATTCATTCAGCTCATCCCAGGGGCCAAAAATTCTTTTGGGGACAAAAGTAGCCAATTTCAGAATGGCAACTCTTCTATGATTTGTAGGAGTGTGGGGTAGGGGTAATTGTTAATATGGTCGGCTCCTCGCTGAAAAGTTGGGGACACGAGTTCACCCAGAGTTACCTTGAAAGAAAGAAAACTCCTAGCAATCTGCTTTAGAAAGATTACTGGGGAGCACTGGAACAGATTGTGATTATACAACTCATTTTAAAGGCAATTTAACCAAGGTGGGGTTGGGGCGTGTGTTCAAAATTGGATTGTGGTAATGATTGTACAATTCTTCTTGTTATGACTGAACAGTTAAATTATTGAATTATGTGATATGTGGATTATGTGCCAACAGAAATGTAAAAAAGAAGGAGAGAGAGAGAGAGAGAGAGAGAAATAGAGAGAGAGAGGTGCCAAACCACCAGCGGTGGCACACTGTCAGTCATTTCAGCTTTGTGTATACCCCGAATTCCCATGAGCTATTATGCATGTGATGCAATCTCTCAAAGTGTTGAAAGAGCTAAAATTGTTATCAGGACAATTGCTGTAAGTTCCGCAGACGCCGAAAGGGGTTTTCCAAGGATGAACACAGTTCAGAGAAGGGGCCTATTTCTCATCTATCAAGCGCAATGACTGCTGTCTACTTGGCCTACTCTCCGGGAATGGGAGCCCACTCCTACGGTGAAAAGATAAGGGCAAGGATAAATCACACAGCAGACGATGGTCGGAGAAAAGCGAAATCATTGCAAGGGAGGACACCAATCAAGAAGCAATATGAGAATATCTTAAATAAGATTTATTGTGTGGGGCAAGGCGTTGTTTATTATTTTCACTAACATTTTAAAATGCATAACAATCTTGGTTTTTTTGTACCCCTTTCATTGTTCTAAGTACTAACTGAATGAAATAATAAATTGCCTTTCATTAAAAAAAAAGGTAGATCACAAACATTGAAAGCCCCTATGGAGGGTCATTTTACTCTGACACGCCTTCGTAATTCAGAATTGACTCAAAAGCATCTAGTTGATCTTGCTTAGTCTGGGGTTTTAAAATCTTCTTATTTGTACTGTGTTCAAGCATCTCACTTGCCGTCAAGTTTCTGGCTATGTTCTGATGCCTCATTCTGCCTGCTTGCTGGTTGGGCAAGGATGCTCATTCTCTTGGTCCCTGGTTGCTATCCTGGCAGCAACTTCAGATGACATAGGCTTTGGGTAGCTTACCTAGACTTGGAGTCTGTATTCAGCACTGAGAGTGACCTACTTTCTTCTCTGAGTTCTACTGAAGCCCACGGATTAGGTATTTGCCACATCTTCTTTGTTTGCCTAAGACTCTGGGAAAGTCATTGGCACCTACCAAGAAGACAGGTTTAGTTATTTAACAACAGAGACACTTCAGAGAACCAAAAGCTTGTGGAAGAAGAAAAGAATCAGTATAGCCTATAATTATCTTTGCTTTGAGACAGAGCATTGGTAACCAAAAAGCCTTCCCTTCAAAAAGACATCTGCAGAATAAGCAACTTCTTTTCACTGTTAAAACAGTGACATTTGTTTGCTGTTGGATGTGGGGTGACCTAATGTGGAGTTTGCCTGGCCATAATGACGAAAGAATCAGAGACTCTTACAATGCCCTCCCATGGCCTGGAAAGCACCCCCATTCTTCCTTCTTTTTGCCTCAGACATTTTGTTGATACATCAGCTCCCCAATGACTTACAGCATGGGAGCCTGCTGTAGTCCTGGAGCTGATGCCCCTAATTGTCTATGGACAGAAAGAAAGAGCCTTGCATAATACACAGGACTGTTTTTTCAATGTATAAGAAGAAAATTATGTTTTAAGGTCATTAATTTTTGGATTCAAAACTTAAGCTATGGGGAAGGAACCAAAGAGATTCAAATATGTTTTGAATATGCATTTATTCTAGAGCATCTGGCAGACATAAACTTGGAAGTATGCAAGAACCCCCATATTAACAATGGCCACTTTCCAAAGAACAGCGAGGGGCACACATTCAGAACAACACCAATCCAGCAAACGCAAAACCTATTCTTACCTGCCACAGAAGGAATAGGGGTACGAAGTGTAAAAGTTGGTGATACTAAGAAGGTTGTGTCATTGAAATACAGGGTAATGAAATGAGGGTTTGATTATACAAACAAAGATGACTTTCACGTCTATTTTTAATTTTATGGATAAAGTAAGCCTTGGAAATACGAAAGAACCAAATAAGGGCATCAGATAAGAATAAGTTAAACTCCTGGTCTTATCCTAGTTGCAGGCGGTGGGAGGCTAGAAGCTCATTTGGCAAGCAACAGATAAATATAAGCAAACTGCAACGGCTGGACTTTGCCTTAAGTGGCAAAATGCAAGATGAAGACAAACTTGCAATAGACCCGGTTGATAAACATGGAGACAATTCTTGTTCTTAGTTGTTGGCTTCAGAATAAATATCTTGCCTAACAGAAGGTACTGTGTGCTGGAAAGCAGAAAGGGCATGAAATGCCCAAGTAGAGACATGTGGGAGTCAAAGCACGTGGAGAGCATTTTCCGTTATCACAGGGAGGAAAGTATCGCATGTAATGTAGTCTCCCTACACAAAGATGGTACTTCCAAAATGCACGCCACATCCTGTGTCAGTCAGTATGGCAATAAAATGTTGAACCTGAAAAATGTAGACTAAAGCATTCAAACAAATTAAGATATTTAAAATGAAATGTATTCGTTTCATATTAGTCAAAAATGTTTGATGGGGTGGGGATGGAAAGGGTGAGGCAGAAAGAGAATTGCAGGGAGAAAATTTACACAATGGCTATGCAAAAATGGGTTAAATTGAATCAGATCAACTTAGTGGGGGGTCTATATGATAGGATATTCTTAACATTTTGTAATCATTCCAAAATGGTGTCGGTCTCATTTTTCCCCCTCTTAAACAGGCAACTTCAAGTGACTCTATTCATCCATACCCAGTCTGAGTGGCATATGCACAAACCGAAATGCTAAAAGAAGGTTGTGTCTGTCTCCAGAACATTTTAAACTAATCTATTTCACATTACATCATCATTAAGAAAGATTACTTAAACAGAGGCACAGTCTACTTTTTGAATATTCTGCCCTGAGACTAAAATGAGCAAGTAAGCTCTTGAATTTCAACCATGCCAAGTTTGGAATCCAATCATATTAACCTTTCTACCAGTTTTCCTGCTTGGTTTCATCTGATAGCCCCAAGAGATGGTTCTGCAGGAGAGCCTGAGCTAATGGGGAAGGAAGTGGTTAAGAAGGAAGAAGCACATTTCTGGGTGGATTCGGAACAGCAGTGATCTTACTCAAAGCTGGAGTAAATAGTGCTTAAATATTACAAGGGTAATTTAGCAGAATTAAAAACTTAACCATCAGTTCCCCTCGAGCCAATTCCCACTTATATGTCAAAAATTTACCAGCCCCAAGGGACTTGGTCGTCCTACAGTTTGTTCATTCCACAAGGATATATTTCAGGTCACCATTCTGGAGGGCACCTCCCCTGAGCACAGTTTGACCATGACATTTGTGTGGTCAGAGAGGCGAGTGAGCCTCTTCTAGCCACGCCCCTGAGAAAGGACGAATGGAAGCCACACCCCCACACCGTGTGTCTGAACGTTGGAAAGGTCTGAGTTCGCACTTGAAATTACGACGACTCAAGAAAAGCTGAAACTGTCGAACCTTTGAAAACGGATTGCAAAGTTATTAGATATTTTTAGGATGTGTTCAGTTTTCTAATTTTTTCTCACTGGAAACTAAATTGTAATACTGATTTACTGGTGTTATGTTAATTAATTTATAGAAGCACTTAATGTATAAAACCAATGGAAAAATTAAAACAAAGTATTTTCACATCAGACAGTTCTTTCACTGAGAGTGCTGTGAATTCCTAACAAGCTCTCTGCCTGTTGGACCTGTAGTTGGGCGCCATGCGTTGACCAGACACACAGCAACCCCGTAAGACAGAATAGAACGATCAAAAGGTTTCCTACACTGAAATCCTTCTGCTTCCAGATTGCCAGTTCTTTTCTCCCACAAAGGCTGGGTGAAAATTACTGACCATCTATTTAGCAGCCAATTTATGTTGGCAGCGATTAAGCAATCCATTTAAGTCGATTCTGTTATGCTTCCTAACGCACTTCTTTTTGAGCTGATGCCCATTCATAGTGACCCTATATAGGGATTCTGGGATTGTAAATCTTCATCAGATCTGACAACCTCCTCTTTCTCCCAAGGAGTGGCTAGTGGTTTTGAATCACTGACCTTGTCATTAGCACTCTTTTGCTTAATATTGGAGAATGTTCTTCAGCTACAGTGTGCAATTTTCATCAATAGGCCTCCAGAGCCACTCATCAGAACACACAGCAAGAAATGAGAGTTTTGGTACTGTAGGGAAATGGTTATTTTGTTATCCAAACACATGTTGCCTTCAAGTTGCATGAAAGAGAGGAATTAATAGTAACTTTGTACTCTTTGGGAATAACTGTTTCCTTTCAAATCTTACCTGCACAACAGCATTTCTTTCGGATGTGAAAAGTGCCACAGCCAACCACCTTCACACCGCATCATCCTTGTTTTGAGGACATCTAGGAAGAAGTGTGGGAAAAGGTTTCTTTAGACCTGAAGCATTTCATCACAAAACTTGTGGGGTTTCTGGGTGACGGCTGCAGTATAACATATTCAGGGCTGAATTTCAAGTGACTCTGTACCCAGAGACTTTAAAATAATGTTTCTATTTTGGTATCTGTGCTACTTAGTGATCACAAAAGTTTGGGCCTAAAGCCAGAAGCCCCTCTTGCCCAGGCCATGTCAGATGGTACTGACACGGTGCTCACCATTCTCCAAGATGAATACATCATGCTTGATGGTGAGAGACACAGCAAAGAATACTGTGAGTAAAGCACGATGATACTGGCCAACTTTTATTGGCTAACGATGAGTCAGACGCTTCCAACAACTTTACATACGTTATCTCATTTGAGCCTTACAAAAAAATACTAAGTGAAGATAACAAAAGACAGAAAGGAGAGACAGAAATGTTCGATAACTCGCCCAAGCTGTGAGCACTCATCAGTCCAGATGTAGAGGTCATGAGATGCAGAAGGCTGTGGAATAGAGTAGTGCTCTAAGTTTGATTCCAGGTTTTGAACCGATGCTCTTGAGAAGTGTTGGTACTTTTTTTCCTTTATTGTAATGCTCTTGTTCTGTCTGTAGAGAGGGAAATCTAGCAGGGTGTGCTACCGCAACGACAGTCTATGGAAGAACAACGTTGGAGGATTTATACTCGCGGTTATCAAGCCATATTGTAAATCTACAGTTATTAAAACAATACAGTGTGCAAGAAAAGAGAAGCAAATCAAAGGAATAGTAGAGAACCCAGCAATGGATCTACACCCAAATGAAACTGATTTTTATGATGAAAAAAACGTTCCTACCCAGAAGTGGTAAGAAGACAGTTTTTTTCCAGCAAATGATGCATCACTTGGATAGCCATATATGAAAATAAGTGGAATTTTACTCTCATATCATACTCAAAAATCAATCCTAGATGGATTATAGTTTTAAATGTAAAAGTATAGACACTTCTAGAAAACAGCATGGCATATTACTTTCCTGACCTCAAGGGACAAGCATACTGTTAAAACAGAGCGCGCACATTACCCATGAAGGAACCGTGTGGCCAGATTTGATGTCAGTGTGCACCTGTGTGAAAGTGCCACAGCTGATAATGCTTCCTTGGGGGTGTGACCGTGAGGGGGACCCTGGAAACTTCTCCTTTCCCTCTTGCCCCTGTGCCTTCCTCCTTGTTGGGACTCTGTCTGCCTCCAGGGGTGGCCTTAAGTAGGCGGCTGACGTAGAGAGTCATTGGTGCCCTACCAGGTTTCCACCAACCTTGGATGCTTCCACATCATCGGCCTGCAGCTAAGAGTCTGAAGAGGGCTCTGGCTAGCATCGGACCCATGGGCTAAACTTGGACTGGGATGCCTTCTTGATATAAGTGTACTTCTTGAGAAAAAGCTCTTTCTTGTATATGTGAGTGTCACTGGTTTTGTTTCTCCAGACAACCCCTTTTAAAAGAAGAACCCAAACCAAGCCTATTCTCAGCAACTCAATTCTGATGACAAGCCACCTTTCCTAGACACAGTAGAGCTTGTCCTTAGGATTCCAGAAGCAGCAGCTTCAGCTTTCTCCCAAGGAGTGGCTGGTGGGTTTGAATCCTTTATCTTGTGGTTAGCAACCCATTGCCTAACCCATTGTGTCACGAGAGTTCCTAACCATAAAGGAAAATATTGATAATGTGCCATTTACCAAAAGACATGATTAATATTGCGAAACACCAGAAAACATCATGAACATAGCAGGAGGCTAAGCCGGAAGGTGGCTTGCAATACAACCATTTTGCAAGGATTACTATCCAGAATATATGATGAACTTCTACAAACCAATTAGGAAGAGACAGAATACACAATTTTATTTTTAAAATGACAACAGAGCTGAGCAAGTATTTCATTTAAAGAGGAACCAAATGGCTAAAAAAATGAAAACGTGCTAATCTTTATTAATCATAACTAAAAACCAAACCAAACAAAAGCACTGCAATCGAGTCCATTCAAATTTGTAGTGACCCTATAAGACAGGACAGAACTGCCCCCGTGGGCTTCTAACACTGTAACTGTTAATGGGAGTGGAAAGCCCAGTTTTTCCTCCCAAGGAGTGGTTGGTGGTTTCAAACTACTGTTCTTGCCACTAGAAACTCAATAGGTAAACACCATAACACCAGGAGGTGGTGGAAATCAGAATCACAAAGTTATGTAGCAGCTCATTTACCACAATAGCTAAAATGTCTTAAAGATGATTAAAACCAAGTATTGAGGCAAATATGGAGCTCTCATAGCTTAGTGGAGTAAAAGTGGTAAATTTATTTTAGAAAAGTTTTTGGCATTATATATAAAACTCCCAAAATTCTTATTGTATATCTCAGAAATCTCACTTTTAGATACATACCCCAAAGAATTCCATGCACACGTGCACCAAAAGATATAGACAAATATATCAAAAGCCTTATAGTTTGCAATAGTCCTAGATTACAGATCAATATTAAAATTGGTAAATGCATTGTGGCAATTTATATAATTGAATAATGTTTAGAAATGAAAGAAAATAAACTATGTCTGCATGAAACAATGTGGATGGCATTCATAAGCATTATATTGTTTTAAAGTCAAAAAGCATATTCTACTTCAAAAATGAAAAAAAAACAACAACCAATCAAACTGATCTATGGTGCCGATGTCAGGATTGTGGCTAACTGTGGTGTGGAAGAAGAGTAATGGCGAAAAGTAGGGACATTGGGAGGCCTTTGAAATGCTGGCTATGTCCCAGATCTTATCTAGCTGGATAAAAATGCACTATGTTCATTGTACTGAAACATATCAAGCAAGGTGCACATTTATGACAACTTCTTTGTCACTTTCTTGCGCTGTGGTGGCTCGTGTGTTGCCATGATACTGGAAGCGATGTCACTTGTATTTCAAATTGCATCAGCTTTACCCCCAAGTAAACAGTTTTCAGCAGAACCTCTGGGCTAAGAACAGACTATAAAGGACGTCTGTCCATTTCAGAGGAATTAGCCACTAAAAACCTGGTGGATAAAAGCACAGCATTGTTAGAGGTAGTACTAAAGATGAACCCCTCGGGACAGAAAACTGAAAAATTCAAACTCACTGCCATCGAGTTGATTCTAACTGAAAGTAACCAGTTAGGACAGAATAGAACTACCCTATGAGTTTTGAAACTGTAAATCTTCATGGGAATTGAAAACCTCCTCTTTCTACTGTAGTTTTGAATTGAGGACCTTGCAGTTCACAGATCAAGGGCATAACACTAGGCTAACAGGACTGCCTTCATGCTGGAAGGCACTGAAAATGTGACTGAGGAAGAGCTGCCTTCTCAGAGTAGTGTTGAGCGTAATAACATGATGGAGTAAAGCTTGTAGGGAAAAGCTTTCAGGACCTTTGTTTGCTGACCAAGCATGACATGACTCAAAATGAGAAGAAAACAGCTTCAAACATCAATTAATGTTCAGAGCATAGACAGTACAAAGAACAAATATAGAAAAATTGGAAGTCCTGAAAAATTAAATAGATTGAATAAAGATCGATACTCTAGGTGCTGCTGCTGTTGTTGTTAGGTGCCAACAAGTCAGTTCTGACCCGCAGCAAACCTATGCACAACAAAACGTTACCTGGTTCTGCACATCCTCGTACTTGTTCATGTGTTTAAGGCCATTGTTGAAGCCACTGTGTGAATCCATCTCATTGAAGGCCTTCCTATTTTTTTGTCTCATTTGCCAAACAAGATGTCCTTCTCCAGGGATTAGCCTCTCCTGACAACATGTCCAAAATATGTCAAACAAAGCCCCACCATCCTTGCCTCTAGAGAGCACGCCAGCTGCACTTCTTCCCTGACAGATCTGTTTGTCTTTTAGCAGTCTGCGGTCCTTTTAATATTCTTCAACAACACCACAATTCAGCTCATCAATTCTTTAGTCCTCTTATTTAATGCCCAACTTTCTCATGTATATGAGGCTATTGAAAATCTCATGGCTTGGATCAGGCACACCTTATACCTCAAAGTGACATCTTTGTTTTAACACTAAGAGGTCATGTGTAGCGGATTAATCCAGTGCGTGGCAGCTTTGGATCACTTGACTGCTGTTCCCAGGAACATTGACTCTAGGCATTAGTGGCTGAAATGGACTAATATTGGCCATTTTGAATCAGAAAATCATATTATTTACTATGATAGGAATGACTGATTAAAGAAAAATAGTGCCTCATGGATCATCAAAAAGGACATTTCAAAGCCAATCTTGAAATTCAATATTGTGATAAGAAAATGTCTATCTGCATACAAGGAAATTTAGTCAATATAACTACTATTCAAATTTATGCATCAACCCCTAGTGTTAGTGATAAAGAAATTGAAGACCCTAGTGTTAGTGATAAAGAAATTGAAGAATTCTACCAATGTATTCTACCAAGTCTGAAATGGAAGAAACATGCAATCAAGATGCATTACTAATTATTAGCAATCAGAATGAAACAATTAGAAACCAAGAGGAAGGAACAGTAGTGGGGAAATATGGTCTTGAAGATAGAAACGAAACTGAAGATTATATGTTAAAATTTTGCAAGACCAGTGAATTCCTTAGAGCAAATATGTTTTTTAATAACACAAAAGGTGATTATACCTATGGACTTCTCCAGGTTGAAAAAAATCCCCAGAAAATCAAATTGACTACATTGGTGGAAAAGACAGTAGAGAAGAATCAAGCTTGGTAAAGTAGATGGGTGGGCAGCAAAGAGAAAGACGCTCAAAGACAGAATGTCACTGTGGCAGTTACAATGGATTCAAACATAAGAATAATGTAAAGATGTTCAGGACCAGATGTGCTTTATTCTATTGTACACAGGGTCGCTGTGTGTCAGAACTGGCTTAACAGCATCAAGCAACAACAAGAAAATGAGGTCTAGAGTTGACTCTGGAATAGACTACCAGTTGCTCATATATGAGTTCGGGTTGAAGGAGAACAAATTTAAAACAAGTCCACCAGAGCCAAAATATGACCTTGAGTATGTCCCATGTGAATTTTAAGAACATCTCAAGAACAAATTTGCTGCACTGAACACTAAGGACAGAAGAGCCCATGAGCTGTGAGATGATGTCACGAATATCAGACACAAAGAAAGCAAAGGTTATTTCAACATAACAAGAAAGAAAGTAAAGATCAAAATCTATATCAGAAGAGACTCTGAAACGTGTTATTAATCATAGAATAGCTAAGGTAAATGGAAGAAAGGGTGAAGTCAAATAATTGAAGGAAAAATTTCAAAGGGCAGCTCAAGGAGAAAAAGTAAAATATTATAATAAAATGTGCAAAGATCTAGATGGGAAAACTGAAAAGAGCACACTCCACATATCTTAAATTGTAAGAACTCAAGAAAAAAAACAAGTCTCAAGTTATTGACTAAGAAAGATTCTATGGGAAAAATATTGAACGATGCAGGAATCAGCAAAAGAAGATGGAAAGAACACACCGTCACTGTACCAGAAAGAGCTGTGAAGCATTCAACCATTTCATACGGTAGCATATGAATAAGACCCAATGGTACTGAAGGAAGAAGTTCACGCTTCATCGAAAGCATGAGCCACAAACAAGTTTCCAGGAATTGATGGAATACCAATGGAAATGCTTCAACAAGCTGATGAAGTACTAGAAGCACTCACTCATCTATGCCAGAAAATCTAGAGGGCACCTATTTGGTAAACTAACACAGAGAGATACATATTTGTATCCATTCAAAAAGGAAGTGACACAACAGAATACGCAAATGACAGTACAATACGATTAATGTCACTTGCTTAAGATTGATCAGCAGCACTTGCAGCAATACAATAACAGGTAGTGACAGAAGTTCAGGCCAGATTAAAACGAGGACACGGAACAACTGAGAACATAGCTGATGTCAGATGGCTCTTGGCTCAAAGCAGAGACTATCAGAAAGGTGACTGCTTGTGTTTTGTTGACTCTGCCAAGGCATCCGACTGGATGGATCAAAACAAACTGTGGAGAGTCTTGAGAAGAATGAAATTCCAGAAAACTTAATTGTGCTCAGGTGGAAAATATACATGGATCAAGAGGCTGGGGTGTAAACAGAGCAAGGTAATGCTGCATGGCTTACAATCAGGAAAGGTTTACATCAGGTGTTCTAGCCTATCATCATACTCATTTGAACTGTGTGCTGAGCAAATCATCAGAGGAGACGGACTATATGCAGAAAAATGCAGTATCAAAATGGAAGAAATGCTTATTAACCACCTGAAATATCCAGACGACGCAACCTAAAAGGGACTTGAAGCCCTTGCTGAAGGAGATCAAGCATTGCAGTGTTCAGAGTGGATTACAACTCAATGTCAGGAAGACCCAACTCCTCACCTTGGTCCAATAGGCAACATCATGAAAAATGGAGAAACAATGACATTGTCAAGGATTTCGTCTTGCTTATCTCCACAATCGATGCCCATGGAAGCAACCGTCAAGAGGTCAAATGACACATCCTACTGGGTAAATCTGCTTCATCTAACGAACGCCGTGGAATTTTCATTCTCATCTCATATGCACGGTACAGTTGGACATTGAAGAAGAAAGACCAGAGAGGAATAGATGCATTTGAACCACGGTGATGGGGAAGAATATTGAAATTACCATGACTGCTACAATCGACCATCTATCTATCTATCTATCTATGAAGATGTACAGCCAGAATGCTCCTTAGAGACAGGGATGATGAGACTTAGCCTCAAGTTCTTTAGAAGCTCTCAAGAAAGACCAGCCCCTGGGGAAGGAAGTCCTGCTTGCTATAGTGGCAGCCAAAAGGGGGAAGGTCCTTGACGAACTGCATTGAAGAGCAGCTACGACAATGGTCTCAGACATAAGAACCAGGAGGGGGCTAGAGCAGCACCAGGCAGCGTTTCTTTCGTTGGTACACAGGGTTTTTATGAGTTCCACGTATCTAAATGGCACCTAACAATAATGACGCAGTTATGAAGCATTAAAGATTTAAGAGAGAAATAAACAGTGATCGAACCTCTGATCGAAGGAACAAACGGAGCCAAACGGCTTTCTGCAGCTGTACCACATATATAAGGGGAGGCCAAGAAGACAAGGCGGGCACACAGTAGGGAAAGCCTTACACTGCAAACGCGAGGATAACATCTGACTTTCAAATTGATTAATTTTGATTTCATGATTAATTCATCGTGTCATCCATGAAAGGGCAAGAGCCTGTGACATAAAATGAATGTGTCTTGAAGGCCTGTGTGAGTAGGAAAGATGTAGAAATACGTGGGTTGCAAGGAACAAAGGTGTGTGTTCAGGACCTAACGCTGGGTTGGGCCGTGAGTGATTCTGGGATGAGGAAGCCTAAAGGGACCGTGTAAGGACACTGCTTAGTTGAGAGTAGGCAAGACAGGAAAGATGAAGAGGGGAAGGAGAATACAATATATAACCCACTCTGGTTTCCTTCCCAATTTGGCCTAGACTGGTTGAAGTAAAATAAAGGCCCCAAATGTTGTTCTGAGCATCATGACCTCAGGTACAACAGAATAAATCGCTGTCCAGTCCTTCTCCGTCCTCACAATGGAGCTTATGTTTGAGCCCATTGTTGCCTCCACTGTGTCAAGTCTCTCTCTTCACTGACCTTCTGCTTCCCTAAAGAGCCTGGTGTTCCCTGAGGACATGTCCCAGGTAGGGGAGGTAGAGTCTCACCATTAATTCTTTCTCCTAAGAAACATCATGGTTTGTGTCTTTCTTTCAAAATGGATTTGTTTGTTCTTCTGGAACCCCACAGAGGTTTCAGTATTCTTTGCCAACTTCATAACACAAATGCCTTAATTATTCGGTGGTGTTTCTTATTCATTGTCTGACTTCCACGTGCATATGAGGTAGTTGAAAATACCTAGGTATTTCCAGGTATGCTTTAGTCTTCAAAGTGACAGATTTGTCCAATGCAATAATAAGTCATCTGATTTCTCGACAGCATCTTTCCTAATATTGATGTGGGACCACAGTCAAATCGTTGACGACTTCAATCTTTTTTCCATTTATGATGATACTGTCGATTAGTCTAGAGGTGAAGATTTTAGTTTCTTATGCAGAAATCTGCAGGCTTTGATCTTCATCGGTAAGTACTTTAATCCCTCCTCATTTTCATCAAGCAGGTGGTGTCCTCTGCATATCGTGAAGATTGATAGGATGTCTTCCTCTAGTTCTCCTGCCCCACTCTCCTTCATATCTTCCAGCTTCATGAATTGTTTGTGCAGAAGGCAGATTGACTGAGAGTGTTGAATAGATACAGGCCCGATGCACATCTCTTCTGATTGGAAACTATGCAGTAACCCTTTGTTCTGTTCACATAACTAACTCGTGGTCTCCACGAATGTGTTTTACATGAGCATAATTTAGTGTTCTGGTATTCTCATTCTTCCCAAATGTATCCATAGTTTGTTATGATCCACGTAGTGGAATACCTTTATACAGTCAATAAACACAAGGAAACATCTTTCTGGTATTCTCTGCGTTCAGCCAAGCACCATCTGACGTCAGCAATGATATGTCTTGTTCCACGTCCTCTTAATCTGGCTTAAATTTCTGGCAGCTCCCTATCAATATGTTGTTGCCCAAAATATCAGGCCGAAAAATACCCAAAGTAAGAAAATAATGTGAAGCTGGCTTCAAAATATTTAGTTATGTGTATGTATACACATACATGTGTCGATCTATTTATGGATTTATATGAGTCAGTCTACATGAGAGGACTGGGTACGTAACACATACGTAAGCAGACAATTTAGAAAGAAGAGATAGCGAAAAAGACTACCAGATGAAAACTAGATAGAAAAATTTCTTGCTTGACTTTATCTGAGAGGAGAAAGCTCTTTTGTAGAGAAGTTTTCAACAAAATTATTGTATCCATAAAACAAGATTGATGGGATGTAAAAGGGGAACTTTAAAAAAAAGAAAGACTGCTGGAGACCTTCCTATGCAGTTGCTGCCACGAAGAAGCTAATGAAAGTCATATTCCAGGATCACACGAACAGTAAGCGAGACAATGAGTTCAGACATCAAATCTATGACTCTTCTGTGTACAGTTGTTTTGCATAGGTAGAGGGTGTTCACACTTTTAGACTAAGGCTTGAGTACTTTATTGAGATTCAAGATAAACTTGCTGAGCATTGGAATAGCACAAAGTCTTGCACATTCACCCAGCTCACTCTGGCTGTGAGAAAATGCCAAATCTTCTCTTCAACAATTTTCATGTTACTACACATCAAAAGATTAAACACAGCTTAACTGTTTTTGGTTGTAGAAATAGAATCTGAAATAAGAAAACATAAAACCCAAGGAAAGTTCACATGAGATATATAAAATTATTACAGTACTAAAATACAAAATTTACTTTTCCAGGTGTGAGCCAGATGCTTCAAGATTATTTTAAGGTACTTTCTCTTCTGCAAAGACTTTTATTTCAACATATTCTCAAGGATTTCATACCAATGATTCACACTTTTGTTGAATCCCTTTCAAATTGCCTGCACAGGAGTTCCTTCTAACAAAACTCAAACACCGTCTTTCCAGGATTTGTTTAACTGGTGTTTTATCGGGAGTCATATATTTCCTAAGGTTTCAGGAGAACACCCTGAAACAAATAAAAATATAATTGAGTATGGCAATTATTAACAAGTCATCAGTATGCTAATCTAGTAAAGGGGAAAAAACTCTAAAACAGCAAAAGCCACAAGGTATGTATTAATTTCTAGGATATGTAATTTTTATTACATTAGACAATATTCAGTTCATTACAGTAAAAACCTTTCTATTGGAGTAAGTAGGTATGGAGCAGCTTGGAAGAAATATCACAATATCATCTATTAAAAGCCTTATTGTTTTCAGGTAAATCTATAGCCTAAACACAATGGAGAGATTAACAAATGTCTGATATGAACATACAAATACCTGATATGAAAAAATAAATTCAATTTTATCGCATCAAAATTCAATCTCTTTAAGTGTGTGGACCTCTATACTATTATTTCACACTAGACCAATGTCCTAAAAATAAATAACTAAAAATGTAGTTTACATTTTTCATAAAGGACACATGAAGTTGTGAAGAAGGCTGTGACAGAAACATCCATGTCCCAGCAGGGAAACTCGTTGAAATCCTAAGCAAGGAAAAGTCGTTGATGCATATCAGCACATTCTCCAGTGACCAAAAATCCATTAGAGGACAAGCAATGAGACAAACAATTACATGGAGGCCGAGGCATTTTTCTAAGCTAATTAGGATATGACAATCCTATAGCGGAATCCTCCCTCCTGATTATCCTTGCCAGTTTGCAAATGACTATCGAAAAGAAATTTCAGTATGTGGTTTTCCTGCTGTAAGACAGAATACCAATTGAGATGTTTCAACAAACAGATGCAACATTGGGAGCTGTCACTCATCTATGACAACATTTAGAAGAGAGATACCCCCCCATGTGGAAGAGATCCACATTCTGCCCGTTCCAAAGAAAGGTGATCCAGCAGAATTGGACAACTATTGAAATTTTTATTATTATTATTATATAAAGGTAAAGGCTTGCTGAAGATCATTCAAAAACGATTGTAGCAGTACACCAATAGAGAGTTTCCATGAACTTAATCCAGATTCAAGAAACCAGGAAATAGGGATATTGTTGCTTATGTCAGATGGATCATTACTGAAAGCAGAGAATACACAAAGAAATTTACCTGTGTCTTAGTGACAATGAAAATGCATTAATTGTGTGGATTATGAAAACGTCTGGGCATATTGTGCAGAACAAGAATTCTAGGACACTTAATTGTTTTCAAGAGTACCATAGTAGTGCAGTGCATTATGAGATGGACTTTAACTAACCACAGCATCAGCAGTTCAAACCCACCAATTGCTCCTTCGGGGAAAGATAAGGCTGGATCCTTCCAAAAAGATTTATATTCTCAGAAACCCTAGAAAGCAATCCTGTGCTGTCCTATTAGACTTATATGAGCCAGAATTTACTTAATGACTGGATTCAAATTGTGCTCACGCAGAACCTCTTCACAGACCAAGTGACAGGCCTTCCAACAGAACAAAGGATTACTGTGTGGCTTGAAATCAGGAAAAAGCTTTTCATCATATCTATTTGATCTGTATACTGAGCAAATAACCTGAGAAATTGACTGCCACTATTCTTCTTCCAACGTTGCCATTGCACCTGACTCAAGCCATTGGCCTATGGTATTTTAAATCACCCCATAAGCATGTGAAAGTTGGTCAATGAATAAGGAAGCCTGGAAGAACTGGCGCGTTTCAATTATGGTGTTGGCAAAGACTATTTGAGTCCCATGAACTCTGAGAAGATTGGGCAAATCTGCCATGGCAGAAGTGCAGCCAGAGGCCCTTCGAAATTCCCTGTTGGAGAAACTTCGTCTCGCGCACTTGTTATCAGAAGAGACCGGCATCTGGAAAGAACAGCATGCCTGGCAAAGCGGAGGAGGAACGGAAATGAGGAAGCTCCTCAGTGGGGTGGACTAGCACACTGGCTCAAGAAGCTCAAACGTAACAGCTGGGAGGGTGGCCCAGGGCTGGGGAGTGTTTCATTCAGGGTAGAAAGGGCCTCTAGGCGCCCAACCCCGCTCTATAGCACCGAACAACGATAAGAAAGCAATGCATCTCCAGGACATAGAACTGACTTGCCTTTCAGGTGATTGCATCCTAATCAATACTGCATTTGCCAGATGTGTCAGGGACACGCTTCGATACATGGTCTCCTTTGCAATTAGCATAATCTCATTAGACAAATCTTCCAGGACCCTCCGCAAATAGAGTTTTCCCCATCCATCTCTGTCTCTTCCACTCGTAGAAACTCCTTGGTTCCCATTTCCTCCTTACCATTGCCTTTCGTCCTTCTCAACCCTTCTCTCTTACTTGTCTTCTTGTCCTCCGTTTCTTCCTCCTCTGTCCTCCTTGTACCACGCCCTTCTTTCTAGTGGCCTCCTTATACCATGTCTCTTTCATCTACTCGGGGCATTATTTTGGATGCATGCCTCTTTGAGCATATTCTCCACCGAGCCTATTTCAACGTCCTATCTCCGACTAAACAGCGCATCTCATTCTCACAGCCTTTCCCCAACCACACACTACAGCCTCATCCCAAGACGCCCCTGTGTAATTCAAGCACATATTCCCTCTGAGGAAGTAGAAAGGCTAGGAAGAGAAGCATCTTCCAAGAGTTCAAACTCTTCCTGCTATTTTTTTTGTCAGCTACAACACAGGCCATATTTTCAAGGACAAGGACCATCCTTTCCACAGCCTCTTCTTTTTTTAAAGCACGGTGATTTATGTGGCAAGCCAATAAATTATTTTCTGCATGATAAGTGGCAAAAAGCCAAATTTCTCTTATAAAAATGGGTTTGTTGCTTTGAAAATCTGGAAAGGAATGTTGTTGGAATTGCTCTGTATATGAAAGCTCAAAAGATCAAGGGAATAATTATACTTAAGAGAAAAACAAAAAAAGATACTGCTACAGCTACTATCGAGTGCTTTGGATAATAGATGTTTGGCCAGCACCTAATCATACTGCGAAACATTCCCAGGGCGTTTACTGTAGAAATGAAATGGTTAAAGTACATGATGCTTAAAGCATGTGAATGCATAATCTTCCAACCACTATATATGCATCAAATATGTCACAAATAGATTTCAGGGGAAAATGCTCCTTTGAGCTCAGTTGCTGGGTGTACTATGCATGATTAGAAAGAAAAAGTGTCCCCATGCATTCAGACGCTGGCATGTAGTTCCTCCCACCCCCGACCCAACAATATTACCGATTGTCTCATAAAGAACGCTGAGCTACTGGGTTATGTGCCTACTTTTTTTCCCCTCCTTTCAAAATGCTGACTGTTTGTTTTCTACAGTGTGAATCTTCTTACAATAAGTGGAGGAGGTGAAAATAGTGCTTGTCTATGTTGTTCTTGACAGAATTTCAAATGAAGCAAAATCTCTCATTCTTCTCAAACCAGGCAGGAAGTCTTTGCCTCCATATTTCCTCACGGAATCCTATCAGCTATTTAAAGATTCACAATTCAGTACCGGATCATGGCATTCTTATGTCCTATTAACCCAAAGTAAAGTTTACAATGCTCCTTTTGTTTTATTCAGACTTTATTGGATGAGAGACACAGTGTTCACTGGGAACCACGATAAGGAAAACAGCCAGTCATTCTGGCTCTGAAATAGTGTGGTTGCTAATTACTAAAGGAAAAAAACGAACCAGCTACTATGTCAGATTGAAATCTCATCTCTTAATAGGTCGTAAACGCAGAGTTTCTTTGTCTGAGGGGTGTCATCAAATCATTTGCTCCCTTTGTGTCAGAGAACAAAGAACCTGGTATGATTTTTTTTAAAAACAATAGAAATTTCTAGCAATATAAGAACATATTTTTAAGTAAGGAAACAGTTTGAGAATAAAAGTGAGGCCAGTTAAAAGTATAATGTGCACAACAATTCCGTTTCAAGTAAAAAGGAGTATATAATCAAGAGTTTTTGACATTTAAGCTCTTCCAAATGACAATGGAATGTTCAAGTTGAAGAGGACCTTAGAGATCATCCAGTGGTTCTCAAATTTAGCTCAAATCAGAAACACCTGCAGAGTTTGTCAGGCCATGGATCAGCAGCTCATCCCCTGGAGTTCCCAATTCAGAACAATTTGCATTTTGAACAGAATCCCAGGAGATCCTGATGATGCTGCTCCAGGGACCACACTGTGAGAACCATTGACCTATTCCAACCTTCTTGATTTACAGACTAGAAGCCAACAGATTAAATATATTACTTCATGTCAAACAGTAGGCAAGTGGATAAAAGATAATCACCCAGTCTTGCATGCACCTATTTAATTCTATGTCTTTTACACTGGTGTATTTCACACTCTACTATGTAATCAAATAACTTGGGGGAACTTATTAAAAGACAAATCTGAGTCAGTTGAGCTCCTAGGACTTCAGCTTTTGTATCTCTAACAAGCCCTAAGTGTTGTACTGGCAGCTGGTCCACAGGCATACTTTGATTAGTAAAGTACCACACAACACTATATAATCTTATTCCCATCGCTATAAAGTCTATTTTGACTCACAGCGACCCTCCAGGACATAGTAGAATTGTCCCCACAGGGTTTCCAGTGCTGCAATCTTTATGGAAGCAGATTGCTACATCTTTCTCCTACCGAGTGTCTGGTTCGAACCTCCAAAATTTCATTAACCACTTAGCTAACATGCCACCATGGCTTGATAGTAAAAAATGTAAAACAGATCTATAATTTCCTCAATACTGCTATCACTCTATAAATACAATGCAATCCCAATGCAGATCCCAACATAGTACAAAAACTAATCATCAACTTCCTATGGTAAAAAAGAGAGACCTCAGACAAACAAAGCATTGCCAAAGAAGAAGAACAAAGTAGAAAGTCCCTCAGTGCCTCATCTCAAAACCTACTCCACAGCCACGGTGGTCAAAACAGCTTGGAAAGAGTACAAAGAGAGACAGACCAATGGAACAGAGTGGAGAAACTAGAAATAAATCTATTCATCTACAGACAGCTTATTTGTGACAAATTGAGAAGCACAGAGAGTAGGGAAAAATAGATGACTGTTTCCTACTAAAAATCCACATCTAAGGAGCACTAATCGTTAAAAAAAGTGAAGGGTAAATACATGTGGATGAAGCGCCATCCAATTCCCTCTGAACACAGACCAGGGTGTGAATGGCCTTACTAGGAAACAGGAAACAGAATGCATTGGAAAGTGCATTCCGACAGAGGTAACCAGGGTAAAATCCAGTACCTTATCATTTGATCTCCATTTTGACACATTTTGAGTTTATGCTAGTTTTAATATTATCTGTTTTCTTTCAAACTGGGGCGATCTCAGATGTATTTTGTTATGGTTGGTAACCTTCCTGAATCTTTGTTACATCTTCTTTCTGTGTTTTGGGTATATGAAATCCAGGATGGGTGAATCTACAGGGATTCACTGGGTTAAGGGGTCCTCGGGGGTACAGCAGGGGAAATTTGGGGTCAGTAGCAAGGAGTACAAGAGGGAACAAAATGTTCTAAACCGGACTGTGGTGTGATTGTACAACACTTTCTGACATGACTGAACAATTGAATTGTATGATGCTGAATTGTATCCTAATAAAATGGTTTGTGTATAAGAATAAAAATAAGACATGTATACACATCAAAAGAGTGAAAATATGGCTCTCAGACTGGGGGGAAGTGATAGTAGCAACAACACAGTGAACAAGGGACTAATTACTAAAATCAATAGAACTCTGTAGCACCGCACAATAAAAAGAAAAATCCCACTACAATGGGCAAAACACATGAACAGACAAACCAAAAATTAAATTCAAATAGCTAAAATACACATGAAAAAATATTTATAAGCACTAGCCACCTGGGAGATACAAATCAAAACAATAATGAGATCTTTTCTTACACTGACAACAGTAGCACAATTTAAACAAAAAGCAGAAATCAGCAAAAACTGGAGAGCGTGCAGAAAGTTTGGGACGCTTAAACACTCTTGGTGGGCTCAGAAATTTGTACAACCATGGGGGAAAGCAACGAGGCACCATTTAAAACAAGTAACAATAGAAACATCCTACAACCTAGTAATAACTGCTAGGTATCTACTCCCCCCCCCCCAAAATAAGAGGCACAACACAAACAGAAGTATGCTCTCCTATGCATATTTCATCACCATTCACAATAGCAAGAAAGTAGGAACAGCCTAAATGCCCTCCGTAGGAAATGAGATAAAGAAACCCTGGTATATTCACCAAATGGAAAGACAATGATGAAATCACCACAAATCACTCATGGCATTTATGGACCTGGAAGCCATTATGTCTCGTGCAGTCACAGAAGGACAAATATTGCCTGAGACCACCACTAGTAGCTTAAACACCTAGACAAAGGCAGACATATCTCTCAGGTCAGGTAATCGTCTCATCCAGGATCCGAAGCAATGAGGCATTGTGCTTGCCTATTGCTTATGATGCCCGTCTCACAGTCATATTTATACATCTTCAAAACACGTAACTCAGAGGAGACCTCCTCTCAAAAGGAATCAGTTCTCATGTTGGAGGGAGAGGGAGAAGACCAATCAAGTCTTGCTACACAGATTGATACATGGTCACCCCAAATCAATAGACAATCCTACAAGGCTGCTCAGTGAACCTTGATGGAAATTCAAGACCAGAGGTGGGGTGGGAGACATGTCTGTCTCAGAGAAGGCAATTTCACTTCTGTTGGTAGGTAAACCAGGAGGGGAAAATTGTTACCTGGAGAACCATTTAACTTAACTTATATTGACCCTCAATGGGAGATTACTCCCTGTTCCTAAGCAGGCACTTTTGACCGAATTTCTATTCAGCCCATGTTGACCTAGGCCATATGCAACAGACAGACAAAATATCCTTCGTAGGCCACACCAGGATTCAGTTTGGAAACCCCACTAGGAAAATTGGGCTTTACCTTAAACATACCTGTAGCAAATTATTGGAACAGAAATATCACCTTGGACTAACAACTGAAACACTACAAGAAGCAGCAGATGAATACTATTTTAAGATTGTGCAGATTGAACTTCTGTTCAAATCTCTTGCATTTGGGGGTACCCAACAATTAGCGACTTAAGTAATATATATTTGCTATATTCATACTATATTTGCTTTTTTATGATTTGTCTTAGCTCAGGAAGCATTACAAAGACCCAATAGGACAGAATACGACAGCCCATCGGGGTTTCCAAGAGTGTAAATCATTATGGTGTAAAAAGCTTCAATATTCTCCCAGACAGTGGATCATAGTTTTGAACTGTTGACCTTGTGGTTAGTAGCCCAATTCAAGTCGTGTTACACCACCAGAGGTCCTGAGTGGGTCTCAAGTCAATAGCAAAGACAATGACAGCTCAGTAGGCACAGTTCTGACTTAGTGAATGGGAGTTATTGAAAGTTTTGCTCTCTCTCCAACTTTCATGGTTTGTGTAAATAGTACAGTCACCTAAGTTTTTAATCTATACCAGTCAACAATTCATGTATCTTACTCTATAAAGCCTTCCTATACATATATACTTTCATTAATTTAGTAGCATTTTAACTTCTATACTATTGGCTAAATTAATCAAACTATCAATATAGAATTTACCTTATGTCCTAAGTGGATGATTTATAATGTTCTCCATCATGAAATTATAATGATGTCTATAAAGTAAACCATATATATACACACATATATATATCCCATAGATATACGAGTGTGTTTTTGATTAAACAATTCTAGTCCCAATCTGAAAACAATTAGGTCTTATGACATGGCTCTATGTGATACTTGCCCTCATGAAGAGATCATTGACGAGATAAGTGCTATAGCAACGTGTGGTGAAGAAACCAGATAATGCCTGGTTATCAGAAAGAATAGTATCTGTGGTCTTAAAGGCAGGTTTAATTTTGTTTGTTCACATTAGGGTCTATTTCAGAGGTGTTATATCTACTGGGGTCACCCTCTTGAAGTTGTGTTATATGTTTTTTTTTAAATTTTGGAATATGAAACCTAGGATTGACGGACTGAGAGGAGACAGCAAGTAGAATAAGGGCTTCAGTGGTGGCAGGGTGGTGTTGGGGGAACAGTACAGTGCTGGGGGGAGCTAAAAGGTAAAAGATGTCAAGGAGCCCAGGAAGAAAACAAATGCTTGGAAATTGATTGTGGTAGCAACTGTACAATATTGCTTGATGTGATTGAACTATGAAATGATATGATAGATGTATTAATCCCAATTAATAATAAATTCAATTACAAGAAATACTAAGTAGCCATCTAAGTAAGGCATCAACTAAGTTTACAGGGAAGAAACACACTAGTCTGTGTGATCCAAGGATTACAAATAATAAAATTCAAGATAAAAGGAAATTGTACTTGAGTTTATTTCTGAGAACCCAGTGTGCAGAAGGTTACAGATGAGGATGAAAGACTAAAATTCATTTGCAAAATCACCATGTGGATTAAGCCTCTGGTAAATCCCCTCCACCAGTGACCAGGGATGTGAATGTCCTTGCTGTCTGACAGAGTGCATTGTTTTTGTTGTTGTATGTTTGTAGTTGTATGATTTTCTTTATATGATATCCAGGATTTGTAAATCTATAGAGATAATAGTTTCTTAAGACTTTAACAGGGAGGTTGTGGGGGAAAGGGAGCTAATAATAATGAATACAAAAATCATTCTAAAATTTATTGTGGTGGTGATAACACAATTTCTTCTAATATATTCAAAGCACTTATTTGTTTGGTATGTGAATTATATGTGCATAAAACTGATTAAATTAAAAAATAATAAAGAAAGATGAAATGAGACATATGTAAAACAGTTTGGTATCAATGATCAATCCTGTCTATTCTGCTCACAAAAGGCATTTAATCTTCAAAGCCTGCATTTCTTAGACAGTGAGATGAAGGGGTAGAAATACGCTAGTTCTAAGATCCCTTTTCAATTCACAAATTTATGATGGAAGGATTTCAGTACTTTGAGATAGAAGTGAGAAGGGCTGTGGAATCTAAAGGCATTTTTACTGGGGGCTTTGTCTTCTCTAGCCTGGTCTTGCCACATTTCAGCCGTGTTCAATGTCTGTGTCATTGGGCTGTACTTGTATAAATAAAAAGTTAAACAAGCAAACAAAAAGTTTGTAAGGCAAATACTATATGTCTTGGCAATCTCTCTGTTCGTTACATATCCTAGAGAAGTGAGAGCCTCAGCCCTAAAAGATCTATATTCATGTCCGTGCCCGTTGCAGCGCAATTCACAAGAGCCAACAGATGGAAACAGCCTAAATGCTCATCAGTGGAATAATGGAAAAATAAACCTCGGTGCATACGCATACCAGAAGACTGTGGAGTGCTAAAGAACAATAATAAATCTTTGAAACGGCTCATAAGATGGATGATTCTGAATGGGCACTAGCTGCTCACAAAAGGACATGGCATACGGCATGAGATTGCCATTATAAAAGTCAACACAGGCGTTCACACTGAAGATACATAGCAAAAGGCATCATTTCCTGCTTACGGTTTACTCTTTTGATACAGTTCAGCTTTACCATTTAACAAGAATCTAAATGCCAAGGTGTGTGGACTGTTACATATACCTTTTATGCTTTCTTTATTCCTATTTCAAAGGAGAATGACTATCTTGAATATGCTGGGTAATTTCGTAGATAGGTTCGACCTTTGCAATAAAGAGCTATCAAATAGCCAGTGTTTGACTCTTCTGTGAAATGTGTGAGAGGCGGAACTCAATAGGATATCCTTATTTTTTTGAGTTTTCCCAAAATTTTCCCTCTTTGACAAGGTGCAATCTTGTGTTAATGGAAGAATATTTGAATTTTCCATATGTGACAGGCAAGGACGTCCAGGATTTCACAGGTTTTACTACATGAGAATTACAAATTTGGTCAACCCCTATTCATTACCAAACACTGGAGACTTCCGTTTATGAGTCAAAGACAACTTCTGCCATCAGACTCAGTTGGGAAGACACATGGAAAACCCAGTACCAACCCAAAGCTTTGCCCTGGCACTGATTCTCCTCTTAGAGGCTGCAAGACAGTAGAACTACCTCTATAGAGTTCCACAGCTGTAAATATTCATGAAAACAGAGGGCCAAACATATCTCGCACAGATTTTCAGGTGGGTTCGAACTGCCAATCTTTCCATTAGCAGCTGAACACTTAATCAACACGATTCCAAGACCCAATAAAATAAAGTGCAAGGCAGTATAACGTGTGCAATACAGCAGTACAGACAACGGCAAGAACACGAGAAGGCCAAGGATCTACATATAACCTTCTTCCCGGGGGATGGACAACAGAAAAGTGGGTGAAGGGAGACGTCGGACAGGGCAAGATATGACAAAATAATAATTTATAAATTATCAAGGGTTCCTAGCCTACCCCTACGTGAATGCTGAAGACAAAGCGGGTGCATGGGCAAGTGTGGTGAAGAAAGCTGATGGTGCCCAGTTGTCAAAATATATAGAATCTGGGGTCCCATAGGCTGAAAGATAAACAAGGTGCCATCTAACTGAAAAACAACAAAGCCCACATGGAAAATGCACACCAGCCTGGGAGATGACAAGGCATCGAAGGGATCAGGTGTCAGGCATCAAAGACACATGCAAAAAAATCATAGCATTGTGAATGCGGGGAGTGCAGAGTGGGGGTCCAGGGCCCATCTGGGGGAAATTGGACATCCCCTTACAGAAGGACTGTGGGGAGGTGATGAGCCAGCCAGTCAGGGTGGAGTGTAGCAAGGATGAAACATACAATTTTCCTCTAGTTCTTGAATGCTTCCTTCCCCACCCCCCGCCCCCCGACTATCATGATCCCAACTCTACCTTACAAAACCGGCTGGACCGGGAGATGTACACTGGCACAGATAGGAACTGGAAATACGGAGAATCCAGGACAGATGAGCCCCTCAGGATTAGTGGTGAGTGTGGCGATATTGGGAAGGTGGAGGGAGGGTAGGGGAGAAATGGGGAAACAGATGACAAGGTCTACATATAACCTCTTCCCTGGAGGACGGACAGCGGAGAACTGGGTGAGGAAGAGATCAGATGGAATAATATATGATAAAATAATAATTATTTATAAATTATCAAGGGTTCAGGAGGAGGGGGAGAGGGGAGGGAGGGGAAAAATGAGGAGCTGATACCAAGGGCTCAAGTAGAAAGCAGGTGTTTTGGGAATGATGATGGCAACACATCATTACAAATGTGCTGGACACAAAGGATGTATTTACGGATTGTAAAAAGAGTTGTATGAGCCCCTAATAAAATGATTTTAAAAATTAAAATTAACATAAAAAGTTATCAAGGGTTAATGAGGTAGGGGGAAGTGGGGAGGGGGTGGAAAATGAGGAGCTGATGCCAGGGGCTTAGGTAGAGAACAAATGTTTTGAGAGTGATGATGGCAATGAATGTACAGATGTGCTTGACACAATTGACGTATGTATGGATTGTGGTAAGACTTGAAAAGTTGTGTGAGCTGCTAATAAAACGATATATAAAAAGATGGATTGACACAGCAGCTGCAACAATGGGCTCAAAGGAGAAAAAAAAACACAAGAAGGGGTATTTAGAGACAACTTTGCAGAGAAGGCAACTTGTGAGTGGGATTGGAGCGTAAACATGAGTTTGACAAGCTTTGGTGGAGGGAGCACAGAGAACTTGGCAATGATAGGGCAGCAGCCATTCCAAATGAAAAGGACTGAGCATGAAGCATTAGGAAGATAAACATATAGGAAACTGAAGGAATAAAAGAGACCAAAATAGAGATAGATGGGACACCTTCCAAGAAATGGGAAACAGTAACTTTAAAAATGGAATATTCATTCCTTCATTCCTTGCTCCTGCACTGTAGCAGACACAACGAGGGCCTAACTTACTACTTTTCTGTATTCTCTATTGGAATTCCAGTGCACTGAAACACACACACACACACTCACACTCACACACCTCGCAGCCGGGGAGATGATTCTGACTCATAGGAGCCCTACAGGAGAGGATGCACTGCTCTGGTGAGGTCGTGAGGCTCGAACTCTTTAGGGGGAACCTCCTCTTTCTCCCTCGGAGTGGCTGAAGGATTTGAAATAACGACCATGAAGCCATCAGGGCTCCCTCTAGCTCAATAGCACCGATTCTTTTTCTTTTTTAATTTACAAGAACAATTTTAATAATGTACAAATAAATACCCCCCGTACTTTATGCTAATAACAAACACACACAAAAAACAACCCATGTGATTGCTCTGGAAAACTTGAGAAGGCCAGCTCCAGGACCCTTCAAGCAATTATTGTTAATCGATCTTTGCCATGAAGGGAAGAGTCCTTTGTTCCACTTTCTTTTTTTTGTTTGTTTTAATCGTTTTGATTCTTATGGCAGATACATTGGCTAGAATTCAAAATTGTATGTAAAGCTTAAAGTACTAAATTAAATTATAAATAAAACACCCTCAAGCAATTAAAATGTAAACAAATACACAAACATCAATTTTAAGTGTATATATTTTCAAGAAATCCAATGAACAGAGTCACTTGCTAGCTAGATAGTAGATTTAAAAGGACAGCAAATGTGAGTTAACATCAAACTTCAAAAATTAGAGTTTCTACTTCTAATCTTACCCTTGACTTCTTTAAAAGTGTAATTTTGTTTTTTAAAGAAAGGCCTTTCCCCCCTCCTATATTCATTCTCAACTTAGCTCAGCTGCAAACCCCTGCTCTTTCGGCAGCTGACTTCTCTCTAGGGAGCGATCTTTCTCTGACGCAGACATTTCTGCCTTTTCCCTCCTCTCCTGTAAGCCTCTCCCGGGCTTCTCCAGCTATATTTCAGCTAGAAGATCCCTCCTTTCCTGTGTGGGTAATTCATTTCTCTTCAGTTTATGTTTTACTCTGAAGTTTCCCAGTCTCTCAGAAGAAAGACTTCTAGAACTTTTTAGTTCTCAGTATATCTGGGCACAGTGATTTAGAGTTGTGATGTAAAGTTTTCCCGGATACGAGTTTTCTGACTGAGCTAGAACACATGTAAATTTGTAGACGCTCTTCAAATGGAGTATTTAGGGCTTTGACTTGCCATGTGCCAATTAACTGATTTTTGTTTTTCTATCTAAGCATTTTGTGTCCATGTATTGTTAAATACTAATTGACATTGTTATCCATTGAGAGATTATTCAGGTTTTAGAACAATTAATGAGTCAGAGTTGACTCAATGGAAGGGAGAACACAATTAAAAACATATTTACTAACTGTCACATCAATTCAGAAGCCATGATCTTACAAAATAGAAATTTTGCTAGAGATAAACATTGGACACTGTCAAGTGGAATGAAGGAAGTAAAAGGGAGTATTAATCAATGAAATTGAAAAACAGGAAAATGATAGAGAAAATCAATGAAATAAAAGCTGGGTCTTTGAAAAACTCCATAAAATTGATTAATTTCTAACAAGACTAACAAAGATAAAAAGAGAGATGACACAAACCAATAAGACCAGAAATAAAATAGAAGCCCCAATGGTGCAGAGGGTTAAGCATTGGGCTTCTAGCTACAAGGCCAGAATCTCAAATCCACCTGGCGCTCAGAAGGGGAAAAGACAAAGCAAACTGCTCCTGTACAGAGTTACAGTCTTAGAGACCCGCGGGAGCAGTTCTACTCTGTCCTGTAGGGTTATGGGTTCTTATCACCTTGATGGCTGTCAGGTATCACCACAAATATTGTAGGTATCAAAAGGACAACAAGAGTGTACTAAAACAACTTCATGCTTACAAATTAGAAGGGGGGACTCAAAAAGCCACAATCTACCAAAGTCAAATCCAGGTGAAAGAGACAAACTGAATAATTCTATGTCACTAAAGAAACTCTATTAGCATTTTTTAAACTCCTCGGGGTAGGTGTGGGGGAAGCTCTTTAGGCAAGATGACTTCTAACTAAATTACACATTATCTTCTAGGGAAAAGAAGAGGAGGGAACACTTCCAAACTCACTTTCTGAGGTTAATACCACCCTGGCATAAAAAGAAAGAAAATACAGAGAAAGGAAAACAATAGACCAGTCCCTATTGAGACACTAGGATGCAAAATTTCTCAACAAATGTATGCAAATCAAACCCAGCAAGGAATAGAAAGATGTATATAATATAATCTAAGTAGAATGTTTTTAGGTGTGAAAGCCTGGTTCAACATTTGAAAGTTAATTTATATAATCTACCATGCCAGCAGGATAATGAAGAAAAGTCATTTGATCATATCAAATTATGAAGAAAAATCCAATATATAGTCATGATAAAAACTCTTAGCAAACTAGGAATAGAGATGCAATCTCTAATTTGATAAAACACATCTATGAAACACAACAGTTAATATTATACTTAATGGCAAAAGACTCAAGATACTGATGACTATTTTCATCCCTTTTTTCCACCACGGTACTGGAGGTTTTAATAGTGCAATTAAACAAGAAAATACCGATGAATTGGAAAGAGTGAATGAGAGTTGCAATTATTTGCAAATAGCATGATTATAAAGCTCATAGAAATGATATGTAAATTCACAAAATACAAGATTAAAACATATATTACATGTCTGTGCATTATCAAAGAACAAGCTGAAACCAAAATTAAAAATCACAGTACTACGCATAACTTTTCTAAAGAAAATGAAACGCTTAGTTGTAATCTTGACCAAACATATACAGGATCTGCATTATGAAGATGACAAGATCATGATGACAGAAATGAACAACCCGAATTACAGGAGAAACAAACCAGCGCTTGGCGTAGAAGCTGTGACTTCTCCCAAGATCAATTGATAGGTTTAACATAAGTCCTGGCAAAGTTACAGCAAAGTCTTGTGCAGATAGAGACAAGCTTACACTTAACTTTACTTGGAGGACCTAGGTCTTAGAATATTTTAAGCAATCTTGAAGAAAGAAGAATAAGCTAAAAGGAGTCATTTTATACTATACCGAGGTCTGCAGTAAAACTGGTATAAAACACAAATCAAACCCCACTGCTGTTGATTCAGCTACAGCTCATAGAGGCCCTGTAGAACAGGAAGAACTGTCTTGTGGGGTTTACAACCCTGCAAACCTTGACTGAAGCGGATCATCTTGGCTTTATCCCAGGAGCCGTGGAGGTGAGGGTGGGGGAGGGGGACACAGTAAAGACCAGAACCTTTCAGTTAGCAGCCGAGTGCTGTAGCCAGTCTCCCTAAGGTCACCTATAAAGATGTAGCTATTAAAGCAGTGTGGTACTGGTCGAGAGAAATACACAGGATTAATGAAATAATACTCTTATAGAGAGCCAGAAAAGAAAGCGGATTTTTGGCAAAGGTACAAAAGGAATATAATGGGCAAAGGATAGGCTTTTGGATATAAGGTGTTAGAGTAAAAACCAGCAACAACAAACTCAGTCTAAATCTCACTTGATTAAAAAAAATGTAACTTAAAATGGATAAAACATACAGCTACTAAACTTTCAGAAAATATTTTAAAAGAGAACATCTTTGGGATCTAGGATTAAAGCAATGCTTTTTAGATTTGACAGCAATATTACAATCCATAAAAAATTGATCAATTGGACCACATCAAAACAAAATGACCTTGGATAAGTAAAGTATCTTCTAAAAAGGATGAAAAGTAAGCTACAGAGCAGGAGCAAAGTTCCACGCCATGTAACAATGACTGGTATCTAGAATACAAGCTTAACTCATTTTTATCGTGTTTTGCTTTATTTCACTAGGCAAATAGTGTGTTTTTTACAAATTGAAAGCTTGTGTCAAGTCAGCATCAAGCAAGTCTATCAACACCGTTTCCCCCTGCACATGCTCACTTCCCGTTTCCGCATCAAATTTTGCTAATTCTCACAATAATTCAAATTTTCCATCTCTGTGAGGAATGATGTTGGAATCTGGATCAAGATTGCATTCTGTGTGAAAGCAATTAGTTCCAACTTTTCCCTAATGCTACTTCACACTTAATTTGGTAGCTCCAGTTTCCCAATTTCAGTCTCGTGTGTTTGCTTTACTTGGGATACTTCTATAGCTGGGATGACATTTAAATGTTGTTGTCACGTATGTTAATATCAGTTTGTTGTCTACTGTTGTTGGTTCTCCCCTTAGTTTTCCTTGTAAAGTTAGTCTGGCTTTTATACATTTCTATAGTTTCTGTTTTCTCTGGAAGTGTTATGATTTCACCATTGTATACTGTATGACTAAAAGTCAGAAAAGGTGTCAGGCTATATTTTTCCCCATCCTTATTCAGTTTGTTTGCTGAGGAAATAATCTGAGCAGCTGGACTATATGAGGATCGCAGCATTAGAACTGAAGGAAGTCTTATGCCTGCAGAATACAAATGACATAACTTTGTTTACTGAAAGCAAAGAGGAACAAAGCATTTGATGATGAAGACTATAGCCATCAGTAGGTTTTGCAACTGAATGTAAAGAAAGCCAAAATTTTCTCCATTGGACCAGTGATAAATGGCAGGCAGGTTGAAGTTGTGAAGGATTTTATTTTACTTGAATCCACATTCAGTGCTCATGAAGCAGTAGTCAGGAAGTCAAACGATATACCCTATTGGACCAATCTGTACACACAGTGTCTTAAATTTTTTAAAAGCAAGGATGTCACTTTGAGGACTAAGTTGTGCCTCAACCCGTCATGGTATTTTCGATGGCCTCATATGCATGTGAATGTTAGACAACGAGTAATACCAAGGACGCATCGGAATATTTGAATTACAGTGTTGGCAAATGTGGTAGGTACATAGGCTAGTGTCCACTTGAGGATTAAGAGTGTAGGGCTGGAGTCTAGGCTGTTAATCAGGATATAGCCAATGAGATCTCTATGTGGGCATGGCCTACGCCTGGGAATTCTGGGAACTTGGGATTTTCTTCTTTCCCTGCTGACAAGATACATCAAACTACACTAGTGCCCTAAATTGGAGAAGCTATGTGGGCCTACCTTGATGCAACCAGACCTCTGAAGCCAGAGAAGCCATGTAGAGACCACTACCAGTGCTGAGATGCTTACAATGCCACTGGATCCATAACTTTCTACCCACTGGCCTGTAATCGCCCTGCATTTGGTATCATTGCACGTGTTTTGTGAGTGTGAAGAGGGCTTTATAGATTGGTATCAGACATATGGGCTAGTATCGGACTTATGGACTTGGACTGGACTGGGATGTTTTTTCAATGTTCAACTCCTCTTGTATATAAACCTCTCCCTTATATACATATGTATGTCTCCATGAACTTGTTTCTCTAGTCTACCCAGACTAACACAGCAAAGGATGTTGAAAGTAGAACACGCACATCTGTCTCGGAAGACAAACAGCCGGAATGCTCCTCAGAAGGGAGGCTGGCAGACTTCATCGCACTTTTTGTACAACTTAATAGGAGAGACCAGTCCCTGAAGAGCTTGCTTGCTAAAGTATACGGGCAGCAAAGAAGAGGACAACTGGCATGGATGAGCTTGATTTACACAGTGACTGCCACAATGGATTCAAGCAACACTTGTGAGGATGGGGTAGGACCAGGTACTGCTTGTTGTGCATACATATGGTTGCTATTAATCAGAACTGGCTTGACAGCACTGAATAACGATACACTTGAACCGCATCAAATGGAACATACAAGAATCAAACCAATCAACCCCAGACCTCTTGCCACTGAGTGTATTAACCCTCATGGGAACCTGGAGGACAGAGTAGACCTACGACGGTTTCTAGGAATTGAAACGGACAGACGGCACCTGGCTACAATAGCAGCAACACATGCAGGGCAATTTTGTGCATTTTTCTGGTCTAACGAGGGACAGTTCAAGATGCCCTTCTGGTGTGTTCTGCTCTAGTGAGGGACAGACTTGGGGTGATGTACCCAGACTGTCTCAGAAGGAGCCAGAACTGCACAAGGGCAGGGGATGTCTGTGCGTGGATGAGAGCGGGGCTCTTCATGCTTCTCATCACCAGGAGGGAGTTGGGAACATAGGACGATCCCACCTTTTTCACTGCCACCTACTAGCTGTGCCAGGCAGCTGCCTTGCAAAAGCTACTTGCAATAGTTCAAGATGCCGGGTGCTTTAGACTACCTGAGAATCCAACACCTGTCCCCTGTCTTGCTACATTCCTTCAGTTTATTCTTCGAGTTGGTGGTATTCAATCTACTTCTCTAACCATTAACTCAGGACTCCAGGGTTATCACTGGTGCCTATCTCATTGTGTCTTGTGTCTTTGTGTTAGTGGTCTGGGCAATGTATCGGCCTAGTTCATCATCCTGCAGGAAGTTTCTCTTTGGATTTTTCAACTGCTACTTCCATGGACATTGTGGATTCAAGTAAATGACACATTTTCAGCTTCAATCTTTTCTGAGTTTTTCATGATGAGGGTTATTGGTCCAGTTGTGTCGAGTTTTGTTTACCTCTGCTGAGGTTTAAGCCATCCTGAAGGCTGGAGGATTGGCTCTTATTCGGTAAGTGCTTCAGACCCTCTTCACTTTTAGAAAGCAAGATTGTGTCGTCTGCTTGTTACAGGTGGTTAATCAATCTTCCTCTGTTCCTGGAGATGTGTTCTTCTTCACGTATCCCAGGTTCTCAGATTATTTGCTCAATGAACAGTGTGTGTCATTAAGAAAGTCAAGTGAAAACCATGATGAAATATCACTACACACATGCAAGATGGTTAAAAATATTTTAAGACATATTTCTGCATGCCAATAAGGATGCTGAGAAACCCAATCGCATGTTTCTGGCGGGGGTGTAACATGGTACAACTACTGTGGAAAATAGTTTCGCAGGCCCTTTAGAAGTGACCTTGCAAGTAGCATACCACCCAGCAATTATTCTCTGGGGTAACTATGCCACAGAAATGAAAGCTAATAATCATGACACAAACTGATACAGAGGCTCCCAGCAGCCTTACTCATCGTACTGCAGAATAGGAACCAATCCAGCTCGCCTTCAACTGGTAAATGGGTAGATTATGGTATATTGATATGATAAAGTATTGTTGTGAAATGCCATCTTGTTGGTTCTGACCCCTAGCAACCCTAAGCGCAACAGAACAAGGCACGGTCCAGTCCTGCACCACCCTCACCGTCGCTCCTGTTCTTGAGCCCCTTTTTGTAGCCATTGTATCATTTCATCTCCTTGAGGACATTCCTCTTTTCATGGCTCCTCTGCTTTACCAAGCACGATGTCCTTCTCCAAGAACTGGTCTCTCTTGACAACATGCATGTAAGACAATGTCTCACCATTCTTGCCTCTAAGGAGCACTCTGGCTGTACTACCAAGATAGATCAGTTTGTCTTTTTAGCAGTCCATGGTACTTTCAGTATTCTTACCCAGTGCCACAATTCAAATGCATCTCTTCATCTATGGCCTTCCTTATTCAACGTGCAACTTTCACATGCATATGAGGCAATGGTTCTTACCATGTCTTGGGTCAGGTGCTCCTTAGCCTCAAAGTAGCATCCTTGCTTTTCAACACGTTGAAGAGGTCTTATGCAACAGATTTACCCAATGTAATGAAGCTTTCGATCTCTTGACTGCTGCTTCTATGAGCATTCCTATGGATCCAAGGAAGACAGAATCCTTGACAACGTCAACATTTATCCATTTATCGTGATCCAGTTGTGATTATTTTTGTCGCCTTTACAATGAGTTGTAGTCCATGCTGAAGACTGCAAACCCTGATCCTCATCAGCAAGTACTTCAGGTCCTCCTCTCTTTCAACAAGCAAAGTTGTGTCATCGGCATATTGCAAGTTGTTAAGCCTTCCTCCAACCCTGATGCCACATTTTTCTTCATATAGCTCAGCTTCTCTGGTGATTTTCTCAGAGATAAAATAAGTGTGGTGAGAGGACAGAACCCTGAAGAAGACCTTTGCTGATTTTAAACCATGCACATTCCCTTGTTCGGTTATCACAACTTCCTCTTGGTCCATGTACACGTTCCACATGAGCACAATCACATGTTCTGGATTTCCGATTCTTCTCAAGGCTGTCCATAGTTTGTGGTGACCCACACAGTTTCTCGCATTGGCGTCATCAGTATAACATAAGTAGACATTTCCTGGTATTCTCTGCTTTCAGCCAAGATCTTGCTGACATCAACAATGATATCCCCTTTTCCAGGTCCTCTTCCGAGTCCTGCCCGAACCTCTGGCAATTCCTTGTTGATGTACTGCTGAAACTGTCAGATGATCTGCAGCAAAATTTTACTTGTGTGTAATAGCAATGATATTATTCTATAATTTGATAATTGTCAAATCTTATAAATGATAGAGTATTATGCCACAATAAAAAGTAAAGTACATACATGCAACAACTTCAGTGAATGCTAAATGGAAAAAAGTCAACCCTAAAGGTTACATGCTGTATGATAGAAATGAAGACCAGGTTTCGGGCTGCCAGTGGGCAGGGAAGGGTAGGTAGGTGTGGTTATACAAGAGCAAGAGGTGAGATCTTTTTGATGGTAAGCTGTTCTGTGTCTTGCCTGTATCAGAGTCAAGACCTTCACTGTGGAATTCTACTACACTTCGACAAGCTATGACCCTGGGTGGTGGGGTAACTTAGTGAAGAAAGGGTACGGACATTTCTCTATATTGTTTCTTAAAACTGCCTGGTCATCTTCAATTATTTCAAAATAGAATAATAATTTCAAGCATCAGTTCTAATTTTCCCATGTTTTCTATTTTTATAACTTGGGGTTTAGTACATAGTTATGATATCACCCCACATTTCAATCACGTCAAGTAGAATTGTACATTTGCTGCCACCGTTTCCAAACAATCTTTTTCTACATGGACACCTTGATGTCATCTTCCTTTACCTCCCCTCCCCCTTAATCTACTTGCTGCCCCTCTAGGTTCATCAGTCCTGAGTTTCCTATAGCAAAAAATGGAAAAGCATCTAACACAGCACCAAGAGGGTGACCTCCATTGACATAACACCTCTGCGTGCTATGTACCTCTAAGATACATTCTAATATAAACAAACAAAACCGAACAAAATAATGCAAACCCTAAATACAGAAAATTTTGGAAACCAGATCAAGTCCAGCCTGGATCACAGGAGGTGGATTTACTGACACAGTTTTAACTGTTCAGGTCAGATTTATGGCTTTGTTCTTCTGTGCTCCTCTCTCCCACGCACTCTGTTTAGTGACCGCTTACTTCCCACCCCTCAACTTGAGATCAGGGGAGCTCTCCAGAGGCTACTTCCTTGGTAGTTCCACTAAAGGACCCTGGGCTCCCACTGTCGTCCAGCCCCTTCTGCGCACCAACATCTCAGAATTTTGGCTCTGATACTCATCCTTCCTTCGGCCTATCAACACCAAAACAGGACACAGGGATCCCATTTTAATTATTTGGGGAAGTTTTTTTGGAATCACTAATCTACCTTACAAAATGCTGATGAATAGATATAATCCTAACAATCTATATTGAAAATGTGAAACCTGACATCTGATAATACAAGTAGAATATACCATCGCCTCCACAAATCTTATGTGTAACGTATGAGAAATTAAAATTAAATTGACTGTGAGTGCAATTTCAGATTCCCCATATGAAATGAATAATTCTACAGCCTTTCTATTTTAAGCTTACTCAGATTATGTTTTTAAAAAGAGGGATTTTTTATATATCACTGCTCAGGTTTATTAATGAGATTTAATCTCAGATAACATATTTATTAATTTAAGATAGCAAATATTGGCCATTTACTAATTGGAATAATTTTATAATACAAATGAAAAAAGTTATCATTGTGATGAAAAGAAAATCACGATAAAATTTTTGTTGTTGTTTGATGTCATCAAGTTGGTTTCAACTGACAGGGACCCTCTGTACAACAGAACAAAAGGGACCTGACCCTGCGCATTCCTCACCATTATTGTTATGTTTGAGTCCATTGCTGCAGCCACCTGTCAACTCATCTCGTCAAGGCTCTTCCTCTTCTATGAAAATACAGTCCAGAAGTTCTAGGTGAGGATTGGATCCTGAGGTCATAAAGAAAACAAAAACAACCAAGCTCACTGCCATTTAGTTGACTGATGGTGACTGACGGGGATGCTATAGGGCAAAATAGAACTTCCTCATTGGGTTCATGAGGTTGTTGATGTTTACAGGAGCAACAAGCCTCACATTTCTCCTTTGGATCAACTGCTGGGTTTGAACCCCTGACCTTGCATTTAGCAACTCAATGCATAACCCACTACACAATCAGGGATCCTCACCAAGGTCATAAACCCTTTTTTTATTCTTTGACCATTCTGCATGGACCTTGACACTATAGACAAAGTCTTGTGTGTATTATTTTATCTATTCGTTTATTTTTCATCTGTTCCATAACATTTATTGAGGACCTAATGTGTATATAAAATTATGCTAGGCATGAAAGTAGGAAAGAAAGATAAATGAGGTTCTACCCCCAAGGAGATTTCAAAATAACATATATCTAGAAGCATCAATAACATAAAATTGAATGTCTTAAAAGCTCCAAGATAAACATCATATAAACAAGAGGTAATCAGCAATCCCAAGAAACCCTCTGACTAAGATAAACTAGGCAAGATTTTATAGAGAGGTTGGTGTCTGGTAGGATTTTTAAAGAGGTTAGATTTAAACAGGCTGAGACAAGCCCCCTAGAATCGAGCGGAACCTGAGTCCATCTCAGATGACTAATGGGTCTCCTGTGCTCATTCTCTGGCGCTGGTCATCCAACTGGTTTAGTGTTTGTCAATGACAAAATCAACACTCATAGAACAGCATCAAAAAACCCAACTATGAACTATTGCATTGGGCGAATCTGCTGTAAAATACAATGACTGCTGTTCTATGAGTATTGATTTTGGATTTGAGTAAAATGAAATTCTTGACCACTTCAATCTTTCTCTACAACATCTATAATGATGTTCTAGTTATGAATATTTTTCTTTTCTTAACATTAATTTATAGCTCATATTGAAGATTGCGATCTTTGATCTTTATCACTACGTGCCTCAAATGTTCCTCACGTTGATCAAGCAAGGTTGTGTCACCTGCATATTACAGATTGTTAATGAGTCTTCCTCAAATTCTGATACTGTAGTCCAGTTTATCAGAGTATTTGCTCAGGATACAGATTGAATAAGGACGGTGAGAGGATACAATCCTAATGTAAGTCCTTCCTGACTTTAAACCATGCTTTATTCCTCATTCGGTTCAAATGACTTCCTCTTGGTCTATGTCAGGTTCTGCATAAACAGAATGATGTGCTCTCGAATTCTCATTCTTTGACAGGTTATTCATATTTGGTTATGACTCATATAGTCAAAGGACTTTGCATAGTTAATAAAACACAAGTAAGCATTTTTCTGGTAGTCTCAGCCTTCAGCCAAGATCTATATGAAGCCAGCAATGATATCCTTCATTCCACATTGTTTTCTGAATCCAGATGGAATTGTGGCAGTTTCCTATTGCTGTGTGTCAGTGGAGGTAATGTGCCAATATAACGCTCAGCAGGTTTCACTGGAGCTTCTAGATGAAGACAAACGAGGAAGAAAAGATTGGCTGTCTACTTCTGAACATAGCCAGTAAAAAAACTGTCCTCTTCATATAACCCAATCCAATGTCAGTGTCTCCCTCTTAAAACACTGTATCCATTTGTAAACTGATGACGGGGTGGTGGTGGGGGGGGTTATTGTCCCTATAAACTTTTTGTAAGCACCAGTGATCTCACCATCCTTCCACTCCGTCTTAACCATACATTTGATTCCTGTTCTTATTTCGACTTCAGTAGAATTCATCTTGTTGTGATGGAGGCTCTTTTTCTGCTGGTGCTGTAGCCCTCTTGCTTCCTCAAACTGGAGCCTGCTCAGACAAGTTAGGACTTTGGGGTACAAAAATCTTTTAAAATTAGGGCGTAATTTTTCTCATTGTACACATTCTCCGTGAACTTTTAAAAAACCTGTTGTATATTGCCCACACCCACGGAGAGGCAGACTCTTGTAAGCTCAAAGTGTATGACAGATAGATTCCTCTCTCTCAACTGCTCCAAGCCATGGGAGAGAACAGAAAACAGGGCACCCCACTGAGGCAGTCATGTGTGTACTGTGATGTGAAGACTACAGTAAAGTACTGTTAGCACAACAGAACCCTTTTCTGTGGTCCTTGTAAGAGGATTGGTGTCCCTTGATATAATGCAAACACAGTTCTTGGAAGAAATAATGCATACAGCCCAAATAGTCTGTTTACTGCCCAAAAATATCCACTAAGTCAACTAAGTGGCTCCTGAAAACTAAGGCTTCTTAAAGGCTGACATACACTCTATGGCAAGTAGAAGGTGTGTGCTATATGTATGTTAGGGTACTGAGAATAGAAGAAGTAAATAAAGGTGACCATACTATATATGAACTATTCCAAAAATTCATCTTCAATCTGCTTGAAAATATAAACTATTTGCATAACTCAAAGCTGACTTTCATTCCAGTAGAAACTAATCAAATTAAATACACATCTTTAATTTGATTGTATTTGATTCAACAAGAGCGACATGATTGTAAAACAATGTTTCCTTCAACCTGTGTTGTTGCTTTGTGCCATCCAGCTAGTCACAACTCAGTAAATTTATGTACAACAGAAATACTTTCCAGTTATGCCCAGCCCACAATTTTTATGTTTGTGTCTGTTGTTGCAGCCACGGTCAATCCATCTCCTTAAGTAGTGTCCTGTTTTTTACTGACCTTCTACTTTATCAATTATTATATCCAATTCCAAGAATTAGTCTTGCCTTAAAACATATCCAAAGCATGTGAGACAAAGTCTTGTCACCATGACATCTAAAGAACATTCTGACTGTACTTCTTCCAAGATGAATCTGTTTGTTCTTTTGGCAGTCCATGATACTTTCAATATACTCTGCCAACACCAAAATTCAAATACATCAATTATTCTGTGGTCTTCCTTATTCATTATCCAACTTTCCCACAAATTTGTTATTGCTGTTGTTAGTTGCCATGGAGTCAGTTCTGACCCATAGTGAACCTACCGACAGCAGAACAAACACTGCCCAGTCTTGTGCCGTCTTCATAGTTGTGCTTATGCTTGAACCCATTGTTGCAGCCCTGTGTCAATCCATCCCCTTGAAGACCTTCCTCTTTTTCACTGCTCCTCGTGAATAGAAGGCAACTGAAAATACCCTGGCTTGGACCAGGCACACCTGAAACCTCAAAGTGACAATCTTGCTCTTCAACATTCTTAAGAGGTCTTGTGCAGCAGATTTACCTAATACAATAAGTTGTTTGATTTCTTGACTGCTGATTCAATAGCCATTGGTTTGAGATCTAAGTAAAGTGAAATCTTTCATGACTTAAATCTTTTCTCTGTTGATCATGGTGCCATTGGTCCCACTCTGAGGATTTCAGTTTTCTTTAGGTGGAGTTGCAGTCTATACTGAAGGGTACTGTGTTTGATTTTCATCAGCAAGTAATTTAAGTCCTCCTCACTTTCAGCAAGCAAGAGTGTTCAATCTGCCTCATGGCAAAATGTGCAATAGCCCTTCCTACAACCCAGTGCCCATTCTTCTTCATATAGTCCAGCTTCTCAGATTTTTTCAGGATATAAAAAATGAATAAATGTTGTAAAAGGATACAACGTCACCACACAACTTTCCTTATATTAAACAATATTCTCTTATTCTGTTCAAAAACCTACCTCTTGGTCCATATACAGGTTCCACAGGAGCACAATAAAGTAATTCCCGGTCCTTTAAGTGTTGTCTATAGTTTGTTATGATCCATACAGTTGAATGTTTTTGCATAGACAATAAGATGCAAGTAAGCATCTTTTACATAATCTTTGCTGTCAGCCAATATCCATCTGATTTCAGGAATGAGATCCCTTCTTCTGGGTTCTTTTCTGAATCCAACTTGAATTTCTGGGAGCACTCTGTCCATGAACAGACAGTTGTTGGAGGATCTTCAGCAGCATTTTACTTGCAGTGACATTAATGACGCTATCTGATAATTCTCACAATCTTTTGGGTCACCTTTCTTTGGAATGAGCACCAATATGGACTTCTTCCTATTAGTTGTGAAGGCAGATAAAGTGCTGAACACAAGTGAATTATAAATTTCTCTATATAATTAAAAAAACACAGGTAAAAATCCTTTTTAAACCTTAAAAGTAACTGAGCCTTAGTCTCAACCCTTCTAAATTGACTGAAAGACATTCAGAAACAAAAAGAAACAAGATCTCACCAACTTGGACGTTTTGTCAGGAGAGCCCCATCCCTGGAGTAGGGCACAAAGCTCGGTCAGCAAAAGCAAAACAAATAAGACGCTGAACAAGATGGATGGCTGCAGCAGTGGACTCAAACCTAACAACTGTGTGTGTGAAGCAGGACCGGGCAGCATTTTGTTCGGCTTCACATAGGGACACCACGACTCAGAATGCATTCAACAGTCCCTAACAACAAGGTCTTGAGGTGCGAACACAAAGCCCTTCACACCCATCATTGCTACTGAAGTTCAATAATTCTGTAGAGAGACGGCGAATGTATAGAACAAGCCTGGCTCCCCCAGCACAGTTTAAAAAGCATATTTAGATCAAGAAAGCATGGTTTTAATTTAGTCTGATGAGTTGTATTTCAAACAGCCATGCAGATAGGAGGTTTACGAATCATTTGCTCTCTCGCTCTCTCTCTCCTACCCATTTGATGATCACAAAGCAAATTCTGTAATCACAAGATTGTAGAACTGAACTTCTTGGGAGACATCCCTTCTAAGAACCCACAACATCGCTGGGAAGTTTAATTACTACATTGCCCCACTTCTGATGAGGATTTCATGTTAACCTTATAAACAAAATGTCTAAACTCTTTCTGCTCAGTATGAAAAATGGAAAAAAAGAAGAGAAGAGCTATACTTTCTCTAGCAGTCACAAGGTGAAGAATCCTCAAAGAAAACAAGAGGTTTTTTTTTTATCATTTTATTGGGGACTCATATAACTCTTATCACAATCCATCCATTGGGTCAAGCACATTTGTACAGCTGTTGCCATCATCATTTTCAAACATCTTCCTTCTACTTGAGCCTTAGCATCAGCTCCTCATTTCCTTCCCTCCTTTCCCCACTCTCCCTCATGAACCTTTGATAATTTATCTTTTTTTTTTTTCATGTCTTAAACTGACCACTGTCTCCCTTCACCCACTTTTCTGTTGTCTGTCCCCCTGAGAGGGAGTGATATGTACATCCTTGTGATCGGTTCCACCTTTCCCCCACTCTTTCCCCTTACCCTCCTGGTATGGCTACTCTCATAATTGGTCTTAAGGGGTTTGTCTGTCCTGGATTCCCTGTGTTTCCAGCTCTTATATGTACCCATGTCCATGCTTTTGGCCTAGCCAGATTTGTAAGGTAGAATTGGGGTCACAATAGTGGGGCAGGGGGAAGAAGCATTAAAGAATTAAAGGAAACTTGTATGTTTCAGCGGTGCTATACTGCACCCTGACTGGCTCCTTTCTTCCCAAAGACCCTTCTGTAAGGGGATGTCCAGTTGTCTACTGATGGCCTTTGGGTCTCCACTCTACACTCCCCCTCATTCACAATGATATGATTTTTTGGGTCTTCGATGCCTGATACCTGATCCCATCAACACCTCATGATCACACATGGTGTGCTTCTTCCACGTGGGCTTGTTGTTTCTCAGCTAGATGGGTGTTTGTTTATCTTCAAGCCTTTAAGCCCCTAGAGTGTTTCCAGCTCTTATCTGTGCCAATGTCCGTGCTCTGGTCTAGTCGGATTTGTAAGGTAGAATTGGGGTCATGACAGGGGGTGGTAGGTGGGGAAGGATTAAAGAACTAAAGGAAAGTGTGTGTTTCATCGGTGCCACACTGCATCCTGACTGGCTTGGCTCTTCCTGTGACCCTTCTGTAAGGGGATTTCCAATTGACTGCAGATGGGCTTTGGGGCTCCTCTCCCTATGCCCCCCTCATTCACATCACTATGGTTTTTTTTGTTTTGGAAAACAAGAGTTTTTAAGTTCATGTGGTTATGTCAAAAATCCCTAGATATCCCTAGATATCTGGCAAGAGTTCTCTTCCTTTGATCTAATTCACTCACTTGAATAAACTGATCTCTGATACTCAGTACGACATTAGTATGAGATTAGAATTTTATTCTTTGGACAATGCTTACTGTAGAGACACGAGAAAACATGTTGTTTTATCTAGCTGCAGTTACAATCATTTAAAACACACATAATTGATTTATCATTAAGTGCAAAATTAAAAAAAAAAACATTGATTTCAAATTATAAATTGAACCTCACTGGATAAGACACCTCACACCAAGATGCCTGTCACTTGCACTGTGGGACAAGATGATAACTCTTTCTCTTGCCACCTTGTCTTGATATTGATGGGCAAGTATGAATCAAACAACAGTTGAAAACAATAGTCAAGGTAACAAAGGAGACATAAGAATCCAAGGAAAAGGAATTGTTCCATGAGTGCTTTTAGCATTTAGCATTGCATAACAGACTGGAATTGGGAGTTTGCAGTTTGGGGCAGGCATGTTTATTTTGTCCTGTTGGAAAGCTTTGGCTTGGCAGCACTGTTTTGGTCACAGGTACATGCATAACCCAGGCCGCCCGTCACTGGGACAGTGTCGGAACTAGCACACTTTGGCAGGTCTAAAAGAATATGAATAACACCAGGAAACATAGCAAAAATACACTCTCTGCATGAGCAGATATCTGATATGAAATGCATGATCCGAGAATTGATAGCAATGCCATCTCCTTATCTTCTTTCCTACTGCCCATCACATATGCCTACAAGTCACAGCATGACTCAGGCCGTCCCCATCTGGAAGGTTGTCCAGGACCACAACGATCCTGCTAAGCTGGAAAAGGTTCAATGTGGGTCTGGGTTGTTTATGAATATTTAGGTATGCCCCAAACAGATAGGAAATTCTGATCTCTCACTTCAAGGACTCTAAGCTGCAGCGACAGAACCAGGCAATTCTGGTGATCTCATGGAAGTTATAGGACGTACCGCAAGCCTAAAATAAATGTCCCCCCCAATGATTAGGTCACATGAAGTTCAGTCCTCCAGCAAGAGTGAGCACTCAGTGGTCATTCGGTGTTGTTGTATCAGAGTAGATCAGAGCTATGGTGTGGGCACGTGGGGGCTGAGAGTGGGGGGGAGGGTACACAATGATAAGTCACCGCTATGTCATGAACAATCAATACACTAATTTTCCTCTGTCAGTGTAAGTGCAGTCTCCAAATTCTTCTGGGTCTGCCTGCCAGAGCTCATAGAGTAAGACTCCGATAGAACAAGTTGAAGCCCCTTTGTTAAAAGGCAAAGCCAGGTCAGATGGGGCACACTAGAAGGTCTGGGAATAGTAGGAGTCCCTGCCACTTGCCCGCTAATTCTTCTTATTATTGTAAAAATACAATAAGACATCATTTCAATTCAGCATTTTTCACAGGACAGTTCAGTGATACCAATGACATCAACCACACTGTACAACCATTGCCAATATTCGTGGCTAAATATTTCATCACCATGAATAGCAGCTCAACTTCCTAAACAATGACCTACTTCTACACGGCCTAGGAAGTGCAGGGATTAAGCACTAGATGGATCATCAGAATGTCAGCGGTTCAAACCCACCAGTTGTTCTTCAGGAGGAGGAGGAAGAGGTAGCTGACTACTTCCTTAAAGCTTCACCGTCTTGGAAAACCTTGGGAGTGTCTCATTCTGTTAGAATCAACCTGACAGAACTATGTTTTGTGACAATTTGATTATTCATTCATCGGTTGATGCACATTTATGTTTTTTCCCCTCACTTTTTGGCTTTAGATTGTGACCGGTGCTGCAATAAACATTTGTGTACATGTGTCTGTATTGTTGTTTCAAGACTTTTGAGCATATAAATTTAAAAACCAATCTCACTGCCATTGAGTGCCTCTGCCTATGCACTGAGTTTATATCTATGGAACGTCTATAGTTACTTTCTGAGGAACTGCCAAATGATTTCCCGTAGCAGCTGTATCACTTCGTACCACCAGGCATGGACAAAGATCTCAATCTGTGTTTGAGCATGCCTGATTTTTTAGCCACTCTTGTGGCATATTTCACAGTTTCTCTATCTATTCTTCTTGTGACCTATGTTTGTCCTAGCATAGAGAAGAAGGATTCTCCTTTCATCTTTGAGACGTAAGTCCTTTGGTGTATGTATGGGTTTGGGAGCTGGAGGGGCACATTCCTATCAGCCGAGGAAGGATGAATTTTAGAGGAAGACCATTGAAAGGTAAGCTCTTGGAGCATACATAAAAAGCCGGCACTTTAGTTCAGTTCAGAAATTCTGGAGCCCCAGCTGCTTCTGATTTGACTTGCCATTGGAAGCACGCCCTCAGAGTGCCTGCCTTTCACTGTCACATGGCTCTTGCAGCTGAACAAAAGCTGAAACAGGCTTTCTCTCACTTGGCTCTTTTGCATGTAAAATATTTTAAATCCTATGCACATTTAGCTTAGCATTTCCTAGTTTCCCTCTTTTGAGTAAAAATTTTCTAAAAGGCTTTCTTTTATTTCAATGGGGAAGGGATCTCTATAAAGCAAAAAAAAAAAAGAGTCAAACTATTTCATCTCAGCATGATACCAAGTTCATCCCCTTTATTCCTCAGTGATTCTTCTTTGTGATTAGCTTACAATTTTAAGAACTAGGCCATTTTTGTTAGAGTTTTGTCATATACTTCACATATCATGCAATTTAATCATCCAATCATTAAGAAAATTTGTACGATCATCACCTCATGCAATTTCAGAACACTTTCTTCTCATACTTGTTTTAACATCCCATTTTCCTTAATTATCAGTCAAGTTAAGGTCTCCATGTTTCCTGGATTTCATATCTATATCTATATATATATATCTATATAATCATATAAAGCATAAGCAGGAAGCAAGAAAACAATAATAACCAAAAAACAATGACTAGACAAAACAAAGAAACACCTCAATCAAAAAGAAAGTACAAAATAGTATAAACTGAAGCAACTTTCACATGGATCAAAAGGAAGATCAAATGATGGGGCATTGCAGTCTAACCTAACTGTATCTGTCATAATTAACTCTCTCTGAGATAGTAAGGCTGCTCACATCCCTCCACTATGGGGATCCTGCCAATGGATTTTGGGCTTCTGCTGTTATCTATAGCCTTCTGCAAACCAGGTATTCACACTTGAAGCTTTTATGTCATTTCCTTCTTTAGATTTGGATTTTATTGTTTACAATCCCTTGATCACACAGGCTGGTCTGCTTCTTCCATATGTATGTAGTTGATGCCTCACTTAGAGAGCTGATTGTTTTAAGACGAGCCTTTAAGGGTCTTGGGCATTTTATATGCAAGAGCAAAAAAAAAAAAAAAGAACTAAACTGTTATTTTCTTTTTAATGTACTAAGAGAAGTGGGGAAAATGCCCTTACAAACCCCAAATTCAACTATGTTAGACCTGGTTTAGCCTTGTTCCTCAGTCATGTTTAAGAGTATAATATGTCAAAACCCCCAACCAAACCCAATACCGTTGAGTTGATTCAACTCATAGCCACCCTATATGGCAGAGTAGAACTGTTCCTTAGTGTTTCCAAACTAAATCTAGATGGGAGCAGACAGACTCATATTGCTGCTGAAGAGCAGCGAATGGAGTTGAATCACCAAATGCTTAACCCACAGCACCATCAGGGCTCCTTAGGCATGTGTAGATTTAACTCAAATTCAGTCCATATATATTTGAATCAACTTTTTACAGTGTTCTCTTCTTGATCTTGTGCTCTTGGATGGAAGACCAACTCTAGGGCTTTCCATGTAGAGATGAAGAAAGGAGGAGCGAATGCCAAAGAAACATGTGGTCATTCATGACTCCACTTTGATAGCCTTTGGTTGCCCTCTGGATATCCAAAGAGGTAAGCCCCTTTTGTCCTGGATAGATTCTCCTAGGAGCAGAATTTTGAGCATCACAAACGGTAAAGGGCCCACTTTGAAAGTGAATGTGTGCTTGGGGAGGTATGCTTGAAATGCCTGCCTTAGAACTATCCCCCAGGGTTCCAGCCTTTTTGAGCTGTTGTTTTCCTTAATAGCCAAATGAATGGGATCAGTACCCTACATCCCAATGCCCTTCCCCTTATCTTCACAGGTTTCCCTGGGGAAAGAGAGTGGGGGTCAGGGTTGGGGCCCGGGTTTGTTTTCCAGTTGGTCTCTGCATCCTTATGCCTATGCAGCTGCCTACCTCCCCCCACACATCCAGTGTCCCACTCTGGGCAGCACAGAATGCCACCTCCTTGCATACTCGGGAGTGCCACTCACCTGGTACGTCACAGGAACGAGGTCTGCTGAAGATCAGCTTCTGTGAAGTCAGTGGTGTCCCTGGAACTGACCAAAATAGCCGTTAGAAAATAAGAAACAAAGCCTTCTCTTTTCTCTTCACTTGCGCAAATACTCTTAACTCAATGCTGAAATACACAGCAGGTGCCGACCAAGGGTGTTGTAGGGAACAGGGACTCGCTAGGAGTTGGAATCAACTCAAGGGCAGAACAACAGCAAACATCTCCCAACCAGTCCACTGGCACAGAGTTGACTCTGGTGCACTGCAACCCGGCTTAAGGTTTCTGAGGACTGTAAATCTTTGTAGGAACAAACAGCCTCACCTTTGTTTCTTGGAACAGTTGGTGGGTTTGAACTGTGGACTTTAGCAGTCCAGAGCTTACCTGACAGTGCTATCAGGGCTCCTTTGCAAACATCCCACATCACAAATTGGGGAATTCTTTTAGGCCAGGTTCTGATAAGAGGGCAACTCCCATAGCCAAACAGACCCAGGCCATTAAAGTATTTTCTTTAAAACACGCACACACACACACACACACACACACACACACACAATTCTTAGATGGAATCCTGCCTTCTTCCTAAGCCTTTGCCTCAAAATGCAGTCAATTGCTAAAATGATAGGTATTTTTATTGCTTTTACAGATGGTTTGAGGAGAAAGGAGGAAAGGATGAGTTGAGACCATTCAAATGATTTAAGACTGTGGCAAAGCCCCAAGCCAAAAGACTGAAATCCCTGGATTCATCTTTTACTCACCACTTCACATTACAGACTCAGTGTTTTCCAGACTGAAAGCAAGAGGGAAGTACAGCTTTCAGGCACTTCTATAGAACCAAGGGCCTCTTATCTATACAATGTCAGTCAGTTGCTTACTCTATTGATTGGAAAATCTCCTGCCTGACCTAGGTCTTTCTTACATTGCCAATTAGCTTGTTCCTAATGTCCTGTCACCAACATTAAGATCCCCTGATTAGGGATTTGAAATGGTAATCTCATTTTTATTATGTTTCTTGGGAAGGCAAGTTTTCTCCTACTGTGTAATTCCTCTCTTGTGAGTATGATTGGTAAATACATATTTAATTAAATGAATGAAAAGTAAATAAATTTCCCTTTTATAGCTGATTTATGAGAACTTAATGTAGTCTAAATCAAAGCTTTCAATTATTCTCTAATCCTTCAAATAGCTACTGCATTGGATATGCAATTAACTAATGCTGTACCTATAAATGTTCTTTATTCTGCACTAAAACGATATGAATTCAACAAAGATATTCACCTATGGAAAAATTAGAAAGGACTGTGTTTAGAGAGAACCATCCCCCAAGTAGTTTGACAGCAGGAAAATCTACTCCCAGTAAAAGGCTATTAGTCAGCTGTTCCAAACTTCCTTATTGAAGGATACCAATAAAACTACAAAACTAATTGGTAGGACAACTAATCATCAATTGAATTTAAGGCAATAATTAGAAGTAACCTTGAAGTTGGTGAAATAGACTTGACTTTTATTTACCTAAGAAATAAAGAAAAATAGTGCGCCTTCTTTATTACAACCTTAGATCAACCTCTCTCCCGTATTGTCTGAAGGAAAAAGCAGGATATATACTGCAGTTTCAGGAGCTTCTTGGGATTTCTGATTGACATGCTGCCTATAATTTATACGGACTAAAAAAACAAACAAAAACTAAACAAAACATTCATAGCATGAAAAAGGGACCTGAAGGTTCCAGAAGGGTTCGAGTTGAAAAGACACAAGATGAAAGCAGTAATTGGATGTTTTATTCAACTGGATCAATGCCCTCTTCTTTTTCCCAACTGGTCCCACGTGTTTCGTTTGAGCGCCCTCGTTGAACAGGGCAGGCGTTTCAATGAGGTTCTGTCGAAGCAGTGGACACTCCTAGCTCCTTGTAGCAAAGAAGGCTGTTGAGCCGTGGGCGAGGTAAGATCTTGTGTAAGAAGAAGAATCACTGAATTCCACACACTTTAAACAGAGGTCTTCCCCGTTCTCCCTTGCGGAGTGTGGAGAGCCGCCCTCAGTTAGAGACTGCGCCCTGGCAGAGCTCCCTTCCCGGCGGTGGGAGGAGACGCAGTGCTGCTAAGTTCCAGGTGCTGCTCTGTTAGCAGACGGAGTTTTCTGTGGAAACGGAAGGCCAGGCCAGTGGGTACCGTGGGGAGCGGCCTCCGTGTGCTCTTTCAGGAGCTTCTGAAAGCCGATCTGCCACAGAACACTGCCCCTAGAAGGGTCGGAAAGTCCAACCACCGTATTCTGCCTTTTTAACCTAACTGGCGTTCTAACTGGACCCACAGATGGTCTCTTGCCCAGCCCAGGGCAGACACACTAGTGACCTGAATGCGGATCCGTTATCAGCATGGATTCAAAGCCAACTAGGATCTAGAAGGAGTGAGACACGGGCCAAGTATGCTTTGGTGTCAAGTGTTGAATGGAGACAGAAAAAGTGAGATGTTCCACTTTAGCTCAAACCTACGCAGTGAGGGTCAGGAGTGCCTAAAGGTACGAGAAGTTAGGATCTATTGTGACATGTGAGGGCAGTGGACAGGTGATTCACAGTGGTTACCACCCAGCGTAAACTTAGTCAACTCCATGATTTTCAGTGCACGCCTGACCGGGATTGATGACGAGGGGATCCTGCGCTGGCTGCGGCCATTTATGACGATCATGCAGCCAAAGTCAAACAAGTAGCCACCGGGGTCTGGCTGGCCTGGGCTCCGCACTGTCTCTGCATCTCAACGGTTAGCAGGAATCTGCCATTAGGAGCTTATCTTCCTTGGCAACAAAGACACAGGCCTTGCTGTTTTAACTGGCCAGTGTTTTTTGGCCAAATTATCTACAACTGGCAAACCTCGTTACAAACGGGTCTCCTGCTATTTTCTGACATTCACTAGGACCGGAGAGAACAATAGTAGAGACGTAGAAGGGGGCCCTGCTGCCTCTCGGGTCACAGGCATGGTCACCTGCACATCCGCTACCACTCAGGGTTATCGGGACAACGGGGGAGGGACCGAAAGCTGCATATTTTATCTCAGTGCTTCCAGGCATCAAACTGCCAGAGTAAAGAAAGTTAAGCTAGGTGATTAAGCCACCACCACGGGAAGAGAGGGTTTTGTTTTCCCTCAACTTTTCTTGCTTGGAGAAAATAGAAGAAAATATTAAAGGTAATTGGGGCCAGTTTCCATAAAATATTGAGTTTTATCCCCCCTACAGCAAGGTTGTTACTTGTTCTGCGAGTTTAATAATGGTACGAGAGCAAAACAATGGGCAGAACTCTTAAAGCTCTGGACACAGTTTACAAAGGAATTCAAGGCACAAGGTAGACTTAATGAACCCGCTTACTGGGCTGATTGAGGAGCAGCAATTGCATTGTCAATCCTGCGGGGACTCAAGCGCCCACGCAGAATTGGCCATCGGAGGGGGTTGTGAGCCTGTTGTGCTAGACGAATGGAGCACAGCCATGTGCCTGACGGTGACGCACTGCTTCACTCCTGTCGGTGTGGTAATTGATGGCAGCTGCCAAGGAAAATGGCAGAGATGCCGGTGAAGAGGTCAGTCACCTGCCGAGACCCGTGAGGCGAGAGCATGGTTTGCAGGTTCCACCAAGACAGGAGGGGAGGGGCTGCCTCTGTGTGACCGTGAGGATAGATAGCCCCGTTCGCAGCTTGGATAAGTCATGTGGACGCTTCCTCCTTTGTCATACTCCCAGTTGTGCCCCGCTGGCTGTTGTCTGTTTCATCAGGCCCTCCGTGTACACGCAGCAGCTTGGGCGAGGATGGAAGCGGCGTTTGGCCTTGCCATCATCGTTCATTTATAATCTGCAATTAGGGAACTGCTGCACAATAATGAAAGCCAGTATGATCGCAGAGAAGTGACATATATTCCACTCCAGCGGGGCTCAAGTTGTTCCTGGCTCAGAGCGACCGCGTGTGCGTCAGAACAGAACTGTGCGCCTGGGGTTTGCCATGCTTGATTTCTCAGCAGGAGATTCCCAGGCGTTTTTTGGAGGGACCTCTGAGTGGACTCAAACTTCCAAACCTTTGGTTAACAGCCAAGCAAATAAGTACCACCAAATGGGTCCAAAAAGAGTTTGAAAGATGTTTATTGGATCATTACTTCTTGTGGCAAAAACAAAAGAAAGAAAAGACCTAGAAAGAGATTCAATGCCCAGGAAATATTTATTAGTCATCCTCTACATAAAATGAGGTGGGTCTGAATTTTTTTGCATAGAAGACTGTACACAATAAGCTTCAAGTGTACAAAGGAAAGATAAAAGAAAATTAAAAATTATGAACACGTTTATTTTGATTTTAATTTTTGTTTTAAAATTTTTATTTTAAAAATGTACCTGTGAGGAAAATAATGTTGTCAAATTCATCTGATGCTTTATTTAGGGAATACCTTTGAGAATGTGAAATTTGAACTTTTCTGCTTTGTCGGCTTCCCTGCTGTTCACATTTTTTAAAATTTAGTATGCACCATCTTATTGCATTTCTAAAACACCAATTAGTCATTTTAAAGAGAAAAAGGAGTGAACTAGAATAAAACAAGTTTAAAAGCCTCAGAGGTGGATCACATTTGTGTATTTGCCAGCAGATCAGCTCTAGCAGATCCAGGAGTAGTTCACTGTAATGACTGAGGCAGCGTTCTTCTCTAGTGGGCAAGTTAATGTTAATATTTTCTCTCTAGAATGTTGGTGTTTGTGTGTAATTCCTGCTAACACGTTGAGAGGAAAGAGACAATCTTAATCAATTCCACTTACTTTTCTTCTTCTCATTTTGGAACATCCCTATTGTAGTCTTTGATCCTTCCTTCTGTCCTTCTTTTATTGCATAGCTCTCCTATGCACCCAAATAAAACCATGCATCAGTCACATACCTTTTGATTACAAGAGGCAGAAACGCAACTGAAAGTAGCTGATACCCCAAAAGGAAGCTGGATGGGAATTTGAGGATTGTGTAAATAAGAATTCTTGATCCTCAAGATCTTTCATCAAGCCTTTCGTTTCGCATCTCCCAGTGTTACTTTTCTAGATGTTGGCTTTGTTCTCACTTCAAGAGGTCGCTCAGATGGCGACTACAGCTGTGCTAGGCTTACAACACCTTCAGAGTCAACAATCTTAAAAGAACAAAAACAGAATGCTTCTCTCATAGTAGCTCCAACTACCCTAATCTCCTCTCGCTGGGCCATCCCTTCAGGAAGAGAATGATATGCTCGGATTGGCCAGCCTCGGTGAGGAGCCCATCCCTATGGTGAGGGAACTGGGTTTAAGTAATAAATATAAATCAATGGTCAAGTGAAAAGCAGGGAAAGGGAGTTCCCCAAAGAAGAAGAAAAGAGCTGTTTCGAGCAGGGAGAAAATGGATAAAGTAGCCAGAAAGCGACAGATGTACACCAAATAGGATATAAAAAGTGCATCACGTTCTATTCCAGAAGTAGCAGCCTCCCTTATCCTCTTAGTCTTTCTAAATTCTTGGAATGCCCCTCCTCCTGAGATTCCTGGGAATTCTGTAAAAGTCGCTCACTGAGCTGGAAGACATGGTTACTTGCGTCTTTCTTCCCTTGGGGATTCAGTTATGAGCAAAAGGCTCTCTCTCTCTGCTCGGTCCAATTGTCCTGTCCTTTGTCTCTACATGATTTATTGCAAAAGGAAATTTTAGTAAAATGGAAAACTCCACTTTTTAAAATAAGTTACTGGATTATGCGAGAAGAAAACACACTCATTCAGATCGTTTTTTAAAAGCCTTAAGCTGGCGAATTTTTGCATAAAAATAGCGTATGTTCCTTTTCCTGAGCCAGCAGTCCCTTAAAAAGCAGGTGTGCCGGAACCCAGAGATGACAAACAGCTTTATAACTAATGCGAGGAAGGGCAGAGGACAGCCATCTCCTCCGCCAAGTGTCAAAGCCAAGGGGAGAATATTCCAAAGTGGACTCTCTGTAACCATATCCAAGCAGGAGAAGCCAGAGGATTAGTGAAACAGTACGTGCGCAGCCTGGTTACTTTGAAGCCTGACGTATGAGCCAGTTATCTAAGTATCTAAGGGCAAGCATTTACACAATCTTTCCAAGGAGGGGGGCTTTTTCCCCATCAGCCAAGTTTGAAGATGCACTAGTTTTCCCGTGTCTCCACAGCGTAATTGAGCATCACAAACATCTGCTGTGTAGTCTACACGGAGTGCGGAGATCATTACGGAGTTTGCAGAGTCCAGAGGGGACGTGTTAACCACTAACTGGGCTTGATTCGCTGTTGTTTGGGGGTGGGGGAGGGAGGTTGGAAATTCATGTGTGCTCAACTTCTGCTTTAGGAAGCACAATAGGCCAGAAGGACAATGGACACAGTCTCTTGGCCACTGAGGGTCAAGATAAAGGAGCGGGTTATTTCGCTGTGTGTTGTTTTAATGCTCCCAGCATTCTTCTCCCAAAATATCTGTGGAGCGCATCAGTCTTTCCTCCCAGCGTTCACGGGTAAGGTTGGCACCAAACACCCACGTTCCCAGTGTTGTGTAACTGTCACTTCCACCTGTTACCTTCTATGTAAACCAGTAGCTGGTTAGTCACCTGTTCTTTCTCTTTGGACACAGTGGCACCGATTTGGAGAGAACAAATTTGGATAGATGTTTAAGAATTAGGTGTGGGGGCAAGATTTTTTACATTCCCTGGAACAAAGCTGTCTAATAGGCATATAATCTGACAAAATATGAGATTAAAAAATTATTTTAAAGCATTTTAAAATAGATATTTTTAATAGGTGAAATTTATTTTTGATATTTCCTTTAACCTAATCTAGCTAAATATTACATAGTGGCTAACGAGATACTTTACATTTTTTGTTAATCTTAAGCCTTCGAAATCTGCTATGCATATAGCACATCGTAATTTAGATTAGCCACATTTCAAACACTCAATAACGACATGTGGCTACTGGAGGCCCCTGGGTGGGACAAATGGCTTGAGTTCAACTGAAAATCTAAAGATTTGGAGTATCAATCCCACAAAGTGGTACCATGGAAGAAATGCCTGGTGATCTGCATCCTGGAATATAACTCAGGAAACCCTTATATGGAGAAGTTCTACCTGTGACCCACAGGGTCATTATGACTCAGAATTAATTGATTCACCATAAGTGGGCAAAAGGGCTTCTCTATTGAATAGTGCAGTCCTAGAACTCTGGTAGGATCTGTATTTTTAAGCATTTGTTGCAGACTGCTGGTGCTTTATAGAATACTTCATCATTCTCAGTAGTTCAGGATGCTAGGAACAAGAGAGTCATTTTTAGTTTAGTTTATTTCCCCCTCAAAAATCCGAATCTCCTAAAATCTGTACTAAGCTTACAAGATGTTTCTCCTGAACCCATCTAGCTACTAAAAGCCATGTCCTAGGTTACGACAGAATTTAGAAAATGGCAAGTTAGAGGTGAGAAGCCTTCTAAAATTTCAGATCACACTTTTTAGTTAAATTATGTATTAGACAACAAAATTTTTTAAAACCCCCATCTGGTGGAGGACTGAGAGGCGAGGCAGCTCTGTACCGTGCTGCCATCCACCGGTGAAGGCCTCCGAAAGTGAAGGGTCGCCAGGGCAGAGGGTGCCCCTCTGCCACCTTCAGAGGAGCAACGCTGTGCTGGCGGACATTGTAAAACAAACAAACCCATCTGATTATTTATGATTCACTTAGATTGCTCATCCTCCTCACAACTACTACCTGACTGACTTAGTTAATTGTGTGCGCTAGTCTCAGTTCTCCAACGTTCGAGAATCACGCATCACCTTTCCACATCTGATAGAACTTTTTTTTAAGGAAGGGAATCTTTTTTAAATTTTAATTTATATTGACAGGTGAATAGTTTAAACATATTAAAAAGAGTTGTGCAATCACCATGACAGTCGATTTTAGAAGAATTTCTTCTTTCTTGTATTCATTTTTACCCTAGCTTCCCATATCGCCTCACATCCCCTTCCATCACCCCAAGGACCAATCCAGATACTCTCTCTATAGAGTTCCCTACCCTGGACTCCGTAGAGAAAAATGCATAACAAGCAACAAAACCAACCCAATAACAACAGCAAAATCAAACATAGAAACACTTGGCTTGAAAAGACATCAGAAGACAATGAAAAGTAGTACTATGTCTGCATTAGTCTACTTATGAAGTGAAGAGATCTTGACCCAGCTTTGTAAATATAAAGTGTGCCCAAGGAGCATGAGTACCGCTTCATAGTAAAGGTAAAATAAAAGAGAAGGGTTTGAGTCTTGGCACTGGCCTTGTCTACACTTCTCCCGGCTGCGCTGAAGGTTTTAATTAACAAGCTTATTTCAGTGAAATGAGACCTGGCTCTAAGGTAAGTCTTCACATGCTCCTGAGATATTGGCTGAAGCTTTGCAAAACCCACCAGTGACTATGGTTGTCATACATGTCTAAACCGACTTGTGTATCATAAAAGAATTCAAGTCGGTTTCGGTTTTCCTGTTCCTCCTTTTGCAGCCACTCAGACTAATGCTTAGAGCTGAGTGTTGAGGATTCTGGAGGTTCCGATAGAACTGTCTTATGGCATGGAAGATCCTGGTGAGCACTTTTTGTGAAGTCAGCTTTCTAGGAATGCAAATGGCCTCAAAGATGAAGTGTCAATATTTCCCATTTAATGCTTCTAGAGTTAATCGTGTTCTTGATGATGGTGTCTGTGTGTGTGTGTGGTGTGGTGTGTGTGTGTAAATCTTTCCTTCCATGGGGTGGGCTTCTGATTCATGGGCACTCCATGCACACTGAAGCAAAATGCTGCACATCCCCATAAGCAGTGGTAGACCAGACTTGCTCCCCAAAAGGTTCCCTTGGCTGATTTTTGGACGCAGATTCGCAGCGGTTTTGCCTAGTCCATCTTCGTGTGGAAGCTCCGTGGAATTTGTTCATCCTCAGAGCAGTGTGCCAGCCTCGGATGAGAGACAAGTGGAGTCTGTGCATGAGTTGCATAAGCCAGGAATTAAATCTGGGTCTCTAGGCTGGAAAATGAGAATTCCACTCTAAATTACCTACATTCCCTTCAATCTCTTGTTTCAAGAGAACCATGATACAAAGTCATGGGTTCTGAGAAGTTGGTGAGAGGACACAGGAGTTTGAGCGGCTTCTTCTGTCTATTCATCTCTCACTATTCATCTGGGAGGCTTTTTTTCGTCTTTTAGACTGCAGGGTTCGATCTGTATACTGTATATCCCAACGCATATCCTAGATCCTTTCCTTGTTGCCTGCTGTAGCAATGTGTTCTATAGCATTTACTATTACTGCTAGATATTTGCTTGTTGGCTGTCCATAAGAGTAACCAGTTGTCTGTTTTGCTCACCCCCGCATGCACTAAACAACTAGCCCAGTGCCCAGTGCATAGCTAGTGCTCACGAATATTTTCTGACTAAATGCAGAACAGAATACTTTGCATGTTTCTAAGAACATTATAGTGCACTAATTATAAGCATATCAAAACCATTTTAAATTCAGCCCTCGAGTTAAAAATGCTGCTGATGCTCCTTTCACTAAAAATGTTACACTAAAAAAACTCCTTCTCTCCGTCTTTTCCTGACTTGCTAATCAGATCACCATCAGAAGTCTGGCCAGAATGTTAAATGCTATTTACAAACCAAGTTATGTATCAAGTGAGAGGATTTTTTTAAATCTCAAATTGCCAGAGAACCAATGGCAATCCTTAGAAATGAAATAAACTGTCTTCCAAATAACATTTTACACAATCTAATATTAACTGTAATAAAAGTAGGGTTCTGGGCAACTATGCAAACACCACGAAGGAATCATGGACACACGATTATTACAGTGGCAGGAGCACAGTATTCTGGTTCTCCTTAACAGCAGGACACAGCAGAAAAGGGAGCTGTTTCCAGCCAGCTAGGCAGTACTCAAGAGGCCAGGGATGGCAAAACAGCGAAGCGCTTGACGGCTAATAGACCCTACCCAGGAATAACTTTGAAGGCAAACCTGGAGATTCGCTTCTGGAAGGTCACAGCCCTGAACACTCTTTGGGCTGTGGTGACTCCTGCTCCAGAAGCGGAAATCCTCCCCACGGTAGCTAGCTGGTTTCTTCCACCACTGTTCCCCACTCCCCTCATTTTAAAATGAGTAAGCACTCAGTTCTGGAGTCCCAGTCCCACGTGCATTTGCCCAAATGACAGTTTTGTTAGAAACCTCACTGCCTTCGACTCCGTCTTGACCCACAATGATCCCCTAGGACAGAGTAGACCTGTTCCTCTGGTCTCCCTGCTGGGGGAGAGAGCCTCACCTCGCTCCCGCAGAGCGGGTGGTAGTTTTAACACATAACCAACATGGCCACCAGCTCTCCTGACAGGTTTATAGAGCTTTCTTTTCAATAATCAGTTATTACGCTTTAAATTTTTAATAAATACTATCTGATTTAATTAGTAGAACAATCCTTTGAAGGTGAAACTATTAATATCCCAATTAACAGTTGAGGAAACTAAGTCACACTAAGTTCCATTACGTCACTGACAATAAGTAAAAGGTAGAGGTGGGCTTTGAACCCTGAGAGTGTGCTTGCCAGGTTAGTGTGCTTAGCCTCTGTGCCACAGGGTCACCCTGGACAGTGAATTTTGAAGCATTTAGCCCATCACAATGATATCCTCCTCTAGTCTTCCCACAACGCACTTAAAAATCATCCCATGTTTTAAAAGGACCACTTTCACCAACCCTCGGGTTTTTCTTATTGGGTTCAATATATATTTAGCTTTTCTCTTCTTACTTCCTTCTAACGAGGCCCGTATGTTCCCAAGCTGAAGACGGAGAAACTAAAAGCCATAAATAGGCCGAAAAAAGTAAAACCCACAAGACAGTCTTACCTATGAAGACGAAAGAACCTTACTTCATGTTCAAAATTAGGCTGTCTTCCCCAAAGCTGTTCAGACACAGGATTTGTTCTTGTTTGGAGTAGTGGGGATTGTAATTACTTAGGCATTCCATTCACTGACAGTTTTCTGCTGCTGCTCAGAGTAACCCATTCTAATGTTGTTGCATGGCTTCCCCCGGGGAAACTTTCTGATCCCACAGTTCGCTACAGCTGCTTCAAGATAGACTGGAGGACCCAAATCAGGAACAATCTTAGGAACTAAATCACTCGAACTCAAGTTGTAACACTGGGCGTTATCCAAAGAACAAGAGGGTCATCTCCAAATGGATGTCCTTGTTCCCTAGGTAAATAGGTGAATACAAATTTATTATAATAGTTAGTAAAGGGGGTAAAATTCTGTATATATGTAAGGTGGAAATAGGAGAGATTAAAAATATTTGTGGAAAAATGGAAATAAAGAGAATGGAATTTTTGTATGAGCCTTTTGAAGCCCCCTCATACACTATGGGAATATCTAAACCCAGATACTTAGCTCTAGTTAAATCAATATCCAACTGAAGAAATAAGACTTTATTGTTATCTTTATAGGACCACATGCAACTAAATACACTGTGGTGCGATTACAATTGATAAGTGTGCACCAGAGTGCATGTTCATTGGTCTCATATTCTGCCAATCGCCAGGTTCCGTGAATGCAACACGGTGTTCGGAAGTTGACCTGCATTCTTCTTCAAATCACTTACCCACACTCGACTGATCTGCATTCCTTCTTAAAACAACCTAATCAAATTCATTTCAAATACCAAAACCTCTAGTGAGAGATTTAATCTGTGTTCATGCACACTTGTGAAATCTCTAGAGTCTAAACATGTGCTTGTAAAAATACTCCATATGTACAGAACAAGCGTTTCACAAGACTTCCAGCCTTAAGTTTTCCAGTCTCAAGTGAACTGACTGTGGCACTTAAACATTTAAGAATCTTCATTTTTATTTAGCTATTCATTTTGCAAATGTAAAGAAGCAAGACATACCTGAGTCGGGGTCACATTGCTTTTGACGCTGTTTGGTTTTATGCATGCTGGCCCGAAATCAGGAATTACTTCTGGGAGGAAAACTACAGATGTTCCCCTCTGAGGATCAGTGTCTCTCTTATCTTTTCTTTCTCTCTTCTGCTCTCATGTGGTCTTCAACCTGTGAGGTACACCAATTGTCAAAAGACATGCTAGCCAGGGATCTTAGTAATTATTTATCTGTCCTATCAGCCCAAGTGAGACAGGTTGACAATCCAGGGGGCAAATTAAGAAATTGGAACTCAGGAAAAGAAATCAATCCCAGGGTGCAGCATCCATTCGAATTTGAATATCTATTAACTAAGATATTGCTATATGCAAAGGACATGTTTTGAAAATATGCTATTGTATAGCATATTGATCAATGTTCAAACATTTCAGGATGTAGCATGCGGCCAAGGACAATGGTGAGGAAGGAAGAAGTCCACGCAGCACTAAAGGCATCGGTGGAAAACATGTCTGCATTTGAAATGTTTCAGCAAATGGATGAAGTGATAGAGAAGCTCAAGCATCTTTGCCAAGAAATTTGGAAGTCAACCTCATGTCCAACTGATAGGTAGAGAGATCCATTAAAAAAGGGGGGTGTCCAAGAAGTGGAGTATGGAAATTGTCAAATAATGTCATTAATATCACACAAAATAAAAATTTGCTGCAGATAATTAAAAAATGGTTGTAAGCATACAATGACAGGAAATTGGCAGAAATTCAAGCCCAATGAATCTTACCTAAAGAGACTATCAGAAATATGTATTCTATTAACTGTGCAATGTATTTGACTATGTAGATTGTGGCATATTATGGATAACATTGTGATGAAAGGAAATTCCAGAACATTTCATTGTGCTCATGTAGAACCTATACATCAACCAAGAGACAGAACCAGGGGATACTGCATAGTTTAAAAGCAGCAAAGTTATGTATTAGGGTTGTATCCTTTCACCATACTTTTAAAATTTGTATGCTAAGCAAATGAACTAAGTGAAAAAGAATGTAGCATCAGGATAGGAGGCAGATTTACTAAGATCCTTTGCAGATAACACAACTTTGCTGAAAGTCAAAAGGACCCTCAGCATTTCCTGATGAAGCTCAAGGACGGCAGCACTCCATCTGGATTACACGTGAACGCTAACACACAAATGTTACACTCTCACATTAAGACAGCAGTAATCCTCACAACGGCACCAGGAAGCAAACAGAGAAACTATGTATGCCGTCACGCATTCACTTGCTTGGATCCACAATCAGTCCCCAGAGAATGCGCAGTCAATACCTCAAATGGCCCACAGGCAGTGCCCTGTATACACCTCAACCCAAGCCTTGTCTGTGCCTGGTTTGTATTGTGAACGGGGCAACGTGGCTAAATAAATAGATAGATAGATAGATAAATAAATAAAATGGCATTCTGAGATAGCAAGTCTGCTGCCAAAAGTGCTGAAAAGCAAAGCTGTTACTTCAAGGACTGAGGCTTGCCTTAACCAAGCCGTGGCTTTTCCCATTGCCTGCAGTGTATGCAAAAACCAGACGATGAACCAGAAGGACTAGAGACTTGCTGCCTTTCAGCTGGGCTGCTGATAAAGAATACGGAACATACGTGGACTGCCAAAGCCTGACCACAATTGTTTTGGAAGATGTAAAGCCAGAATGCTCCTGAGCAGCGAGGATGGTGAGACTTCATCTTAAAAATGTGGATGTCTTAGGCGGAGGGACGCAGACTCTAAGAAAGGCACCATGCTTGGTAAAGTAGAAGGTACACGAAGTAGAGTTCAATCCTTGTCGGAAGAGAGGGGCACAGTGGCTGCAACAACAGGCCCCCACAGAGCCTCGGTGTGGAGGGGATGTCTCCTCATCATCTTGTTCTGTTGCTCCTTGGGTTCCATTCTGGGAGAGATGAGTCAGCACTGATTTGAAGGCACCTATCAAGGACAGCAACATAGCATTTCCATGTATTCTGAAAGTGAATACAATAGTGTAGGAAGTCGACTTGTTTTGACAATCAGAAACAAAAACCTACAAAAAGTTGAGTAATCAGATTTTGAACTTGAAGAGTTCTGAACACTCTCAGTTATTAATACTGCTGCAAAGCATCCAGGTTTCTCTTGCAGATAAAAATCGTAGAGGACAAAGCTTCCTTTTCATTTACCGTTTTATGCAGGACTAAATAGGAGGGAGCTTCAAAACTTTGTGGGAAAGTTCCTTTATCTTTTAATTTCATTTTCCACAAAATTTTGAAGCCCCCCTCCCCATAACACACCAATGGATTCAATGCATGTTGATGGTGTGGGTGGTCATGAATTGAGATGGGAAAGAGAGCAGAATGCTAAGGAGGAGAGAGCGGTGGCAAAGACACAAGCCAGACATGGGAATCTTATTCAGTCTACTGCAGTGGCATAGCATCTCAACTCGGCATGCCTCTGCCCAGTGGTCTGTACTCCAACAGTTAGGAAGAGGTACAAGCAAGCCATGGGCGGAACCATTTGTGGAGGGGGCATTGGACAAGCAGGGGAAGTCCCAGTCAGTTAGCTGAACAGGAAATGCTTCTCTCTGTGTCCAGCTAGTTTCAGGCGGATAAACTCCTCTAATGCCAGCTAATCATTCATGAGACAAAGCATGGAAAATTGGAGGGCCTTTGTCCGGTCTTTTCAGCACATTCAGGCAAAAGGGGAAGAGTCTGTGTTTGACTTCTCGTAGGTCAACAAAGGGGTCATCTGAGAATCTTATGAGTGTCGTGAGAAAGGTAGGTCTTGAGTTTTATCCGTGTGTTATGCAGTAGGATGGATTTTGTGATAAGCCATTTCCTAGAACACAAAATGTTACAGGAGGATTCTTAGCCATCCACTGGCTTCCAAGAGCACACGGCTCAGGTAAAATTCAATATTGTTTGTGGCAACCTGATTCACACTGGTGGCTTCAGCGGACAGATAAGGAGACAATGTGTCCCAAGGGCTTCCGTTCAAACAGAACTGAAGACGACAAGAAGCTCAGAGAGGGAATGGGAAAGAGTATCCAGGAAAGAGAACACGGTGTGGGGCCTCATTCCAAAAGGACGTAAAAGGACAGCTCGGCTCCAAAAGGTCACTTGTAAATCAAAACTGAAGGTTGATGGACAACACTTAACAAGAATGGCCTGAGAGGGTCTCAGGGTAGAGGACAGGAGTGGTGAGCCCAAGTCCAGCTCGGGGCTAGTGAAGAACTGTTTATAGTTGTTACCGTTTATACTTATAACTGTTGTTACTGCTTATCATGCTTGGAGTTGATTCTGACTCAGGACGACCCATGTAATACGGAACAGGTTTCCAAGGCTGAATGGAAATCCATTACTAGTCTAGTGTGGCAGGATCACTGGATTGGTTCGAGTCACAAATCTTTAAGTTAGTGGAGCACAAACCATTTGTACTGTCTTTTAGTTCAACATACTGAATAAGTTGTGAATCATCTCAAAACCCAAACCAAACTCAGTGCACTGAGTCAATTCTAATTCCAGCGACCATACAGGCAGAGGAGAACTGCCCCTGTGGGTTTCCCAGGCTGTAATCTTTATAGGAGCAGACAGTCTCATATTGATTCTGTGAAGTGCCTGGTGGGCTTGGACTACTCACCTTGAGGTTAGCAACCCAATACCTAGTCCACAGAACTACCAGTCAGTGTTTACTGCTTCCACCTAGGGATCATAAATAAAGAACAAGTCTGAAAAAAATCTAACCATTTGGTTGAGTGTAGTTAAATGCAGTCTTAGAATCTGTACAATTTCTGCCTGAATAGAGTTTGACACTTGTCTCCGGCCCATAGGCTATAGCACGGTTATGGATCCAGTTAGCTCTCTGTTAAGTAACTCATTATGAAAAATGATCACAGGGGGAAGATCATGATCCCCAAATCAGATGCTCTACAGAAAGTCATCCTGTCCCTTGCAGGTATTGTCTTTGTTCTTTGTCCCAGGGCGCCTCTTAACACATGGCAAGGCATTCATTCATTTGATCTTGTTTTAGCACATGATCTAATTGTTTCCTTTTAAAAGTATCCACAACATAATTTCTAATAATCCGTAAGAATCGCTAAAGGAAAGGAATAGGATTAATTGGAATCCCAGGATAATCTTAGAGAGACACAAAATCCTTGTACATTAGATTTTTTACTTAAGCTATTCGTTAATAATATAAGCGACTAAGCTGATGGATTTGAATTTCATCGCTCTGCCCACTGCTTTTATTAGCCGTGCTAAGATGAAACGAGACTAAAATGTGCTTTGGAGAAAAGAAATGTTAAGGACAAAATAGCCATTGAAAACTGAAGGAAAGCAAGAAATGCGTCAGGTGAAGACCGTCAAATCGTTAGGCACACTCAGTTCCGCACCAAGGACACGTGCTCAACGAAGTTGACCGGCGATTTCAAAAAGCGGAAGATAAGAGAAGAAGTCAGGAACCAAACAGAAGGATAGAAAACAAGGTGAAAGCTAGTCAAAACTTTAATTACAACCTTTCCTGTGTTCAAGGAGCCCTGGTCGTGTATGACACGGACTGTGACTGATGGTCTGCAGTTCAGACCCACTGGTGACTCCCGGAGGGAAGGAGTGGCCTGTCTGTTCTGGGAGATTTGCAAGCCTTGGAAGCGCCACGTCCAGTCGCCAAGAGTTGGAATCACTCTAGGGCAGTGAGTGTGATGTGTGCTTCCTTTAGTCTGTCGGCTCAAAAACCTTCAGAAACTGGCTTTCTAATCATTTGCCTAAGTATCATTTTTCAAATTTCTGTGGGTTTTTTTTCCTAAAAGTAAAATTGCTATAGAATTTATACTTCTGTTCAATATCATTACACTAAGTCTCTGTGGTTTTTATCATGAAGTGTAATATGTTCATATTTCCACATAGAATTATTCACCAAATATTTCTGAGCATACTGTAGGATTGCACCTCCTGGTTCTCTGTTGGCAAAGGAGAGGCAATGAATGGTTTGGGTGTGTGTAACTTCTGCTCTGGAACATTTGATAGCTGCTGTAAGACCCTCCAGAAGTTTCTTTCCTTCACTATCAACTCGACTCCCTGCCATCCAGACAACCTGACCCATAGCGACCCAAGAGGACAGAGTATCATGACCCCACGGTGCCCTTGTGAGTTGCAGAAACTGCAAATCTTTGCGGAAATAGAAAGCCTCATCTTTCTCCCTAGGAGGGGCTGGTGGTTTTAAACTGATGACCTTGTAGTTCCCAGCCCAACTCATAATCTACTACATCACCCAGGGGGAAAATATATATATATACATACATATATACACACATATATTTATACACACACATGCATAATTTTTTAATGTTGTAGTCATCAATTATTTTTTTTAATCATTTTATTGAGGGCTCATACAACTCATCACAATCCATATATGTATCAATTGTATCAAGCATATTTGTACATTCGTTGCCCTCATCATTCTCAAAATACTTGCTCTCCACTTAAGCCCTTGGTATCAGCTCCTCATTTCCCCCCTTTCTTCCCTCCCCCCCCCATGAACCCTTGATAATTTATAAATTATTGTTTTGTCATATCTTATACTGTCCGACGTCTCCCTTCACCCACTTTTCTGTTGTCCATCCCCCAGGGAGGAGGTTATGTGTAGATCCTTATAATCGGTTCCCCCTTTCTACCCCACCTTCCTTCCACCCTCCTGTATTGCTACTGTCACCACTGGTCCTGAAGGGATCATCTGTCCTGGATTCCCTGTGTTTCCGGTTCCTATCTGTACCAGTGTCTATCCTCTGGTTTAGCTGTATTTGTAAGGTAGAATTGGGATCATGATTGGGAGGAGTGGGGTGCGGGGAGGAAGCATTTAATAACTAGAGAAAAAGCTGTATGTTTCATTGTTGCTACACTGCCGGCTCACTGGCTTGTCTCCTCCCTGGGACCCTTCTGTAAGAGGATGTCCCGTTACCTACAGATGAGCTTTGGGTCTCCACTCTGCACTCCCCTTCTTTTACAATGATATGATTTCTTGTTCTTTGATGCCTGATACCTGATCTCTTCGACACCTTGTGGTCACACAGGCTGGTGTGCTTCCTCCATGTGGGCTCTGTTGCTTCTGAGCATTGGGGCTCTTAGAAGTCTTATAACAATACATACATCAAGCACATTTGTACATGTTGCCAACTGTCTTTTCTAGACATTTACTTTCTATTAAACCGTTGCTATCAGCAACTCTTTTTCTCCCTCCCTCGCCCCACCTGCATGACCCCTTGATAAATTATACATTATACATTATTATTATTTCATATCTTACACAGACCGCGGTCTCTCTTCCCCCATGGTTTCTGTTGTTCGTCCCCCTGGACTGGGGATGGTGGTGGTTCTATGTCCATCATTTTGATGGGTTCCCCCATCCTCCCCTCCTCTTCCTACCTACCCCCTCCCTTTCTGGTATCACTAACCCCATTCCTTTTCCTGGATCCCATGTGTTGTAAGCTCTTATCTCTTATCTGTACCTGTGTACATGCTCTGGTCCAGTCCCCAGTGAAAGACAGGATTGAGGTCATGTTAGTGGGGGTCAGGAAGCCTCAAGGAACCCGAGGAATATTGTGCATTTCATCTTCACCTGGGAATGTTGACAGCAAATGATTCATTGGGCTAATGTCTTAAAGTGAGGAAAACAGGGGGCAGTCATACAATTGTCAGATAGTTGGAATAAGAAGTTCCTAATATGTGGAAGTTTAGGGCTGATTATTATAAAGCATAACCTAACATTTCCCGAGTGATAAAAATCATATTTACAAAAGATGTGTGATCTGAGTCTTGATATAAATAACGCTTGATTGCCTGTAAATGCTGGGAAGCAAGCAAATGGTACAAACATGGTTCTAATATATGAAAGTAGCCTGGCTCAACTAAATCATAGCTCTCAATGAGAAATCAGAAAGGCTCTTGAACAATCCAGATTCTGCAATCAGAACAACAGGGAATATAAGTTTGTAATTTAGAGTTACATTTTTTTTAATTAGGCAAAACCTACACTTCGAGAAGAAAAAAAAGAGAAGGGGATTATGACCCCCCTTGATTGTTGTCAGTGTTAAGACAGGTCTACCGAACTTTTTACAGCAAAATAAAGATATATCATGAAATTGGATAAAGGATAGATAGCAGATGCTGAATTATAAAAAAATGAATGAACAAGTGCATGGCAGCTATGTGGCAGATGAAATACAAGCCCACTTCTGAATTATTTTCAGTAGCTTACTCTGAGCACAAAAACGTGCTTAGTGTGGGAGATTCAAATATGAATAATAGCAACTCCCTGGCACATCTTAAACAGAAAAACAAACTCACTCCCATCGAGTCGATGCTGACTCGTAGTGACCCTCTGGGTCAGGATAGAACTGCCTCCCTGGATTTCAGAGAGTTTAATTTTACCAGAGTAAAATACCCCTTCTTTTTCCTGAGGAGCGGCTGGTGGTTTTGAACTGCTGATCATTGCAGTTAGCAGCCTAAGGTGCAACCACCACTCCACCAGAGCTCCTTTTGGCCCATGATAGAGGCAGGCAATTGAATCGCAGAGGGTTAGAGGCCAGCATGAAACAGAAATAGGCTACCTGCTCTGAGAGCCATATACCCTGTGCGGTGGCCAGGGTGTGTGAAAAGTTCTAAAAAGAGTCAAATGTTCCCGTGGCTGTGGCTGTGGGTGTGGGCACTACCTGGCCAATGGAGGCAGCTGCTTAATTAGAGAGATCAAGTTTTCAGAGACCAGTTGTTAGTAAGGAGAGGCAGAAACAGTTTATCAGCTTGGTAAAAAGTCAACAATATGTTGAAGAAGCTGGCATTCTTGCCGTCCAATCTAAAATCTAGCAGCTCTGTTTCAACCCAACTGCTTCATTACTTCCACTCTTTGGTAGATCAATTTGTGGTTTAGAATTTGGCAAGAATTTTCCACAGGAGAAGCAAACCAATAAACAGCCTAAGCAAAGCAACCTCAGAACCTATGTGGGGAAGTGTATGCAATAGATGGTGGTGTTAAACTACATGGGAACAATGGTAATCAAAACATGTTAACAACAGGAAAATATGCGTAAGAAAAGAACTATAAAGTACAGAGGAAAACATTTGCAAAAATGTCTGCTATGGTGCGTTTTCCCTTGGATAATCCAGAACAGAAAAACATCGTTCTCAAACACTTCATTCTCTGCCCTCCTAACAATCAGGCCGCTTCTTCTCACTGAATCTTTAAACTGAGTTAACACCTGGCTTGTTACAGCTGATGGGTGTTTATGGCAGATAAAAGGAGCTATCCATTTGTAATTCTTCAATAAATTATTCCTTCAGTAATTAAAGACTGATTTTCAAAAAAAAAAAAGTTCCCAAACACTTCAGAGGCTAGGAATGAAAGCATGTTTCCTATAGAACATATCAAGGGCAACACCAATTCCATCCGTATCTACTGGATAGAAGCAAGATGTGTTTTTCTCAGAGTTTAGACTAGGCACACACACACACACACACACACACACCCAAAAAAGTATTTTTATTTTAACCAGATGTGAATGAATTAAACTCAATATTTTCAAGTATTTTTAGTGCCATATGATGTCATCTGATTTTATATTTTCTACTGAGGGATGTGTATTTTTAAAATTGTGAAGCCACTTTCCATGTATGTACTTAAAGTTTTATACATGATAAATTACAATAAACAAATTACAGCACCACAGGACAAGCTCTTGGCTGTTTATGTCAAAGAGCAGAGAAAGAGAGAAATTCAGCTTCTCAGTAGGAAACAGAATTAAAAGCATGTGGATTGCCTTCTGCGGAGCTTCTAGAAAGGTCCTCATCGCCATGACTATGTTCCGGGGCAAGGACTGTTGCTGAACCCTGTGCATTTTCTAAACGGACCCGAGGAGCCCCCAGCATCCTCAGCAGTGGTGTCCGCCTAGGGAACGCCAGCTTTTAATTAACCTGGTCCTTCCTTTCTTATTGACGATGCATTTTTCAATGACAGGCACACACTAACCCAGGACCATGGTGCTTCTCTTGTCTTTCGGGACAAGGGAATGCCCCTAAATTGCCTTGCTTCCCCCCCCCCCCCACATCTCTGAAGCAGCTTCAGCCAACCAGCCATACTCTGGAGCAAGAGTGTGTCCTCAAAGAATTTGCTGAGTGAACTTCGAGTCCTATCGCTTGGGAAAGAGACATCTTTTTAAAAAAATAAATCATTTTAGGGGAGGGGGCTCTTACAGATTTTATAACAATCCATAAGTCCATTGTATCAAGCACATTTGTTGTCATCATCATTTCCAAAACAGTTTCTTTCTACTGGAGCCCTGCCCCACCCTCCCAACGGAAAGAGATGTCTTAAAAACCATTTAAATCTTTCCAAAGGGCAGAAGTGAGCCAACGTTGCCATCAACGCTTCCACTGGCGTGATTTCACTGAGGAAATAAGGAAAGAGGCGTCACCCACTCTGGCCTTGTTGCCAACTCATGCTTCAGTGACCGGCCCCCACACGCCTGGCGCTCCACGCTGCAGGCTGGGACCCCAGAGGTAAAGTTAGTATCATTGCAGGGTGGTGCGTGCAGGAAACGTTGTTGGATTAAAGAGCCGCTATTTCCTTCTGACCAGCCAGCCACCACCCAGCCCTGAGCACCGAACCACCGGTCTCCACGCCCATGCCCCTGGAGCGGCTGGGGCTCCAAGGTGAAGTCCCCAGGGCGGGGTCAGAGGCCTGAGTCCTGAATGCAAATTATCCTGCAAAGAGCTTCCCGGGTCTGTTTCTGAAGACCGTGCCCACGTCTCGCCCTCCGCCCCTGCTCCTTAGTCTCTCTCCCTGGCTCATGCTGGAACCTTGGACCGGTTTGGGACCAATGAGGTGGCAGCGGTTGACGCACAGATCACGGTGAGAGGCGATTTCATTTCCAGCGGGGACGCCGGGAGGGAAGGGGCGAAGAAAGTGGGAAGTGGGGGCAGAGAGTCGGAGGGGAGGGGAGCGGAAGCCCCGCAGGGGACCGGCAGAGGTGGGAGAGGTGAGCGAGCGCGAGGTGAAGAAGACGACCCAGCTGGTGGGTGGACCCCAGCCTGCCTGCGAGTCCCGGGGGAGCTGCGGGTGGGGGGCGGCTGCGAAGGGAGGCCCCGCGGGGGGCGCGCTGCGGGGGCGGGGTGGGTCGCTGTCACTCAGGCCGGGCCCGGCTCGCCGGCCCGGGGGGCGGGCGCCGGGGCGCAGGGCAGCCGGAGGGCTGGGCGGCTCGGGCAGCCTGCGCAGTGTCGGCCGCGTCCGCGCCCCGCCGCCCCGGGGCTGCCCCCGCCCGCGCGCGCCCGTTGGGGGTCCGGGGAGCGGCGCCGGCGGCCCGGCCGCATTGTGACGTAGCGGAGCCGCGGCAGCGCCTCCGCCGACCGTCCGTCCGCCCGCTCGCCCGCCCCGGCACCCGCTGCGGCTTTTCCTGCTCCCTCCGCCACGGTCCGCCGGTCCGCCCGCGCGTCCGTCGGTCCGTCCGTCCGCGCTCCGGAGGCGAGGGCGCGCGGGGCACCCCGGGTGAGTTCAGGTCTCGGGCGGGCGCTGCTGGCAGGCAGAGGGGGTCGGGCGCGGACGGCTCAGCGCGGCCAAGTTTGCACCCCGCGACCCCGGAGGGTGTCGCCTGCCTGCTCCCCGCAGCCCCCGACCCCCTTTGTGCCTGGAGTCCCGGCTGCTCGCGGCGGCGCCGGCGCCTCTGCAGAAAGGGTTTAAGGGGAGATCGCTATAGTAACGGTGGTGGCGACTGCTGCCAAGCGGTTGTTGTACCGCGGGGAAGGGGGGGACGGTCCCCGTCTCGGTTTCCAAAGGCTTGTTCTTTTCCTTCGCCCGCTTTGTGTCGTTTATTCTCGCCGCGACCGCGCACCCAAAGGGAGGCAGCAATGGGCAGTGCGGCCGCTCGCCAGAGCTGAGCTAAGGAGGTCCGAAGTCATAGTCACGGCAACCCCACGGACGACGATTGTCGTCAGCGCGAGGGAGGTGCGCCCCGGGGAGCCCCGCGCCCCTCGCCCACCGGCCGCCCGCGGCCCCGTCCGGCCTCGGCCCCGCCGCGCTCGCTGCCCCGCGTCCAGGGCTGCCCGGGTCAGCGTCAGCGGGGATGCTTCGCTGTGGCCTTCCCTCCTGGGGATGCCTTTCCTCTGCAGGTGGTAAGTGGGGTGAACTGCTGCGCTGGCTCTTGTCAAGGGCCCGTTTTGTTTATTCCCCCCCCTTTCTTTACAAAAAGAAAAGGGAAAATTGCGAGCCTTTACTGGCAGCCGTACAGTTTCCACAGGAAATACGAGCATTCTTTGAGGAACACGCTACTGCTCGCAGCGAAGAAAGTCTTTCGGAAACAAAAAGGCAACAGCATTGTTGCTCATTTTCAATGGACCGCTAGGAGGGGTGGGAGGGTGAGGGGGGGGGCGCCGACGTGTTGTTTTTTCCTGTGAGGACGCTGCTTTCCTTGGGAACGTGCAGGCATTGGGGAAGTATGTTGGTGTCTGTTTTTCACTCGTTCAAAGCAGGGCCCCCTCTTCTTGCGCTGTGACTGACAAGTGCCTATCAAAGAGCCCTGCGGACGGAGGGAGGACTCTCTCGCCACACACCACGTGCCGTGGAGCCCCGCCAGGGTGCAGTTTGCAAAATGAAATCAAGGCTGTCTGGGGAGGCTTATGAGGATTACATGTGTGCAGAGTGTGTCAGTTCTCCAAGGTGTCACTCCAAACATGTAATTTCCAAGCACTTTCCGTTGCTGAATCTGCAAGAAGGCAAAAACCTATTTCTCGTATTATGAAGCAGACATCCCAATTGGGAACCAGTCGCAATCTGTATTTCATTTATACATATTGCAGATTTAAAAGGCCAGGAGAACAGGGTGTGGGGAAGCAGCATGCTAATGTGTACAGCTCAGGCAGAGATGGTTGGCTATTTCTGATGCTTTTTCAAGATAAATGACTAGTCACCATGGTTAGTATTTCCTAGGACACCTCAAAATCTCCTCAAAACTCTTTGAAAATGTTGCGAGACTTTTTGTATCTATCACAGAAGTCTCTGGGGAAGGAAATATTAAGTAGGAGATTATCTGTAACTCAGTATGATGAGTTCTCCGATCTAACGTTCAAGGACGAAGATGGTGCTTCTCTTAAGGACCGCTGTGCATCTCTGAAATAAAATATAAAGGGGGTTTTAAAACGAAGGATAGGATGCTGCATACACACTTCAACTTCACCATAGTGAACATCTCATGAGCAGAGGTTAAAGATGGTGCATTCAAAATGCTGCCGTGTTTACTAATGTGACACTTACTATTTGATGGTGTCTGAAAGAATGTGACTAAAGCAAGTGAATTTCTCTGTCTACTGTGTCACCGTCATGCTAATTCCAGGCAGTGGTTCAGGGGCAGGTGCACAGCGGAGATATAGAACAGAGGCGAAGAAGCAATATGTAGGCTGTCCTTTGGAAGGGATTGTAGCAATTTCTTGCTCTCATGAGGTGGGAAACCCACACAAACATCTTAATGCAAACAAATGATCTTTGTTGTCATCAGAGAAAGCCTGAACCGGGTTTCTTGCCCGATTTGAGGCATTTCTTGTCAAAGGAGAAAATCTTCCCAAGGAGCAGGTGCATCATTATGACAGAACACAAGGGGATTTCTTTTTTAAGTGCCAAACCCAAATTAAATAGCAACAGGAGACTCGGGCCCTCTTGAAATAGAAGCCCTGTTTTTGGCAGAGGCGCTCTGCTCCTGCAAAGACGTGCAGCCTTGGAGACCCACGGGGGCAGTTCTACTTGGTCCTATAGGGTGCTGTGAGTGGGTATTGACTCAATGGCCGTGACTTTGGTTTTTGTTCATTTATTTGGCCTGTGATCTCATGGATGCAATAGGAAAAGTGTGTCTTCGGAGAAAAAACAATATCCTGGTGAAAATGAAGCAGTTGCTCCATTGAAACTTTGATCTTTATATGTTTATTTCCATGTCTCCCTTTTAGTGGTATACAGATTCACTTGCAGGAAGTAACTTACCAAAAATTAATAAATTGGGTACTAACAATATATACTGTACATGGTTTTTCACTTTATCTAAGTTTAGACAACTAGATCTTATAGATTAGGGTTTACCTTTTTTCATCAGCTCTTTTGAGAAACTTTTTGAACCAATGATCAAAATATGAGAGGGACTTCAAAAAGTACCTGGAAAAGTTCCATTTTAATTCACTTTTTGAAGCTCCCATATATGCATTTAAATGAAGAGTGACATGATTGATGGCTAGAACCTGGAAAAGAACCTAATTGATTACTTAATTGTTATTTGTGTATTGAATTTGTACATGATCAGGTCCTAAAATTTTTAATTGTAGTCTCTTCACAAGGGATTTTCAAAGGATAAGTAAGACCCATAAAAATGAAATAACAATAGAAATGAAGGAAAGCATTTTATGTTGGTCAGAAATTTGGTATTCTCAGTTACCTAGGATTTTACAGCTGATCACTCCAAAACACAGCTGCTGGAAATAATCACAATAACACTTGATAATGGGGTAAGCACTTTGGGTTGGAAAGCAACCCGGTGGGGCAGAGATTAAGTACTTGGCCACTAACCAGATGTTTGGCAGTTTGAACCTATCCAGTGACTCTGAAAGAAACAAAACAAACACACACAAATAACTTGGTATCTAATCACATAGAAATAACAGCCTAGAAAACCTTATGAAAAAGTCAACTGTGTCACATGGGATAACTATGAGTCAAATATCAGCTAGATGGAACCTGAAAAACACAATTTGTGTCAGGTCCAGACATTGGGCTTCCTTACGCATCTTCAGTTAACTGGTGGACCGGCTGGTGGCAGGATGATCCAGATGAACTCACTCACATATCTAGATGCTGTCAGGCTTACATGGTGGCTGGGCTAAGTGGCTCCCATTCAGTAGCAGCCCAGCCTGGGCTGCTTTATATGGGGGTCAGACAGGGTTCCCAAGAGCAGCAAGAGAGAAAGCCATAATGCTTGCGAAGGCGCTTTGTAAGGCCTCTGGTTCCATCACATTTGCTACTCTCCCTTAGGCCAAATCAAACCGCAAGGCCGCTCCACAGCCAAGGAGTGCAGAAAGACTTCACCTATTGATGGGCTGGAAGACCATTGGTCTAGCATATTTTGTTGTTGTTGCTGTTGTTAAGGGGAAACAGAATGTACGTTAGGAAAAAGAAGCGGATTCTGCTTGTGGGCTGAGTTGAGAATTGAGCTTAAATAATTTCCTGTATACCATAATCCTATAGTCATTAGGCCAATTATCTAGAGATACAAATCCAATGACACGAATATATATATATATATATAGTTATAGTTATATGAAAGATCTTTATATTAACAAGTAATTTCATATGAGAGCATCTTCCAAGCCCAGAGCAACTGAAGTCCACAAGCTAGGGTCCTCTTCAGACTCCTATAGCTGCAGGTTGATGATGCGGGAACATGCTGCGGAATGCAGGACAACCCAGGGTCCGTGGGTGCAGTCTCTTGGTCCATGGAAACACGGCAGGACACAAATCGCTCTCAGAGTCAGGAGGTCCTCCTAGGGCCACTCCTATAGGCAGACAGAGTTCCAAAAGGCAGCAAGTTGTAGGGGCAGATAGAGGGGTTCCAGTTTCTTCTTATAAAAAAAGCCACACCCCCAAGGAGGCTTCATAAAGTTGTGACTTGATTGACAAGTTAGACTCCTCCTACACTCTCAAAAAATTTTAGTTGACAGAAAACCATCTAACTCCACACTTAGTCTATAAATGGAACAACACAATGATAACGTTTGAACCATATCCCTCCAGCAGTCATGGCAGCATGGCATGGAGATGATAGCCTGAAGGCAGAGTCAGCAGAGCTTTGTGGTCATTGGACAAGCAGTATGGACGGCTCTGACAAAGATGGAGGCAGTAGAAATAGCATGGAAGGGGTCTATCTGGGAGATTCCATACTAGGAGTACATAACGAATTATTCATGATAGCACAGAGTTACAAATCATTCTGAGATTTAAAAAGCTCCAGTGACTGAATGAATGAGAGTACTATGTGAGAAACAGAGAAATCAATATGTGATTTATTTGGGGGGAGGAGAAAATTCTGTTTCAGAAAGGTTGATTAAAGGAGATGAATTGAATGTGAAAGAACTTTATAAGCTGTGTAGTAGGCTATAAATATAGTGTTTAAATTGTTGACAGCTTTATATCAGATAAGTTTCTTTAATTGTAAGAAAAAATACAAAAAGAACAATTATTGGTAAGCCATCAGAAAGATATGCCCTAAGGACCAAAGAGAAATTAGAAATACCAGTTTCAGAGCCAAACCAGACCTGCTTTAAGGAAATTAGCAGGGGAGGGGGAGAGAGGGGAGAACAGAAGAAAAAATGATATTTTTTCACCTGAAACATTGCTGGAGGTGGGCCCTTTGGATGTTCTACTTAAGACTTATTACACCAGGGGAAAGCATCTCCTTTGCTCAGTTTGAGTGGCATGCATGCTCCCAAGCCAGACCATTTGACGGACATCCCAACCCAAACCGCACATAGTAGCATGTAGATACTTCCTCAGAGGACTTTGGATTTCTTCCATCAGAAGGAACGGATGCTGAGTGACAAAAGTAACCAATATCTCTCAGAGATGGACACTTGGAGATTTAATTGGGGCTAGCTATCGGAACGCAAGATGGGGGGCCTGCTTAGATATGCCTAGAGGTGCACTGATGCCAGCTGATTTCAAGGTAGCGGTTAGGTTTTCTAGGGGAGGGCAATTTTAAAAAGAACAGAGGCTCCAACACAATGCCCTCCTCTCAGCTCCTCCATAAATGTTCCTAGATGTTTTATTACATGAGAGAGAAATTCTGAGCATGAGCTCTTCGGTGAAAGACCTCCTACAAGAGCACATACAATGTCTTATAGCGGTTTTGACCTTCCTAATGCTGCGACCCTTTAAAACAATTCCTCATGCTGTGATGACCCCAGATGTGGGCGTATCTGCATGTGGGTGGACTTGCCTGGAGACGGATAGAGGAGTGGTGTCTCGGTTCCTAAGATCATCGGAAATATGGTCTTCGGCGACCCCTGTGAAAGGGTCGTTCGACCCCCAGGTGAGAACTGCTGTTGGAGGTCTTTCACCCGAGAACTCAGTTGAGGAACTTTCACTAGCCTTACTTTAGAGATAATTCTATTTGATTGGATTGTATTCCGCCCCCCCACCCCCCACCCCTCCGCAAACTGTGTGCTGTTCACCCCTAGCCCTACATGGTTATAATTCCATTTGGGTCTGGGTTGTCTTTGTTAAGTCGAGGAGACAGACAGGATTAATGTAGGGTGTATTTTGAGATAGAACAATTTAGTGAGGGAGCTAGGAAGCAAAGATGCAGAAATGCTGTTGCCAATCCATGGAGTTCCCCAATGAACCAAGAAGCAAGCTGGAGAGGCAAGACCTTTCCCCAAGAGTCAACGGGGAGAAGAGGCTTTCCTGAGGGATGGTCGCCTGAATTTGAATGTCTAACATCCTAAACTGCAAGAGAACTCATTTGTGAAAGCCATCTATTTGTGGTATTTATGTTATACGCAGACTAGATAATGAAGACAGATGACCAGTCTAAAATTTAGGTGGTGTCCTTACTAGCAAGTACAGCTGTTGGGTCAGACAGAAACATCTGGTCTCTCTAACTTTACAGTCTGAACAGATACACAGCTGCTCTTTGTGGAAGGGCCTCAGATCCAAGCTCAAATCCAAGCATAGGTTTTTATAGTTTCTCCTACACAATTCTAGGAACCTTGAAAATCATCAATAAATGTTCATTCAATGAGTGGATGTGCCATTATCTGGTGCCGTAAAATTTTCTAAAGTAATCTGGTCTGGCTTTGCATTATTTGGGGCAAACTTTGCTATGAAGTTTCTGCATGCTTTTTGTAGATTTAAATGTTTTAAGGTACTCTTCGTCCCAAGTAATGTTTGCTCTTTAATCCACTACTGTCAGAAACCACTCTTTGATTTTCTTTGTAAAAACACAATTGTGTTTACTTGTATTTATCAGGACCCTTGGTTGCAAGGGACAGAAACTCCATGTATACGTGCAGAGGTAGAAAGAGACATGGACTAACTCACTCCTGCACTGGTTAAGTTCAGAGATGATCTTGTTCTGGTTTATTCTTTTCTTCCTGGTAGAGAAATGGTCAGCAGCAGCTTCTGCTTTAAGCCCTGACAGGAAAAGAGAAGGATTTCGCATCAACTCTAATTAGACGAGTTTTGATTACATGCCTGTAACGGTAACAGTCGCTAGGGCTAGCGATTTGGGACATGCTACTGGGCTCAGCCCTGCCCTGGAGTGTCTGGGAAGGAAAGAACACGTATATGTGTGAAATAAATGTTATTTTACTTTGGGGCCTGGGGTGCCTCATAATCGTCAACCCCCTCCCAAACCATATGAGCCAAGAACAGAGAAGGGATAGTTTAAAAAGAGAGAGAAGAAGAGAAAGAGGATGCGGTGTGAGCAAACCCCACCGATGTCTGCTATTCCATCTGTTTTCCCTAGAGGACAGATCATCTACTCACCAGTCTTCCAAGTCAGCAATCTGGGAATGGTCCCCTCTGACCCTCTCACTTTCTTCCTCCACCTAATCAGTCACCTAATCAGTCTTCAACCTAATCAGTCACCTCATCAGTCCTCAGGAGCAAGTCAGCCTCTTGCTCCTCCTCTTATTCTGTATTTTCTTCCACCTCCCTGTTTCATTTTCCATAGGTCACCTCTAAAATGCTGCCTCCAGACTCCCTAATCCCAATGCATCCTCCTCACCACTAAAGCAGCGTTTTCCTAAAGAACAAAGAGATCACGTTGAATCATGTTATTATTCCCCTGGCTGAAACCAAACTCACAGCAACCGAGTCTATTGGGACCCGCTGAGACCCTCTAAGACAGGATAAAACTGCCCGTGTGAGTTTCCAAGAATTCTTTCTCTTGAGCAGTAGCTGGTGGTTTCAAACTGCTGACTTTTGGGAGCAACCCAAATTGTAACCGCTACATCACCCGAACGCCTTCCTCTTGGGAGGTGGGCAGTCAGGGCAGGGGAGAGCCCAAGTCCTCAGCCATGAGTTACAGGGTCCTCCATGATAGGGGCCTTCCCTCTCACTGGAGAGTCATCACCCACCACCCGCTGCCCCGCGCCCCCCCTGCTGTAGCTGACCTGTGCACGTGTCCGAGTCCTCCTGAAGAAGCGTTCGGCTACTGACCATCCCTTCCAAAGTGTCCCTTGGCACACTTCATTTTGTACCGCAAAGTTAGATATGCTTGTCAGTTTACCCTTCTAGACTCAGTGTCCTCAGAGCTGAACTGTGCTTTCTTGTCTCTGCATATGCCCGTGCCTAGTATTTCCTCCCCTCTTTTTTTTTTTTTTTTTTTACAATTCTGATGTTTAATTACGTGCTGCGTTATTTTTAACTCATCAACGGCAAATTGTGTGGAATTGTACGTCCCCAAGGTTTTAGGTGCGATGGTGATTATTTTTAGATTTATTCCACTCCCTTTAACTTGCTGCAACATTTGCGTCTCAAGATGTTGGATGTGAAGCGAGGTCCTCTTTGAAGTTGCCACTCAGATGCTTTCCAGCATTTTCAAGCTCTCGGTGTTTGGTTTGTACTTGGTGACTAAGGCACCCTTTAACAGGCTGAGACGTTTCAGTGGCTCAAAGTAAATCTCTAGGTTTCAGAGACCAGATACGGAATCATTTTTCTTCATACCGTAATAGAAGTTATTTCATGGCTAATACGTATGAGGCACTTACCTTGGTTTGGATGCTTCTTCAAGAGCCTTGCTACTTAATTATTATTCCCACAGCCACCCTTATGAAGGAGGTACTATTATTCTCATCCCCCTTTTTCGTTTTGATATGAGGAAATGGCATTTCAGAGTTTAAGTAGCTCACTGTCCTTGAGCTACCTCTCCCTAGAGACCGCGGAGCTGTCAAAATAAGAGTCATTTTCGTTGGGCACTTGGTTAAATGGCCCTTGAAGCCCTTCCAAATCATTCCTCCTGAATTTTTGTTCTAAGATCAGATGACTACTACTTGAGTATAAAACCTCCTGGCAACGGCTGGGAGGGAAATCCTTTGTTGTTGATGAAGTTAAAAAAAAAAGATCTATTTGAACAACTAAGGACCCCAGTACTAGAGTTTAGAAGAATTCCTGCCAAATAAGAAGGCCTCTTACAGAGGTTCTAATGCAGTGTGTGAAATGAAGGCCTCTTACACAGGAGGCGAGAAGAGGTTTACTTTTTAGGGTCACTTAATGATTCGATAGCCCTCTACTAGCGAGTTAATTCTGACTAATAGCGACCTTGGATATGGTTTCCAAGGCTGTAAGTCTTCGTGGAAACAGGTGACTTCATTTCTCTCTCTGAGTGTTTAGTGGATTTGAACCTCCCACCTTGTAGCTAGCATTCCATACTCATTAGTTCCTCCTAGGGCTTCTGCCGTTATTCTATATTCAAAAAACCAAACTCACTGCCATCCAATCATCTTTGAATCATAGCACCCCTATAGGACAGGGTAGAAATGCCCTGTGAGTAACATCTTTCTCCCATAGACTGGCTGATGGTTTCTTCTGTCGATTTGCTGATGGTTTCAAACTGCTGACCTTGTGGTTAGCAGCCCAGAGCCCACTATGACACCAGGGTTCCAGTTACTCTTTAGCTGTACAAAATGAGCTGAACACTTTGGAAGCCTCAGAACTTCAGTGAGTTGTAACCTGTGTTTATTTCTGTGGTTCCAGTGAAAAAAAATAGATTCTTTCCATAGAGACAGAGCACACACACACACGAAATGTCAGAGGGATCCAGCCTGGGTGGAAGATCCTCTGTGGATTCCCCGTGGTTCCATGCACGGGAGACTAAACACCCTACTGAAAAGCATGAATCCACAAGGAAGATATTAGCCGTTGTTGGGTATTTACTGTGTGCCGCATGTAGCCATTTATTGAACATTTATCACGAGCTTGCCCTATAGAAAAATACACTACAGCAAACCAACCCCCTGAGACATGCATCAGGAGTTGCACTTTACACTGTGGAGAGTACATTTCAGGAAACAAATGCACTCCATCTCCTAGTTGGAAGCTTGTGAAAGTGGAAAGATACACAGAACCCGGTGCACTGTTCTTTACACTCTCGCCACCTTTTCCATCTTCCCAGCAATGGCATCACTACCACTGGAATTTGGAGCCTCCCTTCGTCCTAATTTCGACCAGCTTTCAACTTAGCTGTTGAAAGTCAGTCAAGTTGCTGCTTCAGCAACAAGACCCGTAGGGATATCTTCCAGGTCTTCTCACTCTTCTCTTTTCGTGACCACAACTGGTTTTTTTGGACTGTGGAGTGGGTAGCCCTGGTGGTATAGTGGTTATACGTTGGACTGTTAACTGCAAAGTCGGCAGTTCAAAACCACCAGCCAGTGCTGGAGAAACATGAGACTTTCTCCTCTCCTACAGAGTTCCCGTCTCAGGAACCCACAGGGATTGTTCCAGCTGTGAAGGGGAATGGATTTGGTGGCAGCTGAGATTGAGTTTGGAGTAGCTAACACCCTTACAACAAAGGCACTACTGCTTCCGTCCTCCCTTGTTGACTTCCTACCTCGTCTCTGAGTGCGGTTTATACACTCAGAAGCTTTAACTCAATAGATGTTTCTCACTACCAACAAAAATGACAGCATATGCTACATTTAAACCTCATAGAACTTTTTCTGAGGGCCTGCTATACAGGAGGGATATCCAGACATTAATGGAAACATTCAATGATCTTTTAATTCAATTTTTCCACAAACTATTCTGCTCATACCAGGTTCTGTCCTCCAAACTATAGTCATAGCCGGGAGCAAGCAGCTGTGCATCCACAGTTCAGGACACACGCATCAAACTTCTGTCCAGCTTGGGTGAAGACTCAAAAAAAGTTATATGAACGAATGTCTAAAAGCATGTATAAAGGATGAATTCTACTACAAGTCCTCTGTTCTTTGCACTTAAAAATAATCACAAAACATTATCTCTTTTTCTAGCTCTTTCCTCTCTTACTTAGTGTAGCCTGTGTCAGATTACTAGAGGGTAAGGCAGAGCCGTTCATCTCAGCTCCTCCTGGGCAGATGAGAAGACAGAGTGACCAGATGACCTAACCACAGATGGGGTGAGCATGGAGTAATCCATTGGTCTGGCCCCCAGTAAAACCCTTGCTTACTTTAAGCCACAAGCTGCTCCTAATTTATCTGTGGTATGATGGTTGTTGTTGTTATTGTTGGGCTAAACTTTGTGCTCTGGGCTCTCTTCGCTACAAATCTGGCACTGTCGGGAAGCAACACATCACCAGTCTCAGCTTCTTTGCTGTGGCCTCTGCAGGTTCTCCATTTGTTGAACCCCCTCTCCTTCCAGGTATATCCCCCACTGTCTTCTGGTCCCAGAGGAAGCCTTCCAGGTTTTCCACCCAGCAGCTGTCTTTGGACTGCTTAGCGCTGACTGGCCAAGAGAAAGAAAACCTGGTCTTCAAACGTGAGCCACGTGATGCTGATGTTGTCAGGTGCCGTCCAGTCTGGGCTGACTCAGCGCAACCCTGTGCACCATGGAAAGCGGCGGTGGCCTAAGGGTTGTTCTAGTGGGCCCGTTGTTGCAGCCACTGTGTCAGTCCATCGCTTCGGGGGTCTTCTCTTTTGCTCACCCTTGACCAAGCCACATAGGTCGTTTAAACTTCTCCAGTTGTCACATGAAGAAAAGTCAGATAAACAAGTGGCCATCTGGCTCAGAAGCAACAAAGCCTACATGGAAGAAGCACACCAGCCTGTGTGACCACGAGGTGTCAAAGGGGTCAGGTATCAGGCATCAACACACACAAAATCATATCATGGTAAATGAGGGGAAGTATGGAGTAGTGACCCAAAGCCCATCTGTAGGCAACTGGACATCCCCTTACAGAACAGTCATGGGAAGGAGATGAGCCAGTCAGGGTGCAGGATAGCAACAATGAAACATACAACTTTCTTCTAGTTCTTAAATGCTTCCTCCCCTCCACTATCATGATCCCAATTCTACCTTACAAATCTGGCTAGACCAGAGGATGTACACTGGTACAGATAGGAACTACAAACATAGGGAATCCAGGACAGAGGATCCCTTCAGGACCAGTGGTGAGAGTGGCGATACCTGGAGGGTGGTGGAAGGTGGAGTAGAAAGGGGCAGCTGATTTTAAGGATCTATATATAACCTCCTCCCTGGGGGGATGGACAACAGAAAAGTGGGTGAAGGGAGAGGTTGGACAGTGTAAGATATGACAAAACAATAGTTTACAAATTATCAAGGGTTCATGAGGGAGTGGAGAGCGGAGAGGGAGGGGGAAAATGAGGAGCTGATATAAAGGACTCAAGTAGAAAGCAAATGCTTTGAGAATGATGATGGCAACAAATGTACAAATGTGCTTGACACATGGATGAATGTATGGATTGTGATAAGAGTTATAGGAGCCCCCCCAAAATGATTTAATATAAAAAGGTTAAAATTATCAGATAATTGGGGGGGGGGAAGAATACTAAAGGGAAATGGGTGAGAGTGATGATAATGATAGGTTGTATTTAACCCAGTGTATTTACAGTATTAATATTTCTACGTATATTGAAATTCTGAGTGAGATATTTGGCATTCTTTGCTTTCACATTGCATTTTGAGTGTGGTGTGTATTTTGCATTTGCCGACCCAAACCCACTGCCTCTGAGTTGATGAGGACACATTGCATCCTATTATGGGGTTCTGAGACTGGGAAATTTTCCGGGAGTAGACAGCCAGTTTTTCTGTTGCTCCTTTGAAGTTCTGTTATCACTGAATTGATCTGACTCCTAGTCATGCTATAGGACAGGAAAGAACTAGTTTCTATGGTTTTTGCCTCCTCTCTTCTCCTGAGGAATGACCTGGTAGGTTTGAACTGATGACTTTGCCACGAGTAGCCCGACATTTAACCCATTACACCCCAGGGCTCATCCTTGACATTTGCAGCTTACCTAATTCAGACTGGCCACCTTGCAATGCCCAGGAGCCATGGGTGACTAGTGGGTCCCAGCGTGGATGGCCGGCTTAGCCTAGAGGGGCACCGGGGTCTCTGAGTGGTAGAATCAGAGACTGTTTCCTGTATCTCTTCAGTTCTGAGTTCACACTTGTTGGGTTACCCCTACTGTGGGTGTTGTACACAATTATATGGACTCAACCCTGGTCTCTAGAGGGTAGGCAACATATTTCTGTCTTTCTGCCACTGGCATAGGACACAGTGTTTAGGAGTGTCATGATAGTGTTGGGCACAGAGTGAGTAAATTAACTAATAAGGGAAGATTGTGTGTCACTTAGGAGCCCTGGTGGCATAATGGCTTACATTGAGCTCAAGGTCAACAGTTCAAAACCACCAGCTGCTCTGCAGAACATTGAGGCTTTCTAATCCTAGACAGCTTTACAGGCTCAGAAACACACAGGGCACTCTCTTATGTCTCTAGGGCTGCAGGGAGTCAGCACCCACTCCAAAGCACTGGATTTGACTATATGACTTAAGGAACCCCGAGGGGGAAAGAGTTGGCTGTCTGCTCTATAAACATGTACAGACTGGATACCCTCTGGGAAATTCTACTCTGTTCTATAGAGTTGGTGTGAGTCAGAATTGCCCAACAGCCATGGTTTGGTATTTGGGGGATTTGGACCCCTGGAGCTGATGGGGTTGTGGAGGCATCGTCATCCACCTCTGCTCTCTGACTCTCCTCCCTCTCCTCTGGGGCTGTGCTCTTACTTCCAGGCCCCCCACTGCCATTGGGTCGGCTCTGACTCCCAGCAATCCTATCTAGGGTCTCCAAGGCTTTTAAATCCTTATGGAAGCAAACCACCTCATGTTTCTCCTGAGAACTGGCTGGTGGGTTTGAACGGCTGACCTTGTGATTAACAGCTCAATCCTTAACCAACAGCACCACCAGGGATCCTTGATGCACAGGAAGTCTCTAAATTCAGAAGGGATGTTCCAGCCTAGAACTGCACCAAGAAGGTGCTTTGCTCAGCTGTTGTTTTCTCTCTCCTGTTGGGCATAGGGTCGCTGTGATGGGTGAGAACCCTCTCAATGGCACCTAGCAACAGCAACAGTATAGAATCCATAGGAGCCCTGCGGGTGTAGTGGGCTATACATTGAGCTTCTAGCCATCAGATCAGCAGTGCAAACTTATGATCTTCTCCCAGGAAGAAAGATAAGGCTTTCTACCGCCCCTGCCCCCTGAACCCCCCTCCAAAGATTTAGAGCCTCGGAAACCCAGAGAAGCAGTTGTGCTCTGTCCATAGAAGGCTCTAAACCAGAATTGACTCAATGGCAGTGCATTGTACTGGTTTGTTTTTAACATAGCACACTAGGGTCCCCCGGTGGCGATGCAGTGGTCAAGCTCTTGGCTATGAATGGAAAGATTGGTGTTACAAACTACCCAAAAGCTCTGCAGGAGAAAGCCCAGGTGACCTGCTCAGTCAGCGAGGGCATTCTACTGTCACCGGTGGTCACTGTGCACCAGAATGGTCCACCGAACCCAACAGCAGCAGCATTAATAAATGCTAGAGGAACTTAGAAGCAGTCCAGGATGTCATGAATATCGTTCAGCCATAATGGTCTTACTGAACAGGACACAAAACACAAAGCAGATGAAGTAGAAAAACAAAAACTTGTTTGCTGAGCGAACCTCCGACTGTGATGATAAACAATGCAGCGGACATGGAGAACGATAAGGACACAAGGGAGGGAGAGGCGGCACCAGGGAGCAGTTAGCCTCAGCATGAGGAGCGCGCACTGCTCCCCTGAGAGGACGGGAGATTTATCACCGACTACATTTGCATATACACTATTTAAATTTTATAAGTGCGCCTAACCACCTCATGTGCATGTGTTTGCCCGTCTGCCTGTGTCTGCAATGATGAATGCCACTTAAAAATCTCCTACAACCAAGCCTGTAAAAACCACCCTACCCACCATATGTCAGTAACCTCAGCGTCTGAAAATGGAAAACAAACACCAAAATATGGTGTTTGATTTGTTAAGTCTTAGAAGCATTTTACGTAGGAATGTTTGTCTCGGGCAAGAGTAAGGTTTCACCTCAGACGCCTTGAAGGGTTCATTGAAATGGAAAGTACCATTGGGATGGAGCCTGTTTTCTGACCGGTGACTCGTTTCAACGTGGAAAACTCGTTGACCTGCCTGGGGAGTTTCAGCTGCTCAGTCAGTGTGTAGGCCAGGACGGTAAACCCAGCTGCCACCCAGACTGTAGTAGAAAGAGTGGATGGAATCTGGAAACATCCTTTGAACAATTCCTATAAAACAAGCAAACAGATTTATCTGGAGCCGTTTGGGGGTGCGGTGGCTCATCAGTCACCTTTGTAAAGTCAATTCTTCAGCGTTAGCAAATTCACTGTATTCACGAAACAGTGGACATTTGACCATCAGCCTCATTTCAATATCCAGCAATTTAAGTAAAGGATGGTTCAGGATGGAGCAAGTTTTGCCTCCTTTGGCCCCAGTTCTGGGACTCTTGCTTTGATTTGGGTCTTTTTAAAAGGACTACACGTCTCTGTAACTATAATACACTTCTTCAAATATGATGGCTCTAGTGTGCTGGGCTGGTGTAATTGAAAACCTATGAAAAGGCTGAGAGCTACTTTTGAATTGGCTCAGTGAACTTGGACTGGATTTGTCAACGTGGTGAAAGGTTTAAAGGAATTTTCATAAATGAGGTCTCCAAGCTGTGTTTTACCCATAGAATTCCAATGAACTCCCAGGCCTGTGAACTCAGAGAATAGCGCCTCAGAGGAGAGCAGTCATATCAAGATGGAAATAAATGATTCATTTTCATTCCCCGAGTTCTGCAGACGTAAGCACACTTAGCCGCCGATCATCATAATTTAGCAGCACTGTTGCGCACTAAAAATACAATTTAAAAGTCTAATCTTTAATTAAGTTGAGCACTCACAGATTAACGTGGTTACAAATCTTGGGCCCTGGTTGTAGCGGGTGTTTACTCGTGTTGCTAGGAGATAGCTGAGCACTCCTCCCGTTACACACGGGTTCCGCGGGAAGAGCGGGGCGAGGTGCTCCCACAGCACGCTCCGGCATTTCTTTGCGTTCATAATAGATGCGAACGCATGTCAGGCAGCACGTGTTCGGCACACGCAAAGCCGTTGTTGGCCGCGGCTTGCAGGCGTTCGCACCACGCGAACATTCGGAGGCGATCGGAAGGGCCCTTTGACCTGCAGGGGCTGGATGAAACCGACTTCGGAAAGTGAGTTGCCGCCGGTATTTGGGTGCTTCACATAATGTATTTTTGTTCATTTGCTGGAATCGCCAAGAAAGTAGATTTCGCCTTACAAATCTCTTGATCTGAGTCTGATGGGTGGTTTTGTTGTCGAACCGTCCCGGGGATGCGGTCAAATTAGCATAGAGATTTGACCCAGGTTGGTGGATCTCTAAAATTTGTGTGAAGGAAACCGTACTCTGCCTTTCTCGCCTTTCCTTCCACGCTTCTGCCGATGTCGCTGCGAGACGCGTTGTATGATAGTTCTGGAGCATGCCGGGCTCCTGCTTGCCCAGCCTGAAGGACAGCTGTGCCAGCTCACACGCCTGCCCCTGAAACCGGGCGCGGGACTGCCCAGTGCTATTTCAGTAGGACCAGGCAGCAAAGAGCGGCCTCTCCAAGCTCCAAAGCAGAATTCCCATTTGACCCATCGGAGGCAGGCATGTGCACACGGATCCAGTATTTCAACTGGGACCTTCTCGGGGACTGCAAAGAACAGCAACATTGTCTCCAGGAGCAAAATCAAGGTTCGGATGAGTTGTGCTTATAACAGGATTGTGTTCTAGACTGGCTCCTCGCTCAGAGCAACCTGGCTGGCATCAATCAGGGGTGACGTGGGGGAGTGGGTGGATGTACTCTTAAATATGCCCTCCACTTCTTGGTAATTAGCACACTTTTAAGTGCCGCAGGATAATTATTGATCCAATCCCGTAGAAAACCAGTTTTTTATTTCGGTAATAATTGTTTTCTCAATCTGTGTAAGTACCCAGCACTGTGCCTGGTAGGCACTATGTGATCAATAGATGTTGTCGGAATAAATGAATCCTTCAATGAGTCTTGCACAGTAAGTGTATTTGGGATATAAAATATCAAGCTTGATCCATTAAAGTAAATAGAGATCAGAGTTTAATCTCCTGGAAGATAACATGCTGCCTAGTGTTATTTACACTCAGAATGTTATTTACCCACTGAGGCAGGGTGCTGTTAAGCAAGTGGGCAAAACGCCAGGAGAGAGAAGTCTTGCTCAGCCACTACTTGGAATAGGTGAAGGAATTGTAGGCACAGAAAACCTACTTTACAGAACATTTGATGCTCGCTTGGAATGGCATAATGAGATACCACGATAAGAAAACCATACATTCCGGCACAGTGATTATCTATAATGATCCAGATCCTTGTCCCGATTCAGAGAAGCACACAACAGTGTGTTCATAAATGGTGTGTGCGAAGGTGATGGGTATGCTAATTAGGAGCTTGTGCTAACCTCAGAGCAGTGAGACTGCCTCTTATTACTGTGTGATTTGGAGCAGTTTTCTGAAGTTGTCGATATTGTTGTTTCTTCCCTTCTTGTCTTCAATAGCATGTTTATTGATTACTTCACCTGGATTAGGTAGGTTTGGGGATGAATAGAACAGCAGATAACAGATGCATTCTGGTGGACTGTTAGGGACTGAATCGGGGGACCTTTGTTTTCTGACTTCAGGGTGGCATTGGCCAATGGGAGGGCATCAGCAGGAGATGAACAAGCAGAGTGTTTGGAGAGTGTTTCCTGGCTCCTTCTTTACCAGGTCACTGATACCTAGTCGACCACAGCTGCTGTTGGCAGCCCTCTCCTAAAAACTCTTGTCCTCAGGCTCTTCCCAAGCCGTTTCAGATTGATCGCTGGCACAGGTGACTGCACCGGCTCTTGCTTTCTCAACCCCAGCGACACCTTGGTAAATGGTCCGGTTCTACTCTCCTTAAATTGCATTTGAGTGTGCCACCTGTTGCATTTTGGAAACCTTACCAACATAAGTGACTACCTACTTTGTTGTTGTCATTGTTGTTTGGTGTCATTGAGTTGGTTCCAACTCTTACTCACCCTCTTTACAGCAGAATGAAATACTGCCTGGTCCTGTGCCATCCTCATTGCCAAGTTCTATTTTGTTTGAGCCCATTGTTGCAGCCACTGTGTCCGTACATCTCACTGAGAACTTTTTTCCGTTTTCGCTGACACACTACATTACCAAGGATGATGTCCTTTGCAGGGACTAGTCCCTCATAAGTCTGAAGTGCATGAGACAGTCTGACTTTTTTTTTTTCCAGGTGTTTTCACGTTTTATTAGCTACAGTATAGTCCCCAAAGCTGCCAAGTCCCTCCCCTCGCCCTCCCCCACCACAAGGTCAGGCCTTCCCGGGAGTCCCTGCATGTGCAGCCTGGGCCCGCTGGAACTCCTGCTGCAGCGGAGCGCGGGTTTCCCTCTGTTGCGCCAACTGCTTCTCCAGGTCCCGCAGCTACGATTCCATTCATAGCGTTTAACTTCGGCTGTAATATAGTCCGGCCTCTTCCCCACTGTGGCCCGGGCTCCCCCCAGCTCCTGTTTGACCAGCACCGGCCCCAGCAGCTTAAAGGCCATCCAACAGGGCCAGCTCCTCCTTCACAATGTTATTTTCCGTTAGCTGTGAATCGAGTTTCTGCCGCCTCGACATGGACTCTTAAGTCCTTCTGGAGCTGTTGATATTTCTCCACTTCTCCCTGCAGCTTCTTTTGGATCAGCTCCACCATGGCAGGGACCAGCGCCTGCGAGCGGTGGGAGAGGGGCGCTGGGGCTCAAACTGGAAGATGCCCCAACTGCTCATCCCGGCTGGCGGGCCGGAGGGACAGCCCGCTGGGGAGGCCACCCTGATCCTCCTCCTGATCCTCCTCCGTCCCGGGGCACGCCTCGACCCCCGCCCTCCCCTCCCACCCCTCCCACCCCTGCCAGCGGGCGAAACAAGACCCCAGCGCACCCCCCTCAACCACTGAGTCTGACTTTTAAGGACCATTCTGGTTCTATTTCTTCAAATACAAGTTTGTTTGTTCTTCTATCTGCCTGAGAAGTTGCTCTAAGAATCAGAGGGTTAAGATAGGCTCATGATTTGCAATGATTTTTCTCGTAGAAAGTTGAAGAATGCTAAGTGTTATTCGAGAAAGACATCATGTTAGATAGCGTAGCGGGACAGCAAAGGAGAGAAAGGTCCTCAAGGAGATGCACGGACACCATAGTTGCAACAACGGGCTCAAGCAGAAGAACAATTGTGAGGATGGTAAAGGATGGAGCAGTGTTTCATTCTGTTGAGTATAAGGATGCTATGAGTCAGAACTGACTCGATGACACCTAACAAGACAACAATAAGTATTTTGTCATTAGCCTTTGTGTTAGGCAAGCTTCTCTACAGAATCAAACCAGGACTCTTATGATTATATATATATATATATTGCATATTTATCTATTAAAGGAGAGGTTTATACAGCAGGAAGGAAAATAATGACTAATTAGTCCACACAGCAGTACAGTTCAACTCACTTTCCTGGAAAAGTTAATATACGGAAGGTCCTTCAACTCACTCCAGTTCAAGGTCAAGGAATCAGAAAGCAGTCTGCCCTCAGCAAGACAGGCAGAGTAGGCCTGCAGGCAGCAGATAGCAGAGGAGGTAGGGTTGGAAGGGAGAGGGGTATAGGCAGCAACAGTTAGTGGCTTGGGAGCTTAGTGAGGAAGGCCCCGATTGGATCGTGAACTCATGTGGTGCATGGAAACAAGATCCTCCAACCTCGAGTTCCAGCACTGTGTGTACCAGCAGCATGGCAAAGCAGGTCTCTAAGGAGCTTCAAACTCTAGTGCCCTGATCCATGAGTTGGCTCAGCCCACAGGTAGTGCAGCACAACCTAGAACTAGCTCAAGCAGCAGCACGCTGGGCCAATCACCAGGGAGGAAGAGAAGGAGCAGAAAACACCTATTATTTTTCAAGTGTTAGGTCCCTGAGTGGTGCAGAGGGTTAAGATTCAATTGACGGCTGAATGATTGGTGGTTCAAACCAACCCAGAGGCATCTTGGAAAAAAACCTGCGCACCTTCTTTTGGAAGCTCTCAGCCTTGTAAACCCATTGGAGCACAGTTCTACTCTGCATGCATGAGTTGCCATGAGTTGAATAGAATGGACAATAGCTAAGAAGAATGACAACCAAATACATATGTATATATGAGTATGGGTAAATTTCCATTTCAATATAATGATATTTTTAAACTCTAAAAAAATGGGAACATGGAACAGAGAGGTAAAAGCTGAAGGTCACACAGTAACAAATAGCAGGACTAAAAAAAAGGACTAAGGATTTTTCATTTTGCTAAGAGTAAATAATGACAATATGCCTTGAAAAAGAAACTTGCAACTTTAAAATATTTAGTATACTAATATGTAACCTACTTTGGTAATTGGACTCAAACAGTGCGTTCAAACATAATAACAGTTGTAATTATGGTACCGATATTTCACTCTGTTGTAGAGTCAATATGAGTCAGAAATGACTGGACTACATCAACTAACAACAACAACAATGTAATAAACCCTGTTCATGACCACTTAATAATAATTGGATTGGATCATGGACTACTTATCATCTTCAAGATAATCAGTTGTTTACTGTGATGGAAGGGACTGGGCATTTTCACATTTATATACCCTCCCAGCAGTTTCAAGAAAGAAGATATTTAGGACTGGATTTTTCAGAGACTCTTAAGTAGATCTATTTATTTATCACCAACCTTGAATAGAGGACCTGCATTCTAATGTTTGCATGGTAGATTTTCTGCTCAAATGCATTCTATTGACTTTTGTCTTAAAATTCTCATTCTTGGGTCACATAAAATAGATCACTCTTTGATTTCTAGAGTCATCTTGCTCGTAAATTATAGTCCATTCCTTAAACTGTTTGTCCAGAATGAAAACTAAGACATTCCCTGAAGAAGTTCTGGTCAGTTTGAAAAACACAACATATGACAACTTCTTTCCATCTGATAATAAATTTTTCATAGTTGTTGAAATTTTGAACCACATGGATTTATCTTTCAATGTTAGAAAATTGTCCAAGTGCTCTCTAACAAAAGCTAGAAAGAAAAGGAATTTTGAAACTGTCTCTTTTTTACAATTAAGTAGAGTCTAGGGAGGAATAGCAATTTAAAGGGTCTTTTGATGTCAGTCCAAATAAGGATTTATGGATTGTCCCTTCTGTGCAAGGAGCTGAGTAGGCAAAAATAAATATCCTGTTGCCCGAAGAGCTGATGCTTCCAGAAGGAATTACTGTCATTTGGATTTTTTTTTCTTTTTCCTTCAGCATTTCTGTAAGGTCAATCCTGGGTAGGGTCTCTGCCTTCTTTGTTTACAAAGATTATAAAGTTGAACAATTAAAAGATAAACTTTCTCAGTTCTTTTCCTACTTAGAGTTGTTTAATTATCCATTTATTTATTAAATTTACTGCCTTTAATGAAGGATCACGTGTCATAGTAATCTCCCGCTTGACCCCATTGGTGCCTCTTTTAAGATTATCATAGCCCTCCGTATTTCATTTCGATTTCATCTTGAATGAAATACAGAAAGAGTCTTACTGAGAGGAATTTGTGTAGTGGTAGTAATGGCTATTCTAATGACTATCCTGCTTCCACCAGACCAGTTGTGTTGACATGAGTGCCAGTAATGTGAGAATAAAGTTCTTACTTAGAGACATACAAAAAATATCACATTCTATCCAAGAACCTCATGTGGCTCTTTGCCAAACGGAGGTAGTCATGGTCTTTAAGTGGAGTAACTGATGGTGTTCGCAGATGGAGGGCGGGCATGCTGCTGCTCCTCTGTGCAGTTCTTCTAGAAATGCGCCTTGCTGCCTTTTCATGTCTTTGCACGCAGCCTTTTCCTTCTAGGAATTTACTCTTCAGACAAGAAGGAAAAATTGTATCAATAGTAGAGGCTTAGACCAAGTGCCATAGCTGGATGGAGGAAGGCTCATTTAACTCTATTTGGAATGGACAGGAGGGTGCTCGGATTGGCAAGGATTCCTCAGGAAAGGTGGCATTTGAATTACAATTAAAGACCAACTAGGTGTTCACCAGGCATACAATTTAGAGGAGGGCCTGAGGTCCTGAAAGAACTAGGGAAACTGCATTTTGACATGACTTCTCCGTAAGATATATGACGTAGAATAGCTGGAGATAATGCTGAAAGATGGTAGGAAGAGAATCTTGATCCTTTGCCACTTGGAAAAAGGGAATGTATATAAATCTGGACCTGGGAGTGCTACTAATAAATAAACCTGCATAGAAGATCATCCATCCCCACAGCTTATACTGCCATCTGTGCTGATCACTTCCAAACTTCTAGCTCCAGTTGTCCATTCCAAGTCCTTGTTGCCTTCTTGACATCTGCCTCTTATTTCATCTACTCTTACATGTGGCTGCCCCCAAAGTAAATTTTATTACCTTTCCCTAAATATCTTAGTTCTTTCCCAGTATCCTAGTTTATTTGAGTGGTTCCAGCACAAATCAAAATTCCAGGAATTGCCTAAAACATCCCCATCTCTTGACCCTACACCCCTGCCCCCCCACCTAACCTCAGTCTTCCATTCAACAAGTCTCACCCTATTTAGTTACAAAATTATTGTCAACATTGATGACTGTGTTCTTTCCATCCTGATGTCTAGTGTTTTAATTCAGGTTGCCAGCGTTTTTCCTTTTGATTACTGTAGTAATCTCAATTCTGGCCTTTTCTGGTCATTCTCATCACTTTTTCAAGCTGATCAAATGGATTGTGTTCATAATGCATTTAGTAACTCTTAGTAGGTTCTCAAGACAGTGCTCACCATCTTCACACAAGCTCTCGGGCTACTGGCCCTGCCCACTTGTCCCGCCGCACACGTCTCCTGACCTCTCTTCCACATGCTCCAGCCTTATTTAATCAGTGGAAATGTTTGGTCTCCTAGAAATTTTCTTATTACACTTTTCAGCTTTCCTGCTCTGTCGACTCATTTCTCTAGACCTCTACCTCTACCTAAGCCAGTGTGAGGTTCCACAGCTTTTGTGTTTCCACAACCATGTGCTGTGTGATTGTTTACTGTTCCCTGTGTCCACCAGGCCAAGTCATCGTGGTGCCAGAGGCCATGTCTTACTCATGGCTGTAGCTTTCACAGTACCTAGTTTCATGTCTGGCATAAAGGTATAACAATCATAGTGATTACTAAGTACTTCGTATAGACCAAGCACGATGCTGTTAGATGGCATGAAGTCATTTCTGACCCTTTGCTTCTCTGTCTAATAGAATGAAACGTTGTCTGGACTGGTGCCATCTGGATGACTGTTGGTATGTTTGAGTCCACTGTTGTGGTTGCTGTGTAGTGCTTTTTGAATTGGGGATTTCCATCTTCCACATGCGTCACCACCCACTGCCTACAAGTCAATTCTGACTCCTAATGACCATGTAAACTGTTCCTTAGGGTTTCTGAGGCAACAAATCTTTAAGGACGCAGACTGTTTCATTTATTGCCCACTGGGTTTGAACTGCCAACCTTTGCGTGAGCACCCCAATGGTTAGCCCACGGACCCATCACAACTCCTTTCCTTTTTGCATCAAGCAGTGACTGTTGTGCTGCATCCCAGGTCTTTCATTGCTTTGTTTCTAGAAATAGGTTGCTGGTCTTTCTTTTAAGTCTGTCTTAATCAGGATGCTCCACTGAAACCTGTCCACCATTAATGAGGCACTGACATAGCAGTCAGAGCTTCTAGCATCGTAGCAACATGTGAGCCACAACTGACTGGTAGATGTTGTCAAAACCACCTCTGTAAGGATGAAAAAATGTAAGCCTAAAGAAGTTGAAAATATATTGAAGATTGGGCAGCAGCAGAGCCAGGTTGTTTGACTTCAGTTCAACTGTAATAAAGAAATGCTGTACCAATCAATAAACAAATGGAATATATTAGTTCTAATGACACATCCCCCGGTCGAAGTAGCTTCCTGCTTCCCTCTGTGTTTGTGTTCATTATAATTTGACACCTGTACTTGAAACTACTGCCAGGAGAGAATCCTCTTTTCTGTGTAATATCGGGAAAGGTGCACATCAGGATTATATCCTCTTGTCGTGCTTATTCAATCAGTATGCTGAGAAAAGAATTAGAGACGTTGCCTTTTATGAAGAAGAAGTTCACATCACGATTGGAGAAAGGCTTATTAACGATATATGATATGCAAATGACACAACCTTGTTTGCTGAAAGTGAGGAAGACTTGACGCATTTGCTGATGAAGATAAAGAATTGCAGCCTTCAGGACGGATGATGACTCAGTAAAATGAAGACCAACATCCTCACAACTGGATCAGTAGGTAATATCATGATAAGTGGAGAAAAGCTTGAAGTTGTCAAGGATTCTATCTTGCTTGGATCCACAATCAGTGCACATAGAAGCAGCAGTCAAGGGATCAGATTGTACATTGCACTGGGTAAGTTTGCTGTACAAGATCTTTGTAGAGTGTTGAAAAGCAAGCACATTACTTTGAGGATTAAAGTGCCATTGACCCAAGCCATGATATTACTAATCACCTTATGTGCATATGAAAGTTGGACATTGAATAAGGAAAGCCAAAGATACAGAAAACCATAATGTGTTAGTCTGGGTACGTTAGAAAAACAAATCCTCAAGGTTAAGTGCACATCAAGAAAACATCCCAACCCAGTGATGCCCAAGCCCACAAGTCTAACATTAACCCATATGTCTGACACCAATCCACAAAGTCCTCCTCCATCTAACAAACTACATGCAATGATGCCAACTGAAGGGGGAAAGCCGAGAATCAGTGAACCTGTAAGCATCTCAGTGCTGACAGGGGTCTCCACATGGCTGCTCCAGCACCCAGGGCTGCATCAGGGTAGGTCCATATGGCTTCTCCTAGGGGATGTCTTGCAGGAAGTGAGCCTTTCAAGCTGAAGCAGGGCACTGGCTAAGGCAGCTGCACCCTGGTCCAATCGTCACAAACAAGAGATCAAAGAGCTAGAAAGGCGAGACTCACAGAGCCATTTAGCCCTCCGCCCTTCAATTAACCCCACATGTGTTTATTGACCAGGTTGGCACAGTAAACGTTAACTGTCTCAATCCACCTTTTGTCAACTTGGCACCTGTACATAATTGTTTAGCCTTACAATTGCAATTAAGTAACACCTACACTTTAATCCTATAATCCTGTGAATTTGTTCCCCCACCTATGAAAGTTTGTAAGCCAACCACTTCATGCCTTTATCCCCCCAATCTTGGATATCCAATTTATATACTTCCCACTTAATCAACCCAGTGCTCTGAGGAGACAATCATATTTTTCGACATGAAAAATCTTCATTCCAGTTGGAACCTTGTGAAGTCTGCATCCATAAGCAAAGTCAAATCCGGGCAGACCGTCCATAAAGTCAGCAACAATATGCACCAGTTCACAGGCTCAAAAATCTCCAGCTGACCGGGTTCTGGTCAACTCAATGTGGGCGGCCTCACTCAGCCTCCACAGGGTGCCCATTGGTCACCTTGCCTTTAGGCCATGGGCTCTCACCAACACTCAACAAGCCTAGTCCCCTCACCTCATGCGAGGTCATGAACTATAGACCAGTCAACCACTCTTGTATTCTCCGTTTTATCCTGTAAACCAAGTCCACAGGTGTCAGTGGCCAAACTCAACCCGTCTCTTTTTGCAGCATTTCTCCCACTTCCACTCAACAAGTAGATCCAGGTGGTCACCTAGCAAGCATCTCTGTCTGCCCACAGGCTCCCTTTAATGTTCAGTCCCAGAGAGGAGGACTGAACATGGTTCTGGATTTTTTCCAGCTTCTGACAAAGACCATTGATTCCTAGTATTCAAAAGCACTGGGTGGGGCATATATTTTCAAAGCTTTCTTTACAGGCATGGCCTAAACCTATCTAAAGACCAAATTTTGATGGATGAAAGCAAGTGGGCGTACAAGCTTTCTATTTTCATATTTCCCTTATTTCTAACCAGAAAACCGCCGAGTAAACAATGTGGCATTATCTGACCTCTGGCTAGAAAAAGAAGGAAAACTACAATGAGGGAGAGCTCAAACAAACATCTACTCTCCATGCATTTGAATCGTGGTCCTAGTGAAGCGTCTCATGAAATGCCAAAGAAATCTGCATTGTAAGTACAACCAGAATGTTCCACAGAGGCAAAGATGGCGAGACTTCTTACTCACTTTGGACATATTGTCAGGAGAGACCAATCCCCGGAGAAGGACTCATGCTGGGTAAAGTAGAGAGGCAGGGAAAAATAGTAAGGCCCTCAAAAAGATGGATTGACACAGTGGCTACAACAATGGACTCAAACCTAAGAACCATTATAATATGGCACAGGGCATTATCCCCTACCATGTCCCTAGGTAATTATTAATCCAGTCCTGTCTCTGTAGAATATACAAAAATAATCAGACCAAACAAACAGGAAGCAGATAAAAATTAAGCAACAACCCAAAACTAAATAATACAGAGAAAAACCTCATTTAAAAAAAAGCAGAACATATTAAAAACCAAAACCTCTTAAAAATAGATCAAAAGGGAGATCAACTGATCAAAATGATAACATTTTGACCTAACTCTCACTGTCATGGAGCTAATTCCCACATGTAGAATCACCCCCGAGACTTACTCTGTACAGGAATAGAAAGCCCCTTTTGTCTCCCTCGGGGAAGCTGGTGGTTTCTAACTACTGACCTTACGGTCAGCAGCACAATCCTCACCCACTCTGCCACCAAGGCTACTTCTGTCATCATCCACTTTACAGCGCGCTCTCTCTCTGACAGCGATGCTATTCTCATTCCTGGACCATGGGCAGAGGGAATTCACCAGGCGCTTAACCCATGTGGGGACCCTGCAAATGGATTTGCGGCTTCTACTGCCCTCCATTACCTTTCTCAAACCTGGCGTTCACAATTGAAGCTCCGATACCATCCCTTCCCTCAGATTTGGATTGTATTATTTACAATCCTTGACTCACACAGGCTGGTGTGCTTCTTCTATGTGGACTGAAGACAAGTCTTTAAGATCCCAGATGTTATTCTTTATGATATCTGGGCACCATCTGGTTTCTTCACTACACTTTGCATCTGTATCTTGAGTGATCTCTTCATGGATGAATATCAAGTAGGATCATGTCTTTAGAACTAGTTGCTCTTGCAGTTAGCAACCCAATGCATAACTACTATGACAGCATGTTTCCTAGAATGAACTGTTCTTAGACTGGGACTAAAATTAAGCATGACCCCCAATCATTCATATATCTATGGTGTACCTACATTTCTGGTTCACCTTAGAGACATCCTCATTTTATGATAGACCACATTATAAATCTCCTGGGGCATAAGAGAATTTTATTGATAGTATCATTAATCTAGCCAATGGTATACAATTTAAAACACTGTTGAGAAAAGAAAGTTGAAAAGGTAGAGGTCAGCTGTAGACTGCAGAATATGAATTACTGACTTCCACAGATTAAAATTCTTAAGTGACCTGACACTATTTACAAACAATGGGGATTGGTGTTGGGCAAAACTTTGAATAATGCTCATTCACGCAGGCAGAATCATGCCTGCCAGATTAACACATGTCATAAGAAAACAAGGAGGGCCTTCAAATAGTAAGGTTGTGGTAGCCCCCGACCACCATTCATTGGGTACCTTCAAAGCAGGAGATCTTAATCAAATCCAACCACCACTAACTCCATAACTTTGGGATAGCAATCATCTGCTGCTTCTCACACTAAGGCATTTCAGCTTTAAGTCCAAGGGAGTATGTTGGTTCCTTAAATCTGCTCCTTAGAGGCAAGACTTCATCTCATGTATTTCGGACATGTTGTCAGGAAAGACCAGTCCTTGGAGGAGGACATGATATAAAGTATGAGGGGCTCAGAGAAAGGACGAAGCCCTCAACAAGATGGATTGACACATTGGCTGCAACAATGGGCTCAGGCTTGGGAGCAAGTGTGAGGATGGTGCAGGACCCAGCGGTGTTAATGCCAATGCGCACAGGGTCACTATGAGTCGGAACCCACTTGATGGCACCTAGCAGCAACATAGGACAACGTAAAGGAACTCTGGTGGCACGATCAGGTGAGGGTTACATTGCTAATGGCAGGTTGGGAGTTCAAAACCACCAGCCACTCCTGAGGAGAAGAATGACGCTATGCTCCTATAAAGAGTCATGGCCAGGGAAACCCTACAGAGGGGCACTATGAGTCACAATCCACTTGATGGCAGTGGGTTTTGGTTTTTTGCTTTCTTTTTAATAGGTCAGAGAGTAGAACTACTCTCTAGGATTTCTAAGACCATAAACCTTTACAAGAATAAGCAGCCTAATCTTTCTCTCATAGAGCTACTGGTAGTTTTGAACCACTGTCCTTTCAGTTAGCAGCTGAATGCTTAACCCCCACAGCACCAGATAAAATGGTGAGTGATGGATAGAATGAATGAACGACAGAACCAAACTAAACCCACTGCCGTTGAGTCAATTCCAACTCCTAGGGAGTGTCTCAGACTAAGTCTCTACAGAAGCAGACAGCCTCACCTTTCTCAAGCTGTGTAACTGGTGGGTTTGAGCATCTAACTTTGGCATCAGCAGGCCATCGCCTAAGCCAGTACCACTTAACGCCATGAGGCTCTTCTGACTGCTTTTTTGTCTTCTCTGTCTGGCTGAAAGGAGCCCTTGTGGCACAGCGGATCATACAGGAGGCTACTAATCGCAAGGTCAACCGTTTAAAGCTACCAGTTCCTTTGTGGGAGAAAGAGAAGGCTTTCTGCCCCTGTAAAGACTTAAGGTTGCAGAAACCCCAAAGGGCAGTTCCTCTCCGTCCTGTTGTGTCACTGTGAGTGGCAGAGGGTTTGGTGTCTGCCTGGAGTTCTTGGAAGAATATAGTCACAAGACATCTGAAGTCTTCTCTCAAGCACATGATTCTCTGTGCCTTTACCTTGCATTCCTTTTCCTTCAGAACTTTTCTCAACATTAAACTTGCCCTATGTTTATTTGTCCATTACCTCTCTCCTCCGTTAGAATACAAACACAGCTCTTCTGTGTTTGCTGTCATGCTCCTCCCATCTGGCGAGGTGCTTGCCCCGCAGCGGAGAGTTCGTGCAGCTGTACTGGACGACCAAGTGAACAAAAACCCACTTGTGCTTTGTAGGGCCTTCCACAAGGTGTGCTGCCACCTGAATGTGCTTTCTGAGAAGATGGGGACTACAGCGCAGTACCTGTTCACTGATAGCACACTGCGATCTTGGAGTGGGGGATCCATGGAAAGCATAAAGCCACCTTCCAACTCTGAGACCATGATTTATCCTTTTGGAGTGTTTATTTCTCTTTATGTGTTTCACATGATAATGATGTGTTTTCTTGGATATTTTATTTTGTGTCTTGCCTTTTTCCTCATAGTATCATATCTTAACTGAATTTATATTTTGAATAATTTTATACACGTTTGTATATAATCATGGTGGGGTGAGACATTCTTTCTCCACCTTCCAACCACGACGGGAATAATGAAAAGCAGAGGGGACAGGCTTCATCTGCAGTGAAACAAGTCACTGGCAAAACCTCAGAACACAAACCTGCCACGTCTGAAATGTTTGTGAGCACAGGTGAAGGAGGAAGACTAACACATATGTTTATCGCATGTCCTTGGACCTTGACCAGACAGATTTCCTTCCGGTGACGTGCGTGCCCATGAAGGACATATCCAGTGACTCCTGAACCAGGGGACAAGCCTAGGACTCTGGAGGGGCTGTGGAAGAAGCACACATCCGGGGACCCTGTAGGGCCAATTGCCATAGATTTGATTCCACTTAATGGCAACACACATCTTGAAGTAGGACTGTGTCCCTCAGGGCTCCCGGTGCCCCGCTGCTATTTTCAATGGAGTGTCTCTCCAGTCCTTTCTTCTGAGAAGCCTCTGGGTGGATGTGCATCTCTGACTTGCTGGTTAGTAGCCAAGCACCTCCACCATTTGCATCACCCAGGGGTCCCCTTCAAGTATGCGTCCTTATGAACCCTGAGGTAGCACCATGGGAAGGCACGCCTGGAGAAGAAACATTTCTGATGTGCCATTTTAATTGCCTCTTTCCTCGCCTTCCACGAGCCTGCTGAAAGTGAAGTTGGGGGAGGAGAGAAATCAAGCAGCAATCGCCTTTCAGGGATTTGCTGTGAGGTACATAAGGCAAGCCGCCCGATGAGCAGGGGGCAGAAAAGAAAACCTTTCTGGAAGAGCTTGTTGGGCTCTTAGGAAAGCACATTGCTTACTTCAAACTCTGTCAATGCACTAAGATGGTAAACAGTATTTGGTGAATTGAATGAGTTAATTTTTTCCCCCCTAGCCCATTTGGTGTAGAGAGACATGACCACTAGGGAGAAAATAACCCATTAAGATTGGAACTAAGAATGAAATCGCTGAGCTTGTACAAACTTTGTGTAGTTTACACAAAGCGGTTAGCACAGAGATAGGAGCCATAAATCACAGAGTACGCAGCATGGCATGCAGGGCATGTGTTTCTGTAATGGCAAAATAAGATTTGCAGCAAAAGGTGAAGCTGAGCTGTTCAAATCGCCAGAATGTCACTGCTTATTTATGAGCTAAGATAAAACTCATTTTTAGATAAATGGCTAAATTGAAATACTATAATGCCTACCATTCAAGAGCTCTTCTGGCTTAAAAACGTGACTGTAAAACTGTCACATTATTACGCAACCTATTTGTTGGCAAGGTATTTTCGAAGTCCTATCTGCTCAGCTTATTGACGCCCACCACGCTGTACTCCTGCGTGTCTTGCAGAGCCAATACACTGTCGCTGCTGGGACAGTGCAGTGGGGTCCTTGGTCTCTCCGCTGCTCCTGCAGACTCTCAGGACCTCTTAACCCAGAGCCCTGGATGTTGCTGATAGTGGAAACTAAAGGCATTTTCAGATAAACAGTGCGTTGTTCCCAATTCGAGTTCACGTTTATTTTGAAATGATACATCCCATATTCTAATGTTCTATCATTCCCCTTGAGCCCGCTAACTAGCATGCACCACGAAGCCCATTTTAGGCACGACGGAGCTGATTGTGTCGCCCACTAAATAGTCGGCCCAAAGCCTCACAATAGCAGCTGCCCCACATTAGTGTGCCTTGAAGGAGATGAAATGAAATCTGTTATCACTGTTACGAAGATGCCCTCGTAGCAGAGCAGGTGAAGCAGGGGGCTGCATGTGGAAAGGTTGGCAGTTGGAACCCACCAGTCGAGAGCGGAGGCACTCTGCCTCCTGCAAGATGGATAGTCCCAGGAGCCGTGTGGAGCGTTTCTGCTCTGTCACACAGGTCGTGAGTCAGAATCCACTCAGTGCCCGTGGGTTTGGTTTTCAGATCAATTTTAATCAATTCCATTTGATGTGAAAGCTTGTCTGGGCCCCAGTCAGCTTAGATAGAGGGGTGCTGTTGATGACATTGTGGAGGTGACGAGGCCCACGGGAAAGAGGAGATGAGGAAGGAAGACAGCTTTGGGCAGAAGAGAGCAGTGAATCGAGAGGATGCGTGAAGGAGCAATGTGAGGGGATGCCAGGCGGGGTAGGCTTGAGTGCGCCATCGGGCTTCTAAGGACGAAGAAAAAGAGTACAGCAAACCAGTCCTAGCACACACTCACATAGCACTTACCATGCGCCAGACACATCTCAAGACGCAACAGCCCCATGTTCCAGATGCATCTTCACAATAACCCTGCAAGGTAGGGATCATGACCCACTCCACAGGATTCCCCACCCGGGAGTTAGGGCAGAGAGGTAGCAAGGAAAGCACATGCTGGTGTACTTCGGGTAGTGAAATGGAGGCAAGAAAACAGGTTGGATTCGAGAAAATATTTGAATAGCAAAACAATCTGGTAAGTGTAGATTCATGTGAGGAAAAAATTCTGTACCGTTGTACATAGATAAATATGAAAAAAGTGTCCTAGTTTTGTGCTACTTGGCAGAAGTCTTGGATGTAATAGCATGTGAAATATTTTGTCATTACTGCCATATAAATGGACAAAGCGCTGACTTGGGATATGCTGAGTAATTTGTGAATCCTTCAGCCCACCGCCCTTGGGGGAAAGTGATATTGACCCTAGAGGTGTGGGTTTAGTCACTGCCATGTTCATGAGCTGTTATTACATTGTTTAAAGATGTTATTAAATTAGTGTAGACTTGGCCTGAAGGTATTTTTAAGTGCATTTGACAAAGCATCTTGACTTTAACGGCTAACACCCTCGAAAGGATGGGAGGGAAGCATGTAATTGATTTGAATACATATTTTAAAGTTCTTTTTCTGCCCATTTTTCTTAAATATCATGCCCCTGGACTTCAAGATAATGTATAATCTTGCTGCAAAGGAAAGCAAAAACTCTGTCAGTATTCATATTACTTCTCTCTTGGCAAGTCGGATTTAGGGGTGGGGGGAATGCTTTAATAATGAAGTTTAAATTGAGCAATTGCCAACCATCCCAAAGATGGACATTTCAGTACGTAATAGCTAAAGTTTGTTTGCTACAAAGTCAAAATGCCTCTCCCCTCCAGGTCATTTAATCATTTGATCCAGTTATACAACTAAAGCAAACTTGTCATTCAGCTAATTTAACCTGTTTAATTTTCTCTCTTCTTGTTGTACAAGTACCTTTTTAGTAGTTGAAGAGCAAGCGGTTACTCTAGCTGATCTGGAAATGGGACAGTGTTTCAGGTGTTAGGATACAGGAAGTCTGTCCTTAATAACCTTTAAGGCACAAGACGCTATGGCAGATGGTTTCTCCACACTGTAACTGTTGCGTATTAATCAATTTGAATTTAATTAATTTGAATATACTGAAGTTCTTTTCCCTCTCCTTTTTCTTAAAGACCACACCCCTGAAACTCATGATAATGTATAGTCTAACTGCAAAGAAAAGCAAGACTTCTGTTTGTATTCATAGTGTTTCTCAAGTGAAATGTAGGTTTTAGGGCAGTGGTTCTCAACTTTCCTGATGCCTGACCGCCCTCCCCATAAAATTATTTTCATTGCTACTTCATAACTGTAACTTTGCTACTGTTATAAATTGTAAGGACCCTGTGAAAGGGTTGTTCAACCCCCAATGGGGTCCCGACCCACAGGTTGAGAATCACTGTCTCAGGGGAAAATGTTTTAATACAGAAGTTTAAGATGGACAATTGCATATCAGGGGGAATGCACTACATACAGGAAGCTTATTCAGGGATGATTTTAGGATCAGCACCTCAAAAAGGCAGGAGAAGCAGCAGGACTGGGCAGAGAAAGAAGTTTGGGACCTTGATGTAGTCTTTCTCACCACAGGCTTCAGCTGACCCCTGGGAAGCTGGCACGTGAGGAGGGCCTCTAGCATTGGACCAACTTGGGGGAAAGGAGACCTGGTCCAGATAGCTCCGGGCTAGCTAGTAACCGAGTAAAGACTACCCTGGTGGCTCTCTAGCCAAAGGCCACATTCCTGAGAAGGTTCACAGGGCTGTCAGCCAACATCTTCCCAGCTGGAAAGGGGACCTGGGCGACACACTACAGTGATCCCCATGGTAACTCACTAAAATGTTACGAAATTTTCAGAGAAAAATTCAAATAAGAATGGTACCCACATTTTATTGCAGAAGCCACACTTTAGAGACTGGGAAAATAAAGCTAAGAGGAATTTGATCATTTGAATAAGCTCTTTTTGCATCAAAAAGGAAGAGGGCAACTAGTTAGCTATATACTATGTATTGTACTTGGAACTTTAAATAGGTTCTGTCATCCAATCTTTGTAACTTTTAACTGTTACCCAATTCACTGGTGACTGAAGAGACCAGAGAGGTTAAGGAACTTGTCCAAGGTCACACAGCTAGTGATTGGTTCAGCCATGACTCTAAACCAAGTCTGCCCAAAGCCGTTTCTCCTGTTCCTATGCTGCAGTATTTTCGTTTTGGTTCTTGCACCTTTGCTGACTCGATAGATGGCTTTCTGTTTCATTTTAACCTTATTCAGTCTCCAACTTCTTGTTCTGACTTCGGAACTTCTGGTTTGACTTAGGAAAATGGGTAGTTAAACACAGGTGCATCCCGTAATAAATAGCGAGACCATGAGAGCTTGCTTGTGAATCATTGAGTTTATACAGTCTTTCCTTAGTGTCCATCTCATTTAACTTTTACCACAGCCCCTCTGTAGGTAGAAGAGGAAGTTTTGATCCCAACTTTCACAGAATGGTAGTGGTGATAACATTGCTTCCAGCATCCTTTGATAATGAGGCTGATTTGGGGCACTCTGGCCTGCTGGCCTCCACAGTTATTCAGCAGATTGCCAGGTGAAGGAAATCTGCAATGCTAACGTGCTCAGAGTCAACGGATTCTAAATCACCTGCTTCCCCTTCAATGGAATTAACATGGGAACAGAAAAGAGTGTACATACACACATTCCATGTGTTGTAAGCACAGAAATGGCCAACCTTTAAGTGCTCTTGCACTGTGAATGTATTATTTATTATGAGGAGGAAAGTATGAAGAAATCATCCGCAGGGCCATTAGGAAGATTCTAAGTACACATACTCTATTCTACAGTTGAGACTTTCTAAATGAATTTCAGCCTCATTTAAATGAAAATAACCTTGTAAGGCCTTCTCATCTGATTAGCCTCTGTACTCCGTGTTTCTTTTTTTCTGAGGGAGTACGGTGGAGTGATTCCCACAGTTGACTCCCACTACAAGTGGTACAACACTTCTTCTGCTTTGTGACAGCGACTTCCTCTGGTTTGTTTCTGACAGCCCATTGAAAGCAGGTGAGGGTTCCTTGTTTTGCTGCTTGTATTAATACGTATTGCTTGTGTCGGACAGTTCAGGGGGTTTTAAGGACATCCGTCAGATTGCTATCTGTTTTATCTTCCTTAGAAAAAGAAGCGTCATTGTAATTTGGAGTGTACTTTCAGTCATCATGTCCTTTGATAAAAAACGAAGTAAGCGACAGATCATTTCAATCTGACCTCCTTTATATCTTTTCCCAGCGTCCCAAGCAACGATTGCCTATTCACAGGCCTTTGGTTTCCGCTCACCTTCTAACGGAGACGAGTTGGATGGAGCAAACATTTCTACGTGATTGATGACGTGCCTCATATATATTGAATAACTGCATTATAAATTATTGGGAACTTTCATATTAAAAACAGATGATAATATATAGCTTGGGCCTGCTTTGCAAAATGCAAAAGCAAGGCACAAGTATATATATGGATAGAATGTATTATGACCCTGGGTGCAGGCAAATGTGTTCATTAACAAGCACAGATTGACTTAAAATACACATTCATAATGTGTCTTGATTAATCTAGACATTTATAAACTGCAGTATCATTACCGTTGCTGCAGTCGAGACCAACGAAGACTTTGTTTCTATTTTGTTGTTGTTCTATATATTAAAATGGTCCCCAAATTACAATAATATTATTTCATAGCTACACATAGACTAGGTTACGCTGACACAGGTCATGAAGGCTTATGAATGGGAATCAAATTCAGGGTGCCTTTGAGCACCCTCTCCCTTCTTTTCTGCAGTGAAGTCAGATGTCAAGTACTAATATAATATCTTGGGGGTTCATAGGGAATGCACAACGACAATAAAGACTTGCAACTTGTAATTTTGATCCCCAAAGTATTTGGAGGAACTTTTGTGAATCATTTGAGTCGTTTGGCCCAAGTCTTCAAGGAAATGCTCACTTCTTCCTACCTCTGTATGGGCCAAGCATAAGGCTTTGTAACAGGATTTAGACACACCTCTGCTTTTCGAGCAGTGACCCCAGCGTCGCGAGCATGCAGTTGCCAGGAAGGCCCACGGGCTCCGGGGTGGGATTGTGAGTATTACGTGTAGCGAGGAGACTGGCAAACTGAAGGACGTAGGCGTGATCAGAGGGGACTTTATTCGCAGTATGGAGTTGTTGTTTTGAGGTTAAAGGATTTGAACAGCAGCATGGCTGCATTGTCTTGAATATTTTCAGAGCCGTGCTCCCTACCTTCCAAATGTTTTCTGGACCCTTGTTAGATCAAGAGTTGGTCTGCTAATCTCAAGGTCAGCAGTTCGAAACCACCAGTGCCTCCATAAGAACAAGATGAGGCTTTGCATTCGTGTGAAGATTTACAGTCTTGGGAACCCAGAGGAGTCATATACTCTGTCCTCTGTGAGTTAGGATTGGCTCTCAGTGGCAATGTTTTTTTGGGGGGGTTATTGGCTCCACCAACAAGTTAGTAGTCCGCTACAATTGTTATCATTGCCACTGAGTTTATTCCGAGTGCTCTGTCTTATAGGACAAGTGTCAGTCATTGCAGGAGCAGACAGCGGGAGAAGACAGCTTTATCTTTTCCCCGGAGCAGCTGATGAGCTTGAACCCAACTGACCTTGCAGTTGGCAGCCTGACTCATAACCTCCTAGGCCACGTTGATTTCTTCACTTGGACTTATGGGGTCATTTTTTGGTTGGTTTGTTTGTTTTTTCCATTTGCTGATTTTCAAGAGAAGATAAAAATCTGGATGTTGATGTGACTTTTTTCTGATTTTTCAGAACATTTACACACCCTTTTGTGGCTGACGTGTGGTCTGAATGCTTTCTATTTGCACTCAGTCATTGGGAAGTCCTGGTTCTCTTCTGTTTTCTGTACGGTCATGCAATGTCAGTAGCATTTATGGAGGAAATTCTTAGCAGAATCGTCAAAATAAAATCAAAGGCACTTTGGGGTAGATTTATGTTTTCTTCTTTAAGTGTGAAAATGCACCGGCCTTCCAATTTTCTAACGTAAGCCATGCGCGTATGCTCACTGAATGGCAACTGGAATCCGATTTCATTTGGGATAGCCTTTTTATTATTGATTGGTCCAAAACTGGATACCAAATTTCCTCTTTTCCATTTATACCTCAGTATGAGATTTCCTGTCTTGAGTCATGCCTTTGTGGTCAGTTTTTATCTGATCATTTGTCTGACTGATATCCTTGATATGTTTTTAGAACATTTTTAAGAGAAAATGTAAGTGCTATTTGTGGAGCACAAGCCTGTCAGCTGTGACGGGTCCCCCGTGAGTTCTCAGGTTGTTTTCACATTTGACTGATCCTGGCTTCTCCCACAGAAGTCTGGGAACTAACAATGACTGTCGGGCCACGGAACACGGGCTTCCTTCCTTTCCAAGTCCCTCTTCAGGGGCAGAGAGAAAAAAGATGAATGAGAATGGAAAACAGATAAGGGAAGCTGAGCAGGGGGTTAATTACATTAATTTCAGACTCAACTCAGCTTGAAGACTTTATAATAATCTCTAAAAATGGAATGCCAACAAGAAGCCGAGCTTCTCCTAGGAACCCCCGCGCCCCTCTCCTTCTTTCAAGAGTACAATATGTTATAGTAATCTGGCGCTCATAAATCGCGGTGCAGAAAAAGACACTCTACGGAGCTGACACAGAATTGGAACTTGTGGGGAGAGTCTTGTTCCCTTCTGCACCTGAGGTATTTTTTCCACGTGTTGCATTTCATTCTGGTTGTTCAGTGGAGAACATGCAAATTCCGCTGTGCTGCTTATTCCTGCCACGGATGAGGAGGGCTCAAGATGCAATTGAGTTACCTTAGAGAGCGAGAGCCAAATGTGCATCGTGCTCCGGGTGCTGTTCCCTCGTGGAATCCGTGAGCACAGAGAAGCGTCGTATTTCCCCCTCGCCTATCCGACGTTACTGGGTAAGAATTATTATGTGGTTCACGGGAATGGGAATAACCAACAGGGAGTGGCAAACATTCCAGATTTTTCCACCACAAGTCTCCTTTTTCTCATCAGGGAGAACTTCAGTTTCTTCTTTTCCATCCACGGTCCTAAGAATGCAAGGGAAAAGAACAAAGAGGACTTGACACTGAAGGGAGGCAAATATTTTACAAAATAGTTAGCAGCATCCTTGAAAATAACGTCGGAAGGTGCTCCCCTCGATGTGTCAATTCTGCACAGTGTGCTCAAGGTCGGCTGTGGTTTTCTTCTCCAACTGCAAGCGTTCGTGTTCCTGAACCCTTTGTTCAAACATGCGCACCTCCATATTTAAATATACAAAAGAGGCACTTCCCCTGCAATAATTGCACGGAAATTGTAGAGTAAATGTTAGCATCTCATCACCTGTGCCTAGACTAATTTATGAGGCACTTGCCGATGGTGACTAATACCTGTTTATTAAGCTGATTTCCAGGTTGCTTGCATGAGAGCCTTCATAAATTAGCTTTTAGTACCTGAGCATTTAAGCTTAAATGGAGATTAGTCATTCATAAATTGAGTCAAGTGGTCATAGACTCATCGGCTGAGACAGAAGAAAGTGTTTTCTCGCCCATTTCTGGCACTCCACTGCTCCCTTTATTTCAGCCCCGAGAACCCACTCTACCATAAGGAAGGACATGTTTAAAGTCAAACTCGCAAGTGCCAAAAACGTCTACTCTATGTCTTGGCTAAACAGTGAGAATAATCAGCACCTTGTCACTCTTAAAACGGACAGGGCGCATTTTGAAAGTGTTGAAAAAGGAGTACACAGAGCTCACAGGTTAAACAGTCTCAGTTCCCCGGCCTCTGGGAACGTTTTGAAAGTTAAGTTGTTTTTCAGTTGTCAGGGTGATGCACTGTGATCAGGAACGACCACTCCAGTCACCCGTATTTTCTGGCTGTCATGTAAAACTCAGAAGTGTGTACTTTGAAACAGGGAATGTCAACATTATTCATAGCAGCATGCAGATTGTGTCTTTTATACTCCCTGACCGAAAGAAACGAGGTATGGCCAAGTTTGGTAAGCTTACCAGCTGTTTGCTGTTGTCATTAGTATCAGGTCAGCCCCAACTCATAGTCAACGTTCTGTATAACAAGATGAAACACAGCCTGGTCCCACACCCTTGGGTCTAAGGAGGCCGGGAGTAGAGGCCCAAAGTCTGTCTGCTATCTCAATACTTCACATGTAAACATATGTGCATTGGCCTCCATCCCTATCATTATAAATGAATATATTTACATGTATACATGCCTATGCCGATACCTCTATAAATAGCTTTTGTCTCCTAGTTCTTTCCTCTATTTCCTTTCACCTTCCTCCTGTTCCACTATCCTGTTCACCCTCCATTCGACTCTCAGTAATTCCTCAAGGCTACATTGCACTTGATCAAACTCCACCAGGGATTCTGTGCCCTCCTCCTCATCAATTTTAGATATCTTGTTCCCTTGTCCCTGAGTTTGTTGGCTTCCCGCTCCCCATCCCTACCCTTTACTCTCCCATGTGCCTCCCAGAACCACCGGTCCTGTTGTTTTCTCCTCAGGACTGTTTATCCTGCGTATCTTTTATAGATAGACATAGAGCGAAAGAAAACAACCTGATAAATAGTTCTAGGTCTGTCTGCTGACCTTTATGAATGTTTTTCCAGTCAGGTCTGATGAGGTGCCAAGCCCTGCCCCCTGGTCAGAAGTCTATTTTCAGGGTTCCTCTGGGGTTTGTTACTTTGCTCCCCCTGCTGCCTTGTCATGCGCCCTGCTATACGTGGGGCAGACCAGGCACACCTTCCGCACCGTGTCTCCATTGCCACCCTCCCTCCCCCTCAGCAGCATGGCTCAGTGAGGACACTTTGTGTCCTGTGGGAGGGCCGGCCCTACAGTCCTCTCTGTGCATTGGCTGCTCCATGCAGGGATGTCTTCCCCAAGGATGATGGGCCTGGATGAGGTTCTCTCTCGCTCGCTCTTTCTCTTGTCCTTCTTAGTTTGCACCTGTGTTGTCTGGACAGACATGTGACTCTTCCCAGGCTGTTGTTCAGTGCTATCCTCTGTATTACATTCTTCTGGAGAGGTGTCAACGTAGCTCTCCTTGGACCTGGCCCAATCGTCCTCTCTGTTAGTTCGCTGCTCCCTGCTGGCACATTGGCCTCAAAGCTTGGTGCTCTAGGATGAGGTCTGGTCCCTGTCTTCTTTTCCCATGGAGACATAAACAATATCCTTTCCATAGGTGGATTAGTGCCCTGTTCCCCACCATCCTGGGCTCTCTCTCTCTTTCTCTCTCCTTTGTAGGTGGTTGCCATATGCATCCATGGGTTGGTCTGACCCTTGCCAAAGTGTCTGGACCTCAACCTGGGATTTACGCATTCAGTAGCTTATCCTCTGTGCCATTGTACTTTTTGAGCTTACCTCACTGGGCTCATGTTACACCTGTCCCTTTGTGCTTGGCTATCTTCGCTTAGCGTAATTTCCTCCAACTCTTCCCATGAGAGGATGTGCTTCATGTGTTCATCGCTTCTTTTTAGGGCTGCATAGTACTCCACTGTGTGTATATACCGGAGTTCTTTAATCCATTGTTCAGTTAGCAGAAATTTAGATTGTTTCTAATACTTGACGATTGTGAACCGCTCCGTGCGATGAACAGTGGAGGGCAAATTTCTGGTCTGGGTCTGTTTCTTACTCCTGTGTCTATGCCCAATAGGGGGATTGCTGGGTCATATAGTAGCTTGATGTCCATTTGTGTTAGGTATTGCCAGACCGATTTCCATAGTGGCTGCTTGTACCAAGAGAGGTTTATTTTTTCTGACTCATGGACTCATGTCTCTCACACCAGAAAAGCTGTTTTAACAGAACAGGCAATGGACAGCAGCCTGCAGAGGCTGGGCAGGGTCTAGCCAGAACCCCGTCAGCAGCAAAGGTGCAGGCCCATAAGGAGCCAGAGTACCATCAGGTGATGCTGAAAGTGAAAGTGCACTCTGATACCATCTCCAGCTGGGAAACAAGAGCCCCAGAGGGACTGCACCAGACATACAGAGTCAAAGCCTGCCTCATTGCCTTTGCACTTGCTGTTCTCTTTGCTTAGAAAGCACCGTCTCATGGACATCCACAGTACTGACCCACTACCTTCTTTCAGGTGACTTCCCAACTTCATCTTACCAGGTGTTCCATAACGGTCTATTCATAACCACATACACACACACACACACACACACACACACATACACACACGGGGGAAGGGAGACAGTGGTTGGTTTGATATATGAAAATAATTAGCAATCTGTAATCTATCAAGGGGCCAGGAGGGTTAGAGGAGGGGGGAGGAAATAAAAAAGAGGAGCTGATCCCAAGGGCTCAATGGAAAGTAAATGTCTAGAAATGAACAATGGAATATATGCTAATATGTCGGGTATTGATATATGGATTATAACAAGAGTTGTAAGAACCCCCAATAAAATGATCTAAAGTAAAAACACAACTCCTCAGCCTCATGACTGTCACTGCCGCTCTGCTCCATCTTCCCAACGCCCATGTCCACCTGAAATGCCAGCTTTCATTGTTTTCCTCCTCCTCTAAAATGTAAGCCACCTGAGAGCAAGAAATCTGCCTTTTAATCATCTCCATCACCCTAAAATGCAGATCAGTGCTTGGCACATAACTTACAATCCATGAATACTCAGTGACTAAATGAGTCAGTTACATGGAGACAGTTGTATAACGGGAACGGCAAGCAGAGGTAGCTGAAGGTAAGTTGCCGGAAGAAAATTTATAGAAATAAGCGCAGTTTCACTTGTGATAATCCTACTTAATGGCTTTGTGATTAATTATTCCATAATTGAGATTTAGTTTTTCCACTCATTTGATGTAATTAGTTTTATGGAAGTCTATTTTTCATGTCAAGCCAACAATGGCTTCAGAGAAGAGAAAGCTTTGAGCTGTAAGCAAATGAGGAACGTTTAGATGATGCATTAAGTGAGAACACAGTGGAAAAATACCACCATTGCGTTTTCAATCAATCACTGAAAATGCATCAACAAGCAGAGGCCTTTCGTTAGGTGGGCTATTGGAAGGCAAGGGAAGACGAAGCCAAGGCACTTCTGAATGCTGGTGTGTAGTTTCGGAATGGAGGGCTTGGGAATTAAAGTACGGCCATCCATCTATTTCATTATAGTTTTTTTATTCTTTGGTCTCAAAACATTTTCTTGTTTGGACTTTGACTGGCAGTCGTGCACAGGGTCAGCTTGAGTTGGGCCTGAGGCGACGGCAGCTAGCAACAATAGCATTTAACCAACTGCAAGTAAGTTTTAAGTAACATCCACTCAATCCTTTGACTTGAAGTGGCTGCTTTGAGTAGGAAATCTGCATCTCATCATAAAGACGGAACACAAAATCCTTGGCTTAGTTATAAAACCCAGAAATGGATGGGCTAAAATGTTATAAACTTTGCAAATAGTAAAGATCCACATTCCACAAAATGTGTTTTGCTTTTGAAAAATTATGGGCATGTGTCCTGGCAGAGTAAAGAATGCACCCTCCTCGGGCTGCGTGCTCAGTGTCCTTGAAATGCTTGTGATAGAAATGACTTACCTGACCACGCACAGATGCCAAATGCACACTTATCATCGAAAAGACAGCTAAATTCTCAAAAATACTGATATCGCATGTATTATTGCTGGTTGATTAGAGTGCCCTCGTGTGATTTTTTTAATCAGAATGTCCACTTAGCTTTTCCAAAGAATTTAATGCTTCTTACTTGTAAACAGTGTAAACACTGGATCGGGGCAGTTAGTGGGAAAGAATACATGCTTTCCTTTCCCATTCTCTGTGCCAACTTCCTGAGGTCTATGTGAAGTTCTGAAGACTTTGACTTTAAGGCAGCTAGAGGACAATGGACTGGCCATTGTTTACTCTCGTGACGGAACTGGAGGTACCAAAGAGACTGTTCTCTCCCATCCTTGATTTCCTGTGGCTTGGAAAGGGGTTGATTCACCCAAGCTCACACTTGCTTCAGTGAGAGATCCTTGCCTAAGATCCAGTTGTTGTTGTTGTTGTTAGGTGCTGACTAGTTGGTTGTGGCCATAGCAAACAGAATGAAATACCGCCTGGTCCTGCGTCATCCTAACAACTCTTTCTCTCCTTGAGTTCATTGTTGCAGCCACTGTGTCCATCCATCTTCTTGATGGCCTTCCTCTGCTTTGCTGTCCCTCCACTTCACCAAGCGTGACGTCTTCTTCCAGGGACGAGGTCTTCCTGACAACATGTCCGAAGTATGTAAGACAAAGTCGCATCATCTTTGCTTCTAAGGAGCACTCTGGTTGAACTTCTTCCAAGACCGATTGTTTTGTCTTTTTAGCAGTCTATAGTACTTTGAATATTCATTTCCACCACCACAATTCAGATGGATTCATTCTTCTCCGGTCTTCCGTATTCAGTGCCCAACTCTCATATGCATGTAAGGCCATTGAAAATTCCATGGTATGGGCCAGCTGCACCTCAGTCCTCAAAATAGCATCCTTGTTTTTCAATGCGCTAAGGAGGTTTGGGGCCTAGTTTTTTTTTTTGTTTTTTTAAAAATTTTTTTTATTTTAACAATTTATTGGGGCTGATACAATTCTTTTCACAGTTCATACATATACATACATCAATTGTATAAAGCACATCTGTACAGTCTTTGCCCTAATCATTTTTTTCTCTTTTCTTCTTTTACATTTTATTAGGGACTCAAACAACTCTTACCACAATCCATATATATACATACATCAATTGTATAAAGCACATCCATACATTCCCTGCCCCAATCATTCTCAAGGCATTTGCTCTCCACTTAAGCCCCTTGCATCAGGTCCTCTTTCCGCCCCCCCTCCCTCCCCATTCCCCCCTCCCTCATATGCCCTTGGTAATTTATACCTCGTTATTTTGTCATATCTTGCCCTATCCGGAGTCTCCCTTCCCCCCTTCTCTGCTGTCCCTCTCCCAGGGAAGAGGTCACATGTGGATCCTTGTAATCAGTTCCCCCTTTCCAACCCACTCACCCTCCACTCTCCCAGCATCGTCCCTCACACCCTTGGTCCTGAAGGTATCATCCACCCTGGATTCCCTGTACCTCCAACCCTCATATGTACCAGTGTACAGCCTCTGTCCTATCCAGCCCTGCAAGGTAGAATTCGGATCATGGTAGTTGGGGGGAGGAAGCATCCAGGATCTGGGGGAAAGCTGTGTTCTTCATCGATACTACCTCACACCCTAATTAACCCATCTCCTCTCCTAAACCCCTCTATGAGGGGATCTCCATTGGCCGACACTTGGGCCTTGGGTCTCCACTCTGCACTTCCCCCTTCATTTAATATGATATATATATACATATATACACATACATATATACATATACACATATATACACATACACACACTTATATCTTTTTTTTTTGCATGATGCCTTATACCTGGTCCCTTGGGCACCTCGTGATCGCACTGGCTGGTGTGCTTCTTCCATGTGGGCTTATTTGCTTCTGAGCTAGATGGCCGCTTGTTCACCTTCAAGCCTTTAAGACCCCAGAGACTATCTCTTTTGATAGCCGGGCACCAACAGCTTTCTTCACCACATTTGCTTATGCACCCATTTGTCTTCAGCGATCCTATCATGGAGGTGTGCAGTCAATGATATGATTTTTTGTTCTTTGATGCCTGGTAACTGATCCCTTTGGGACCACTCGATCACACAGGCTGGTGTGTTCTTCCATGTGGACTTTGTTGCTTCTGAGCTAGATGGCCGCTTGTTTATCTTCAAGCCTTTAAGACCCCAGTCACTATCTCTTTTGATAGCCGGGCACCATCAGCTTTCTTCACCACATTTACTTGTTCACCCACTTTGGCTCCAGCCGTTGTGTTGGGAGAGTGAGCATCATAGAGTTCCAATTTAATAAAAGAAGGTATTCATGCATTGAGGGAGTGTTTGAGTAGAGGCCCAAGGTCCTTCCGCCACCTTAATACTTGACCTATAAATATAGACACATAGATCTATTTCCCCATCCTCCTATATATATTTGCATGTACATGTCTTTGTCTAGACCTCCATGAATGTGGGGCCTAGTTTTTATGATCTCTGTCCAGTTGACCTTCTAGTCCCCATTTTTGGTGTAACTGACTATTTCTACCCCTTCTTGACTAGCATCCCTGGTTCGGTGAGTTACGCATTGGGCTGCGAGCTGCAGGTTGGTGATTCAAACCCACCAGCTGGCCCTTGGGAGAAAGAGGATGCTGGCTTTCCCCAAAATCAGAACCCTTGTAAAGGGTTGCTATGAGTTAGAATTAAATCCATGGCAGTAAGTTTGGTTGTTTTGTTTTTTTCTGTCTCCTTTATAGCAACATTGCTTAGCTCTTAAAGTCAGGGTTTGTTTTGTTTTTAACTTGATAGTGATGAAATAAATGAAGGTGGCAGGGAACAAAGAAAGAGAGAGAAAATCCTAGAGGGCTTCCAGTCTCTAAAATTCTACTCGAAAGCAGTATATTTTAGTTAGTAATTTGTTCAACCAAAAGACACGTTCAGCATCCATTCAGTACAGACCATAGAGCCAGGCAATGTGGCAATTCATAGAAGGGTATGGCTGGTCCTTCCCCCAAAGCAAGCAGATTTTCTAACAGGTTTCTTTCTGGGGATGATCCGATGACGTACATATGGCCACTGATCTTCCTGGATATGTTGGAGACATAAGGAACTCATGTTTCTGTGGTTCAGAATGGCGTACATTGCTTGGTGTGGTTTGGCTAGCAACGTCTTTATTGTTCTTGAGAATCCATCTTCTCCGAGGTTGTTTAAACTCAAAAATATATTTCATTATCCCCAGATTCATATTTTCCAGGTATATTAACACCACAAAACAAGATCAAAAGTAGGATTCCAGTGTTAGAGGTAAAGTAATAGAGCTTGTCTCAAGTAGCTAATGCTATTTCCAAAGTCAAAATACAACTTCCTCTTGTCTCCTCATTCAAATATAAGGCAGTTTGACCAATAAACTCAATTGAATCCTGTTTTTTATATAGAATCTTAAACAAATAATACTCATTGGTATTGACTCGAATCCAACTCATAGTGATGCTATGGGACAGGGTAGAATTGCCACTGTGGGTTTCTGAGACTACAGCTCTTTATAGGAGTAGAAAACCTAGTTTTTCTCCCCAGGAGCAGCTGGTGATTTTGAATTGCAGTCCTTGAAGTTAGCAGCCCGATGGGTAGCCATCACAGCATCTCTTTCCCAAAAAAGACCCATGGATTAAAAGAGCTTTAGGGCTATACAATTATTTGAAATAAAACTTGTAAACAACTGAATAAGTAGACACGTGGTATATATTTCATCCTAGGCATTGAGTATTAGGACTCTCACATCATTTATTCTAATGACTTATTGGAATTTGGGTAACTGAAAGAAGAGTGGAAGTTAGCTATCTGCAAGTCTTTTGACATCTCCAGTATAAGGTACAATAAAACTGAGAAATCAATTGTAAAACCTTTTAATAGCTGTATACAAAGTAAAAATTGCATTGACCGTTGACTACTCGGGTATTTGATCTCTGAGGCTGTAATACTATACTAAGGGTATGGATACAATTATGAATATAATGAAAGTAGTTATCAATGACGTGCGCAGGTTTTGAAAAAAATCCCAATCACATTAGCTGTATTACCAAATCATTAGAACATGATTTGAGGCAAGCTTTCCTGGAATCATCCCCAGATGTGAATGAGCCAGTTATTACCATTAAAGATAACCCACCATATTAGTGCTACTGAAGCAAAAAGTGAGTACTTCTGGAAGCTAGCATTATTTGCTTTTCTTCATTTTATCCATGAATTATTTTAAAAGGTAGACTATGGACTATTTGCCAATACTAATATGTTAAAGCTTTCTGGAAAGTTTGTGTGAGAAATGCTTTTCAAAGCTTGCTGGGATGAAGTGGTGATCATGGCATCTTTACCGCAGCAAACATCTGTTTACCAGCTCTGCTTTCTTCGACTGGTTGTCAGAGTGCTTCAGGGAACGGTTTCCTTTTTCTCCTGACAGGCTTGTGTGCTTGACGCCAGACTGCAAAGGTAGCGAGTGTGTGCGTGCATGAGTGGAGAGCGTGCTTACGTCATAGGCATCGGCCTGAGAAAGTGTCTGCTTCTCCAGATAAAGGGGAAGCCATTGTCGCTTCCATGCGCCTCTCACTCTAGAACAAAAACAACAAAGAAATTTTAAAATACTAGTTTTGTCTCTATTGTAATTATGTTCTAAACTTCTAGAAAAGCTTCCCATTTTAATTGAAAATATACACTCAGTGTAATACCTTGGAAGGATCACAAGCACTTTATTCTGGCAGTTCTTCGTGTGTGTCTTAATCGTGGGATATTATAAAACAAAGATGTATCTTACGGGGTTTGGGGGGCTTAGAAAAGAGCTGTGAAGTTCTTGGAACAAGAGCAAAGTTTAGTTGCAGAAATATATATCCTGGCCTTTGTTCTGGGGACATTTTGATTTTCAAGAAATCAAAATTCTTTTTTCTTTTTTTGGTACTTAAAGTTCTTATTTCTAATTATTATAGACCTTGATCCTTCGACATTACCAAGCAATAATTTACAATCAAATCAAAATAAATATTTTATTTATACATCTTAAATAAACAAAATTTTAATGCATAAAAATGCTACCAAAATAGGACATTTCACTTTTTTCTCAGATTTCTAGAATTTTCCCCATTATTTTATATTTCAAAGGACATTTGTCTTTAATTCAAAGTATTTTAACATTTGGGATATAAGTTGAAAAAAATTGTGTCCCATGTTGGAAAGAAGCAGCAAACTAACAGAGATGTCTGTGGGGCAGCCCCTATCCAGCTATGTTGACCCCACTCCCTAGAAGAATGCACTACAGAGGACAGCACTGAAGAGACAGCCTGGGAGAGGGGCAGGTCTGCCCAGACCATATGGAGCAAACTAAGGGGAGGGGGGCAAGTGGAGAGAGAGGGAGAGAGAGAGAGAGAGAGAGAGAGAGAGATAACTGCATCCCAGTCTACCAAGCCTTGAGGATGACACTCCAGCTCGATGCAGCCAGTACACAGAGAGGACCATAGGGCCAGCTCCACCAGGTGACATGATGTCCCTTCATTGACCCACAGTGCTGCAGGGGATAGCAATGGAGACACAGTGTGGAAATTGTGCAAACAGGGAAGGGAGCACAACAGAGTAGCAAGGGGAGCAAAGCAATGAAGTGCCCTAAGAATTCCAAAACTAGTCTTTTGACTCTGGTGCAGGACTTGGCACCTCCTCAGACCTCATTGGAAAACATAAGGGTCATCAGACAGACTTGGAACTATTTATAGGCTTTTGTTTTGCTTTGTCTTTTTCATTTATGTCTATCTATATAATATAGGCAGGATAAACAATCCCTAGGAGAAAACAGCAGGACAAGTGGTTGTGGGGGGGGGCATGGGAGAGGAGGGATTTGGGAGAGAGAGCGGGGAACAAACAAACTCAGGGACAAGGGAACAACAAGGGATCGAAAATCAATGGCAAGGAGGGTGTAGAACACCCGGTGGGGTTTGATCAGGTGCAATGTAGCCTTGAGGAATTACTGAGAGCTGAATGAAGGTCGAACATGTAGTGGGACAGGAAATAGAGGAAAGAAGGCAAGGAAATTTATAGAGCTAAATATAGGCATGTTTATATGTAAATATATTAATATATAATGATAGATATTTAGGTCTATGTACATATATTTATATGTCAAGTATTAAGGTAGCACACAGAAATACAATGGGTCTCTACTCATGTTCTCCCTCAATGCAAGAACACTTTGTTCTAATAACTTGGCATTCTGTGATGCTCACCTTTCAGACAAGATCCCTAAAGACAAAATGGGTACATAAGCAAATGTGGTGAAGAAAGCTGATGGGTGGCAGGCAATCAGAAGATATAGCATCTGGGGTCTTAAAGGCTTGAAGTTAAACAAGTGGCCATCTAGCAGGGAAGCAACCATGTCCACATGGAAGAAGCACACCAGCCTGTATGTGATCACAGGGTGTTGACAGGATCAGATATCAGGCATCAAAAGACCCCAAACAATCATATCAATGTGAACAAGGGGATTGGAGTGGAGACGCAAAGCCCATCTGTAGACAATTGGATATTCCTCACAGAAGGGTCACAAAGTAGGGATGAGCCAGTCAGGTAGTGAGCACAACTCAGCTACAGTGTTATCTTTCATATTTGGTGAAATGACTGTTTATAAAAATGGGCTTCTTCTAGTACCACATCAAGTAAATATTTCTGTTAGTGTCAATTTGGGGCTTATTACACTATAATCATTATCATAGCATCAGTTTACAGCAATGTAATGTAAAAAATACAGATCCAAAAATATAGTAAACACAGAATCCATATAACAGAGAAAATTGATTTCAGGAATTCATAATTCAATTAACTTGACCATGAAAACCTGCCTGAGTCACATATAATAAAGTCATTGAAAAGTGGAAGAATTAAATCAGTGAATAATTTAAGATGAGGGAACAAAAAATGGGTCTCGACATAAATTGATGGCTTAGAATTAAAGAGAAACTCTAGAAAAATGATGATGTTTTTGAGTACTATGAAATAATGGCTTTAGTTTAAACTGAATAATTGTATAACTTCAGCAGGAAAAAATTCCCCCCAAACCAAACCTTGATTCAGGTTTTATTCTAATGCAACATTGCAAGTATAACTTGAACTGAGTGCCTTTTGATATGCTTTTTAAAATCATTTTATTGGGGGCTCATACAACTCTTATCACAATCCATACATACCTCAATTGTGTAAAGCACATTTGTACAATCGTTACCCTCATCATTCTCAAAATATTTGCTCTCACGTAAGCCCCTGGCATCAGCTCCTCATTTCCCCCCTCCCTCTCTGCTTCCCCTTCCCTCATGAACCCTTGATAATTTATAAATTATTATTTTGTCATATATTACACTGTCCAACGTTTCCCTTCACCCACTTTTCTGTTGTCCGTCCCCCGGGGAGGAGGTTGTAAGTAGATCCTTGTCATCAGTTCCCCCTTTCTACCCCCCACTCCAAACAGCAATTATATACATGGACTTCTCCAGATGGCATACACAGACTACATCTATGGGAAGAGACAAGGGAGAGTCTCAATAGCAGCAGCTACAACTAGATCAGGAGCTGACTGAGAAACTGACTAAAAATTGCTCATATATAAGTTCAAATTTTTTTTAAAATTCAAATTAAATCTGAAGATAATTAAAACAAGTCCATTAGAGTCAAGACATGATCTTGAGTCTATCCCTCCTGAATTCCAAGAGCATCTCAGGACCAGATTTGACACAATGAACAGTAATGATAACAGACCCGCAGAGCTGTGCGAGCCCAGCAAGCACATGGTGTGTGTAGAAAGCAGGTCATTAAGAAGGCAGGCACGAAAAGATCCAAATGGATATCAGAAGAGACTCTGAACCAGAGTAGCTAAGGCAATTGGAAGAAATAATGACATAAATGAGCTGAAAAGAACATTTCAATGGGCACCTCAAGAAGACAAAGTAAATATTATAATGAAATCTGAAAAGACTTAGAATTAGAAAACGCAAAATGAAGAACATGTTCAGCATTATCTTAAACTGAAAGAACTCAAGAAAACTGCCAAGCCTCGACTTGCAATATTAAAAGATTCTGTGAGCACAATATTGATGCAGGATGCTTCAAAAGAATATGGAAAGAACACAGAGTTTCTGTACCAAAAAGAACAATTTGACATTCAACCATTCACCAGGTAGCATATGAGAAGCTGTCCTAAACGCATTAGACAAAAACAAGGCCCCGGGAATTGATGGAAACTCAATTGAAATGTTTCCAAAAGCTGATAAAACACTGGAAGCACTTACTTGTCGATGCTTAGAAATTTGTAAGACAACTACTTGGCCAACTGATCAAAAGAGATCCTTGTTTGTACCTTTCCAACAGAATGCTCAAGTTATAGAACAATATAATTAATATATCATGCAAGTACAATTTTTCTGAAAATCAGCAATGTTTACAACAGTATATTGACAGGAAGCTACCTGTCGATTAGCTGGTTAAATGGTTCAGGCCACATTCAGAAGCGGACCTGGGACAAGAGATATTGTTGCTGATATCAGAGGGATCTTGACAGATAGCAGAGAATACCAGAAGCGTGTTTGTGTCATCCAGGCCGTCGAGTCAGATCTGACTCATAGTGACCATATGGACAACAGAATGAAAAGTGCCTGGTGTTGTGACATCCTCCAACCGTTCTTAAGTTTGAGCCCATCGATGCAGCCACGGTGTCTGTCCATTTTGTCAATGGTCTTCCTCTTTCTCGCTGCCCCACTACTTTACCAAACATTATGGCCTCTTCCAGGCTCTCATCTCTCCTGACAACAGGTCCAAAGTCTGTGAGACATGTCACACCATCACCATCCTTGCCTGTAAGGAACATTCTGGCTGTACTTCTTCCGAGACAGATATGTTGTTTCTTTCAGCAGTTCATGGCACTTTAAATATTCTTCACAAATCAAATATATTGATTCAGTTTTCCTTAGTCAGTGTCCAACTTTCACATGCATATGAGACTATTGAATATACCATTGTTTGAGACAGGTTCACTATAGTCTTCATAGTAACATCCTGGTTTTTCAACACCTTAAGAAGATTTGCAGACTTGCTTAATGCAACCCATCATCCAATCTCTTTAGTGCTGCTTCCATGAGCATTGATTGTGGATCCAACCAAGGTGAATCCTTGATGGCTGCATGCTTTTATCCACTCATCATGATGTTTACCTACAAATAAAGATGTATACTAGTGTCTTATTGACCCTGCCAAGGTATTAGAATGTGTGGTTCAGAACAAACTCTTCATACCCTTGAGAATAATGGGAAGAGTAGGAGTTCCAGAACACTTCATTGTGCTCCTGAGGAACCTATACATGGATCAGGAGGCACTTGTGCAAAAAGAACAAGACTGCATGATTTCCCATCAGGAAAGGTGTACGTTGGCTGTACGCTCTCACTCTATTTACTCAATGTGTATGCTGAGCAAGTAATCCGAGAAGCTGCATCATAGGAAAAAGGATTCAGCATCAGGAATGGAGGAAGGCTTATTAACAACCTGTGACGGGTAGATGACACAATTGTGTGTGCTGAAAGTGAGGAGGACTTGAAACATTTGCTGATGAAGATCAAGGATTGTAGCCTTCAGTATGGTTTACAACTCAATGTAAAGAAGACCAACATCCTCACAACTGACCAATAGGTAACATCGTAATCAGGGGAGGAAAAAATGAAGTGTTCAAGGATTTCATCTTGCTTGGGTCAATACTCAATTCTCATGGATACAGCAGTCAAGGGAGCAAAGGACACATTGCTTTGCGTACACAGGTAAGATTTAGGTGTTTGAAAAGCAAAGCTGTTACTTTGAGAATCACAATCTTTCAGCATTTTATTACAATAAAATTTTATGTCTACTTTCCTGTTTTTTAGCCCAGACTGACTTAGAGCTCATCTCTGACCAACCTTAATTTCAAGGGTTTTGTGAAACAGTCATGTCAGCTTTTTTTGTACTTTGTTCACAAAATGTGTGTGGTAAATCAGGAGAGAAGGCTTCAACCCACTTCCAGGTTACATCACAGCAACATCTGACAAAAACAGAATGAAAAGAAAGTATGGATATGTAAATATATTTATATATTAGGATGGGGAAATATATCTATGTGCATATATTCATAGGTTTAATATTAAGTAGCAGAACAACATTGGGCCTCCACTCAAGTACTCCCTCAATACAAGAATATTTTCTTCTATTAAATTGGCATTCTATGATGCTCACCTTCCTGACACAACCGCTGAAGACAAAGCGGGTGAATAAGCAAAGGTGGTGAAGAAACTGATGGTGTCCGGCTATCAAAAGAGATAGCATCTGGGGTCTTAAAGGCTTGAAGGTAAACTAGTGACCATCTAGCTTAGAAGCAACAAAGCCCACATGGAAGAAGCACACCAGCCTTTGTGATCACGAGGTACTAAAGGGATCAGTTATCAGGCATCATCAGAACAAAAAGTCATATCATTGTGTGCTCACCTCCATGATACAATTGCTGAAGAAAAATGGGTTCATAAGCAAATGTGGCGAAGAAAGCTGATGATGCCAGGCTATCAAAAGATATAGCATCTGGGGTCTTAAAGGCTTGAAGGTAAACTAGTGACCATCTAGCTCAGAAGAAACAAAGCCCACATGGCAGAAGCACACCAGCCTGTGTGATCATGGGGTGTCGAAGGGATCAGGTATCAGGCATAATCAGAACAAAAAGTTTTACCATATGAATTGGGGGGGAGTACGGAGTGCTGACCCAAAGTCCATTTGTAGGCCACTGGACACCCCCTTACAGAAGGGGCTAGAGGAGGAGATGAGCCAGTCAGGGTGTGATGTAGCAACGATGAAACACACAACTTTCCTCTAGTTCCTAAATGCTCTCCGCCCCTTCCCCCCCCCCCTCCACTATCACGATCCCAATTCTACCTTGCATATCTGGTTAGACCAGAGGATGTACACTGGTACAGATAGGAATTGGAAACACAGGGAATCCAGGGCGGATAATCTCTTCAGGACCAGTGGTGTGAGTGGTGATACCAGGAGGGTAGGTTGGAAAGGGGGAACCGATTACAAGGATCTGCATGTGACCTCCTTCCTGGGGGCCGGACAACAGAAAAGTGTGTGAAGGGAGACGTCGGACAGGGCAAAACATGACAAAATAATAATTTATAAATTTTCAAGGGTTCATGAGGGAAGGGGGAGTGGGGAGGCAGGGAAAATATGAGGAGCTGATGCCAGGGGCTTAGGTGGAGAGCAAATGTTTTGAGAATGATGAGGTTAATGAATGTACAAATGTACTTTACACAATTGATGTATGTATGGACTGTGATAAGAGTTGTGTATGAGCCCCTAATTAAAAAAAATTTTTTAAAGAAGGTATGGTGAGTCATCAGGATATTCACCATGAAGTGAGGCAAATAGATGGGTGATGTTCACGGATTCCTTTACAAGGAGGCTTTGCAGAAGGAGCACCACCAGGGATCATGCAATCGTTAAGACATTCAGCATTTATTTTTACTTAGCATTTTGAGGGAGTTCGACTTTCTTCAATACTAAATAATTCACCCTCTGCCATCAAGTCAATTCTAGTTAGAGATCTTATAAATGGTTTCTGAGGCTGTAAATCTTTCAAGGCGTAGGAAACCTTCTTTTTCTTCTGCAAAGTGGCTAAATGGCATTTTTAAAAACATCAAAGATGAGTCTAGCACATCAGATGCTATAGCTCAGATCATAGTTTCCTCTGTCTCTTAAGCACTTCCAGCATCTTTCTGTTGGTTCGGTAAATTTAACTTATGTTCTCTTACATGTAAAAGGATTGGCCTGCTTCCAATTTTTACTCAATCTAAATGCCACTTTCTGTCCGGCTTTTTCAGTCTTCTTCCCCATTAATAAATGTCTATTTGATTGCAAAGGATAATTAAGAATATGAACTTATACAAAGTCCTGCTATCTTTTCTGTCGTGGTCATGAACATAAATACCCAGTGAACAGCTCCACCCCTCCACCCCCCGCCCCCCGCTTTGTTTTGTTCCGCATTGCATGCCATTAGAACTCAAACCGACTGAACAAAAGCACTAATCAGCAACATGCAGTGTCTTCTGTCTGTGCTTGCATCCAGCTGCCCTGGGATGTTTTGCTGACCGCACTGGGGAAGGCTGACTGCTTAGCAAAGGTGGCCAACTCTAACCCCCAAGCAAAAAAGTTTGTATGAATCATGTCAGCTGTGTATCAGAAGACCAGATGAGAGTCTTGCTCAGAAGGGGTGGTTTCTCGCTGATGGTGACCTCTTGTCTGACATAAATCAGCCTGCTCCAGCCCCACAACTGGCGTGCTCT